>NC_037357.1:121584791-121894321 GCF_002263795.3 Bos taurus
CTTTCTTTCATAGGGACAGTGGTGATTTTAGTGCCCGTGCTCTAAATGGTCCAACAGTGAGCGATTCTGTTGACAGGTGAGGATGTCTGAGGGGAAAATACAGTCCCTTCATCCATCTCAGCTGGCTGCCCACTGTGGGTGAGGCGGGGGGACACATATCTTCATCTAGAACATCCCCTTGCGTCTCGCCCCATGGCCCCTCCACTCCCCAATGGGATATTTGTGTTCTGTCCTCAAGACTGAGTGAGAGGAGAAGGCCCCTGCAGGGTCTGGGACCGCGTGGGACACCTGAAAAGCTCCTCTGTCTGGAGCAGAAGGCATCTGGAACAAGTGAGGCTCTCTGGAATCATCTCAAGCCCTCACTTCTTATGATTTCTACATTTTGAGAGCA
Organism: Bos taurus; assembly: GCF_002263795.3. Classification (NCBI taxonomy): domain Eukaryota; kingdom Metazoa; phylum Chordata; class Mammalia; order Artiodactyla; family Bovidae; genus Bos; species Bos taurus. Next base: position 121,585,183 of record NC_037357.1, read on the forward strand.
CAGATTGGAGGGTAAACAGCTTAGCTTCCAAGGTTACTTCCTGAGTAGCTGAACGACACACCAGAATTTTTGAAGTGAGGTCCAGGGCATGGAGAAGGAAATGGCAACCCACTCCAGTGTTCTTGCCTGGAGAATCCGAGGGATGGGGGAGCCTGGTGGGCTGCCGTCTATGGGGTCGCACAGAGTCAGACACAACTGACGCGACTTAGCAGCAGCAGCAGCAGCAGCCAGAGCATGGGGCATGATAATTACCCAAACAAATCCCTCATTTTGAACTAGAGTAGTTAGAGGATTTACACGAAGCCTCTTGTTAGCATTAGGTCCCTAGAAGGAGTGCCACTGATGTGGCCATGCCATTCTATGACATGCCCTCTCTTACATTCTTGGGCTCATGTAGAATTAGGTTCCCCGCTGCAAGATAAGATGTGGAAAAGTTCAGGCAGAATGAGAACAGAGCTTATTTGGTTTCAAGGACCACAGGTTGATCAATTAACACCAGTTTCCTTCGAAGGCGTGTGGCATTATCCCACTGCTTTGCAATCTTCAGCTTTGAAAAGACACTTCATTTAACTTGGTAGTTGATGCTCCCTTGGGATTTTAACCTGCTGCTGAATATATGCATCAATGGGGCCCACTGCTAGTTCCTTGCCTCACACAACATTACTGAAATTGCTGTGCTCCTCCAAAGGAGATGATATATTGCCCCAACGTTTGGATGCAATTGTGTATTCAGTCAACAAGCTACGCACGGTGCGACCTACTCAGGGTAACACCAGTTGCCAGCAGGTTGCTGGGCAAAGAAAACCCTTTGAGGTCATATACTGAGTTCATTTATTTCTCTAAGCGAATGACCAAACTTGTCAAAAAAAATGTATGTGCTGATTATAAAAGATGGGATTCAGTTGCAAAATAAGATCACAGCCATAACAACACCTTCACCTTTTTTTCAAAAAAAGAAAAACAACCTTGATTAACTAATTGTTTTCAGATTCTGGGCTGCACTTGGCCTCATATCCCTCAACCCTATGCCTGTTTATTGCAGGAGAAAAGAACTCCCATAACATCTGACTTCGGTGCAAAATAATTCAGTGCCACACCAGACTAAGAGTGTGCACACTAGGAGATAACAGGGCTCTTTTTCTTATGACCTGCTTTTACCCTCGTTCAGTGAGAATACTGTCAAGAAGCAGATTCCAGGGGGAATGAGGACTCTCCCCTTGGGCTTCAGATGCCTGCAGCTGAGCTGCAAAGCAAAAGGTGGTCTGCGCTCTAAAAATGTCATTTTGAACCTGATCATGAGTTGGGCAGAGTGATGGGGAGAGGAGGCACAAGTGGAATTTCACCCCGGTGGGCAGGCTGCTCTCAACAAACAGAAGAAGCTCTAGGCTTCTCTGCAAACCTTTCCTGCTCCCTAATATTGCTTAGGACTCTATGGTGCACTAGATGAGGGAGGGTCCTGGAGGAATTTCACATATGACATTCAATCCACCAGCCCACACAAGTCCTGCTGCCTCACAGCTGATGGCAGGCTTTAGGCAAAAACGAAACAAAACCCCACAAAAACAACCAAAAAAAACAAAAACAGGGAAGGTTTTGAGGTTTATTTATAGCTTTGTTTTGCTCTGCTTTCTACTGTGTCTTCTGGCTCCAGCCACACACACACACACACAAAGATCTTGGGGCTCAGCAGTTCTCACCCTCCTCGACCCACTTCTATGGGGCTGGACACCCACCAGGTCCTGGACATTTCTGCTCGGTATTGGCAATTAGGCCTTTGCCTAGTGTTCTAAAATCATCTGGGGGAACCCAACTTTATTATAATTTCTTGAAAATGGTATGTTGCATTTATTTAAACTTGCAGGCAAGGAAACAGGCATAGCTGTCTCTAGTGATTAATAACAATTGTGCATAGACCACGATTCTTTAAATCTCAAAACACTCCCCAAACACCCCATCCCCAACCTAGTATTTTCTAAATCTCAAAGTCATTGCCAGGCAGGCATCATGGTTGATGATAATGGTTGAGGAGGGAGAGGCAAGGTGCTCCACTTGGAATCCAGGCAAACCACACACACACCCACACCCACAGTGGGGAATTCACAAGGAGGAAATAAGAGATGTCCCTAAATGACAGACCCAGTTCGTACGTGGGTACTTAGTCTCAGTCATGTCTGATTCTTTGCAACCCCATAGACTGTAGCCCACCAGGCTTCTCTGTCCATGGGGTTTCCAAGACAAGGATACTGGAGTGGGTTATTTCATTTTCTAGGGGATCTTCGTGACCCAAGGATTAAACCTGCATCTCCTGCATTAGTAGGCGGATTCTTTACCTCTGAGCCACCTGGGAAGCCTGACAGGCCCAGCGGTAGACTCCAGACTCCGTAGTTAGATCCAGGTGAACTTCCGGGACCACTGACCTATAGATTCAACATTGTGACTCTACTTCACTCCTTGCTTATTTCCCTAGACTTCTCCCAACATATTTTCTTCACCAGTTTGGGAAAGGAACTCTCCCCTTTCTGTGGCTCTGGAATCTTCCCATCTGGATAACTGGACTCCAGCTGCAGATTCTAAACCAAAATGACTGTGGCATTAATTTCCTTGGAGAGCATGCTTCCACCAGAAGCTTTACAGTATCTGCCACCCTGGAGTCTTTCATTTCATTTAGCTCTGGATCTAAACAATAATGCCTATTGCTGGCTGGAAAATAAACCGTGGGAACTGGCATGTTTGTTTATGAGAGGTCACTGGGCACAGCACTGGCAGTGGCCTGGTATCCCCCAGACATTTCGTTTAGGGGCCGAGTGGAGGCGATGGTCTCTAATAGATGCACCATTAGGCCAGACCTACATCTGAAAGCTTTGTTGATTCAGATATTCAGTAATTAAGTTGTGGGCCAGCGAGCACATTATCTGCAATCAAACATGTCCCTGATCAGTGATTAGATGGGCAAACATGTGACCTCATTGTCTCCGCCAAAGGATGGTTATGTAACAGTCTCTCATCCTCGGAACCATGGTTATGTGCCAACTTTTCATCCCAGTCAATAAGCAGAAATCACTAGCTGTGGTTCTGGGATTCAGATTTTCAAAATGACTGCCTTCTCCTTTGGAAGCTTGATTGCCTTCGACCTGATTGTTGATGTACTAGGAACTCAACAGAGACCCAGACCCAAGGTCAGTGGGTCCAAGAAAGGTGGGAGCTGGGAAGAATGACTGGGAGGCCGGGGGGCATGGCCCTAGTATCATACGACCTCACTCAAACAAAGACAGAGCACGTCTGCTTTTAAACTTCAGACTTCTCTTGCTGCATAAGAGGCAGTAAAGAGAAAGGTGTGTAGGAGGTAAAGGGCGAGAGAGAAAGAGAGCAAACATGAGAAAGGGAGAGAGGGGAAAGGAGGGGAGATTGAGTGTACTTGCTTTAGAGCCAAGGTCACGGAATAAGATTCCATGGCTTCTCTGTGGTCTGGCTGAGCAGCAGAAGCCGATCTCTTTCATGCACAATCGAACACTCATCATCTATTTTCTTCTGAAGGGTATTAAGGAGGATGTGTGAGACCTTCCAAGTGTATGTGGCAAAGCCAAGCAAGGACTAAAAGATAATCTGGCTTGAGGTGACCTGAGACATCTAAATGTCACATAGTCTCAAATGCACATGTGACCTGGAACTGCCCTGAGGTGACTCAGGCCCCAGTCCTTTCTTAATCCCTTATTTGCTCTCCTTACTCTAGCAAGATTAACTCAGCCCTAGCCCGCTGAGTGGCTCCCAAGCAGGCTTTTCTCCTGCTTTTAGCTTTCAGGGGCAAGTATCGAGGCTTTTGCACTGTTAAGAGCTTAGTCTCTGAACTCAGGCTGATTGGCATTTCAATCCTGGATGCTCTATCAGAAAGAGAAACAGTCACTTAAAATGCTGCATATGTTTTCAAAATAAAACCTACAACCCAATTAATAGGCAACGAGCCTCCATCCAGTACAGGGCCGGGCCCTGTGGGAGGAAACAGTACTGCAGTGTGGAGTCCCTTCCTTCACTCAGACACTTCCACAGTTTTGATGAGTATGGTTTAAGGATGACATTGACAAGGGCCATATTTGATGAGTATACGGAGAGAGAAAGCATAGGGAAAAAATTACGAACAATGACTTAAAATGAATCTACCTATCTAGTGATTTAAGTCATGCTTCAAGTCATTTTGATTTAATTTAAATCCCCCACAATCCAGATTCCTCAAGGGCAATAAGCACAGCAAGAAACATTTCTTTTTTGTTTGCTTCTGTGTTTTTTTTTTTTTCCCAGAAGCAGACTCTGAGACAAGGATTTAAGTAAAGGTAGCTTTTTTTGGTGGGCTTCCCTGGAAGCTCAGTGGTAAAGAATCCACCTGCCAACACAAGAGACGCAGGTTTGATCCCTGAGTGGGGAAGATCCCTTGGAAAAGGAAATGGCAGTCCACTCCAGTATTCTTGTCTGGGAAATCCCATAGACAGAGGAGCCTGAGGGGTTATGGTCCCTGGGGTGACAAAAGAGTTGCATGTGACTAAACAACAACAAGCTCATTTGGGTAGGGAAGGAAATATCAGCAGGGGCTGGGAAGATGAAATAAATAAGGCAGGAGAGGCAGCTGAAGAGACGTGGTGAAGCTAGTTCTAACAATGGGTAACTGGAGCTTACCCAGCGATGGGGAAGCTCTGGGAGTCTGAATAGAACACATGCTCCAGAGTGGTCTGAGCTCAAGGGAGAGAGCTGGGGTATTTATACACCACTTCCCATCCATCACTGATTGAGAGCTGCCTATTGGTGGCTGGATGGCATCATAGACACAATGGATGTGAGTTAGAGCAAACTCCAGGTGATAGTGAAAGACAGAGAAGCCTGGTGTACTGCAGCCCATGGGGTCACAAAGAGTTGGACATGACTTATGACTGATCAACAAAGAACAACTAACCACCAGCTGGCAAAGTACTGTTTGCAGATGGGGAAAGCACCCTCCCCACTACCAAGGAGCGTGGTGATTGGCAGCCTGGAAGCTGAGTCATGTAATGAGATGTGGGAGCCAGTAGGATATGGGTGAGGCACAGGTCCTGTTAGAGCTTCTATGTACAAAAGGACAAAAACGAAATTCTTACTGTAGACCACAAACATTTTCTATTGAAGATGTGACCAGCTAAATATACAAAATTGATTCAGGAAATGAATTATTCCTGGTATTTTCTCGTAACAAATAAAGGGGAAAATATCTTCTGGATAGCTAAGTCGCATCATTGTTTCTTTTCCTACAAGGGTAACCATTTTGAAACAATATTGATGATGAAAATAAATTAACAACTAGAAATTCTACAGGGCATCCTATATAAATTTCACAAATACCCCCACTCCCCTATATTTTTCAAACTACATTTTCATCATAATGTTATAGCCATAAAGCCAGGGAAGTATCTATCTATAGTAATATCAGTTCAGTTGCTAAGTCGTGTCCGACTCTTTGCGACCCCATGAATCGCAGCACGCCAGGCCTCCCTGTCCATCACCAACTTCTGGAGTTCACTCAAACTCAGTCCATCGAGTCAGTGATGCCATCCAGCCATCTCATCCTCTGTCATCCCCTTCTCCTCCTGCCTCCAATCCCTCCCAGCATCAGAGTCTTTTCTAATGAGTCAACTCTTCGCATGAGGTGGTCAAAGTATTGGAGTTTCAGCTTTAGCATCAGTCCTTCCAAAGAACACCCAGGACTGATCTCCTTTAGAATGGACTGGGACCTCCTTGCAGTCCAAAGGACTCTCAAGAGTCTTCTCCAACACCACAGTTCAAAAGCATCAATTCTTCAGCACTCAGCTTTCTTCACAGTCCAACTCTCACATCCATACATGACCACTGGAAAAACCATAACCTTGACTAGATGGACGTTTGTTGGCAAAGTAATGCCTCTGCTTTTTAGTATGCTATCTAGGTTCATCATAACTTTCTGTCCAAGGAAGAGTGTCTTTTAATTTCATGGCTGCAATCACCATCTGCAGTGATTTTGGAGCCCCAAAAATACAGTCTGACAGCATTTCCACTGTTTACCCATCTATTACCCATGAAATGATGGGACCAGATGCCATGATCTTAGTTTTTTGAATGTTGAGCTTTAAGCCAACATTTTCACTCTCCTCTTTCACTTTTATCAAGAGGCTGGCTTGGAGAATTTTGAATATTACTTTCATCCAAGCATGGCTTGGAGAATTTTGAGCATTACTTTACTAGTGTGTGAGATGAGTGCAACTGTGCAGTAGTTTGAGCATTCTTTGGCATTGTCTTTATTTGGGATTGGAATGAAAACTGACCTTTTCCAGTCCTGTGGCCACTGCTGAGTTGTCCAAATTTGCTGACATATTGACTGCAGCACTTTCATAGCATCAACTTCCAGGATTTGAAATAGCTCAACTGGAATTCCATCACCTTCACTAACTTTGTTCGTAGTGATGCTTTCTAAGGCCCACTTGACTTCACATTCCAGGATGTCTGGCTCTAGGTCAGTGACCACACCATCGTGATTATCTGGGTCGTGAAGATCTTTTTTGTACAGTTCTTCTGTGTATTTTTGCCATCTCTTCTTAATATCTTCTGCTTCTGTTAGGTCCACATCATTTCTGTCCTTTATCGAACCCATCTTTGTATGAAATGTTCCCTTGGTATCTCTAATTTTCTTGAAGAGACTTCTAGTCTTTCCCATTCTGTTGTTTTCCTCTATTTCTTTGCATTGATCGTTGAGGAAGGCTTTCTTATCTCTCCTTGGTATTCTTTGGAACTCTGCATTCAGATGTTTATATCTTTCCTTTTCTCCTTTGCTTTTCGCTTCTCTTCTTTTCACAGCTATTTGTAAGGCCTCCCCAGACAGCCATTTTGCCTTTTTGCATTTCTTTTCCATGGGGATGGTCTTCATCCCTGTGTCCTGTACAATGTCACGAACCTCAGTCCATAGTTCATCAGGCACTCTGTCTATCAGATCTAGTCCCTTAAATCTATTTCTCACTTCCACTGTATAATCATAAGGGATTTGGTTTAGGTTATACCTGAATGGTCTAGTGGGTTTCCCTATTTTCTTCAATTTAAGTCTGAATTTGGCAATAAGGAGTTCATGATCTGAGCCACAGTCACCTCCCGGTCTTGTTTTTGTTGACTATATAAGCTTCTCCATCTTTGGCTGCAAAGAATATAATCAATCTGATTTCGGTGTTGACCATCTGGTGATGTCCATGTGTAGAGTCTTCTCTTGTGTTGTTGGAAGAGGGTGTTTGCTATGACCAGTGCATTTTCTTGGCAAAACACTATTAGCCTTTGCCCTGCTTCATTCCTTTCCAAGGCCAAATTTGCCTGTTACTCCAGGTGTTTCCTGACTTCCTACTTTTGCATTCCAGTCCCCTATAATGAAAAGGCCATCTTTTTTGGGTGTTAGTTCTAAAAGGTCTTGGAGGTCTTCATAGAACTGTTCAATTTCAGCTTCTTCAGTGTTACTGGTTGGGGCATAGACTTGGATTACTGTGATATTGAATGGTTTGCCCTGGAAACAAACAGATATCAGTCGTTTTTGAGATTGCATCCAAGTACTGCATTTTGCACTCTTGTTGACCATGATGGCTACTCCATTTCTTCTAAGGGATTCCTGCCCACAGTAGTAGATATAATGGTCATCTGAGTTAAATTCACCCACTCCAGTCCATTTTGTTCGCTGATTCCTAGAATGTCGACGTTCACTCTTGCCATCTCCTATTTGACCACTTCCAATTTGCCTTGATTCATGGACCTGACATTCCAGGTTCCTATGCAATATTGCTCTTTACAGCATTGGACCTTGCTTCTATCACCAGTCACATCCACAACTGGGTATTCTTTTTGCATTGGCTCCATCCCTTCATTCTTTCTGGAGTTATTTTTCCACTGATCTCCAGTAGCATATTGGGCATCTACCGACCTGGGGAATTCCTCTTTCAGTATCCTATCATTTTGCCTTTTCATACTGTTCATGGGGTTCTCAAGGCAAGAATACTAAAGTGGTTTGCCATTCCCTTCTCCAGTGGACCACATTCTGTCAGACCTCTCAACCATGACCCGCCTATCTTGGGTGGCCCCACAGGTATGGCTTAGTTTCACCGAGTTAGACAAGGCTGTGGTCCGTGTGATTAGATTGACTAGTTTTCTGTGATTATGGTTTGTGTGTCTGTCTCTGATGCCTCTCGAAAGACCTACTGTCTTACTTGGGTTTCTCTTACCTTGGACGTGGGGTATCTCTTCAGGACTGCTCCAGCAACTGCTCCAGCTGCTCCTTACCTTGGAGGAGGGGTATCTCCTCACAGCTAACCCTCCTGACCTTGAACTTGGAGTAGCTCCTCTTGGCCCTCCTGCGCCCGCACAGCCGCCGCTCCTCGGGCGTGGGGTAGCTCCTCCCGGCCACCGCCCCTGACCTCGGGCGTGGGGTAGCTCCTCCCGGCCGCCGCCCCTGGCCTCGAGCGTGGGGTAGCTCCTCCCGGCCGCTGCCCCTGGCCTCGGGGTTGCAGTAGCTCCTCCCGGCCGCTGCCCCTGGCCCTCGGGCATGGGGTAGCTCCTCCCGGCCACCGCCCCTGACCTCGGACGTGGGGTAGCTCCTCCTGGGCGCTGCCCCTAGTCTCGGGGTTGCAGTAGCTCCTCCCGGCCGCCACCCCTGGCGTCGGGCGTGGGGTAGCTCCTCCCGGCCGCCGCCCCTGGTCTCGGGCGTGGGGTAGCTCCTCCCGGCCGCCGCCCCTGGCCTCGGGCGTGGGGTAGCTCCTCCCGGCCGCCGCCCCTGGCCTCGGGCGTGGGGTAGCTCCTCCCGGCCGCCACCCCTGACCTCGGACGTGGGGTAGCTCCTCCTGGCCGCTGCCCCTAGTCTCGGGGTTGCAGTAGCTCTTCCCGGCCGCCACCCCTGGCGTCGGGTGTGGGGTAGCTCCTCCCGGCCACCGCCCCTGGCCTCGCAATTGGGGTAGCTCCTCCCGGCCGCCACCCCTGACCTCGGACGTGGGGTAGCTCCACCCGGCCGCCGCCCCTGGCCTCGGGCATGGGGTAGCTCCTCCCGGCAGCCGCCCCTGGCCTCGGGCGTGGGGTAGCTCCTCCCGGCCGCCGCCCTTGGCCTCGAGCGTGGGGTAGCTCCTCCCGGCCGCCGCCCCTGGCCTCGGGGTTGCAGTAGCTCCTCCCGGCCGCTGCCCCTGGCCCTCGGGCATGGGGTAGCTCCTCCCGGCCGCCGCCCCTGACCTCGGACGTGGGGTAGCTCCTCCTGGCCGCTGCCCCTAGTCTCGGGGTTGCAGTAGCTCCTCCCGGCCGCCACCCCTGGCGTCGGGTGTGGGGTAGCTCCTCCCGGCCACCGCCCCTGGCCTCGCAATTGGGGTAGCTCCTCCCGGCCGCCGCCCCTGACCTCAGACGTGGGGTAGCTCCTCCCGGCCGCCGCCCCTGGCCTCGGGCGTGGGGTAGCTCCTCCCGGCCGCCGCCCCTGGCCTCGGGCGTGGGGTAGCTCCTCCCGGCCGCCGCCCCTGGCCTCGGGCGTGGGGTAGCTCCTCCCGGCCGCCGCCCTTGGCCTCGAGCATGGGGTAGCTCCTCCCGGCCGCCGCCCCTGGCCTCGGGGTTGCAGTAGCCCCTCCCGGCCGCCGCCCCTGGCCCTCGGGCATGGGGTAGCTCCTCCCGGCCGCCGCCCCTGACCTCGGACGTGGGGTAGCTCCTCCTGGCCGCTGCCCCTAGTCTCGGGGTTGCAGTAGCTCCTCCCGGCCGCCACCCCTGGCGTCGGGTGTGGGGTAGCTCCTCCCGGCCACCGCCCCTGGCCTCGCAATTGGGGTAGCTCCTCCCGGCCGCCGCCCCTGACCTCGGACGTGGGGTAGCTCCTCCCGGCCGCCGCCCCTGGCCTCGGGCATGGGGTAGCTCCTCCCGCCCGCCGCCCCTGACCTCGGACGTGGGGTAGCTCCTCCCGGCCGCTGCCCCTGACCACGGACGTGGGGTAGCTCCTCCTGGCAGCCGCCCCTGGTCTCGGGGTTGCAGTAGCTCCTCCCAGCAACCGCCCCTGACCTCGGATGTGGGGTAGCTCCTCCTGGCCTCCGCCCCTGGTCTCGGGGTTTCAGTAGCTCCTCCTGGCCACCGCCCCGACCTCGGACGTGGGGTAGCTCCTCTCGGCCACGCTTATGCGTGGTCTGTTGCAGCCAGCTTATACAGTTATATATAAATAAATATACCTATACAAATATAAATATTACATGATTAATGAATCTTGCGCTCCATATACAATTAATATACAAGATTACTATCACTATGAGGGCTTGTTTTTTATTTCTAAAATAGATATGTTCCTAGAAAAAACTGTTGATCAGACCCAGATTTCCCTTTTCTATAAAAGCAGCATGTTTTCATCTATTAGGAGTTTTTGAAAGCTCCAATAAAATATCCTCATGGTTAAACCCCACGTCTCCAGAGCACCCGAGACTGTCAGTCTTGTTTATGTAAGCCATTGCAAACTGAACACAACTTGGGGCTTAAGTATCAGTTCAATAAGAAAGTACTCTTGAATGAATTGATAAAAAGAGCAAAAGAGAAAGAGAACTTGAACTTAAGGTGTAATCGATACCAATGATTTGGTAGCCTGCTAGGCTCTGCAGTGAAAATGGCAAATAGGGTAACAGCATCAAGAAGGAAGAGGAAATGAAAGCACCAGCAACAGAAATGCGGCTGAGTAAGTCACTATATGATGTCCTGAGATGCCCTGAGGTTGAAGGGTGGCAAACAAGTCTCTCCCATTGGGTGGATTCCCTGCCACGGTGAGTTGGGGGTGATTGCTGCTACTGCTAAGTCGCTTCAGTCGTGTCCGACTCTGTGCAACCCCATAGACAGCAGCCCACCAGGCTTCCCCGTCCCTGGGATTCTCCAGGCAAGAACACTGGAGTGGGTTGCCATTTCCTTCTGCAATGCATGAAAGTGAAAAGTGAAAGTGAAGTCGCTCAGTCGTGTCCGACTCTAGCGACCCCATGGACTGCAGCCTACCAGGCTCCTCCATCCATGGGATTTTCTAGGCAAAAGAACTGGAGTGGGGTGCCGATTGGAGCCTAGAAAAGGGCAAAAGTAGTTTCACCACTATAAATGTAAAAATGTCTTGAAAGTGGCAGAGAGATCTAGGTGTCCACTGATATTCACTTTCCCTCCGCTCCCTCAGTAATAAAACCTCTGAATTATAATTAGCTGCACAACTACTCCTCTTTCAGCTCACAGTAGCCCTGTGACTAAATTCTGGCTAAAGGTCATTAAGCAAAACAGTGTATATAATTTGTGATGAGCGACCCTGAAGGTAGAGGTCAGCTACTTCTTTCTTTCCCTTTTCCTCTTTCTTCTAGCTGCAGTGCAGATGTAATGGTTGGAGCGGGAGTGGCCACCTTGGACCATGAGGTGGAAGCTGTGTGTTATTAGGAAACTAGGTCCACAGAGCCACCACAGTAGACTTGGTTTGCTGACATTTCTGAGGGGAGAAAACAAAACCACTTCTTGTCCTTTGGGGGTTTTGTTACCCATCAGTACAGTTCAGTTCAGTCGCTCAGTCATGTCCGACTCTTTGCGACCCCATGAATTGCAGCACGCCAGGCCTCCCTGTCCATCACCAACTCCTGGAGTCCACCCAAACCAATGTCCATTGAGTCGGTGATGCCATCCAGCCATCTCATCCTCTGTCATCCCCTTCTCCTACTGCCCTCAATCTTTCCCAGCATCAGGGTCTTTTCAAATGAATCAGCTCTTTGCATCAGGTGGCCAAAGTATTGGAGTTTCAGCTTCAACATCAGTCCTTCCAAAGAACACCCAGGACTGATTTCCTTTAGGATGGACTGGTTGGATCTCTTTGCAGTTCAAGAGACTCTCAGGAGTCTTCTCCAACACCACAGTTCAAAAGCATCAATCCTTCAGCGCTCAGCTCTCTTTATAGTCCAATTCTCACATCCATACATGACTACTGGAAAAAAAAACATAACCTTGACTAGACAGACCTTTGTTGGCAAAGTACTGTCTCTGCTTTTTAGTATGCTGTCTAGGTTGGTCATAACTTGCCTTCCAAGGACTAAGCGTCTTTTAATTTCATGGCTGCAATCACCATCTGCAGTTATTTTGGAGCTCCAAAAAATAAAGTCTGACACTGTTTCCACTGTTTCCCCATCTATTTGCCATGAAGTGATGGCACCATATGCCATGATCTTAGTTTTTTGAATGTTGAGTTTTTTTCACTCTCCTCTTTCACTTTCATCAAGAGGCTCTTTAGTTCTTCACTTTCTGCCATAAGGGTGGTGTCATATGCATATCTGAGGTTATTGATATTTCTCCTGGCAATCTTGATTCTAGCTTGTGCTTTCTCTAGCTCAGCATTTCTCATGATGTACTCTGCATATAAGTTAAATAAGCACAGTGACAATATCCAACCTTGACGTACTCCTTTCCCAATTTGGAACCAGTCTGTTGTTCCATGTCCAGTTCTAACTATTGCTTCCTGACCTGCATACAGATTTCTCAAGAGGCAGGTCAGGTGGTCTGGTATTCCCATCTCTTTCAGCATGTTCCACAGTTTATTGTGATCCACATAGTCAAAGGCTTTGGCATAGTCAATACAGCAGAAAGAGATGTTTTTCTGGAACTCTCTTGCTTTTTCGATGATCCAGCGGATGTTGGCAATTTGAATTGGTTCCTCTGCCTTTCCTAAAACCAGCTTGAACATCTGGAAGTTCATGGTTCATGTATTGCTGAATCCTGGCTTGGAGAATTTTAAGCATTACTTTACTAGCGTGTGAGATGAGTGCAATTGTGCAGTAGTTTGAGCATTCTTTGGCATTGCCTCTCTTTGGGATTGGAATGAAAATTGACCTTTTCCAGTCCTGTGGCCACTGCTGAGTTTTCCAAATCTGCTGGCATATTGAGTGCAGCACTTTCACAGCATCATGTTTTAGGATTTAAAATCGCTCAACTGGAATTCCACCACCTCCACTAGCTTTGTTTGTAGTGATGCTTCCCAAACCCTCAACCTTTGACAATCAATTGGCTATGTGGAATTTATAATAAAGAACACTGTAGATTTTATTATTAAAGTATGTGCTAAACATCCTTTACATCAGTAAAATTTGTAATGAATATCTTTCTTTTTATAGATCTAGTTAAACCTTACCAGCACACCACTGCAGTCAGCCCAGGTGGGGCAGAAGATAATGGGACCATGAAGGAGGAATGGCCAGGGGTAGTCATAAATACCGCCTCATCAGGTGCACAAACAAGGACCATACATTCTCTACAAAGATTCTCTTCCTCACTGTGCCACATGCTTATTTACACATCTTATTTTATTATTATTTTCTTACTTTTTGGCCGAACCCCATGGCATGTGGGATCTTAGTTCCCCAACCAGGGATAGAACCTGTACCCCCCGACCCTGCCATCTCCACCCACAGTGGAAGGTGGAGTCCCTATTTACATATTTTAAACTGATTGCCTTTTGTTTCCTTTTCCTTTACTTCACCATTGCACTGAGTGTGATGGTGGTTGAGAAGGAATTATGAGAGAAACAGATATCCCTCAGATGCCCTGGGTGAGGGCTAGAAGAAGTGACTGATGAAATAGCTAGGATATTTTCTTTGGGAATAGAATATGTTGGATTATTTGAAGTGGCAACACTTAAAAAAACAGATGTATGAGAAGATGAGTCTTCTGAGATATTAGACAGCCAGAGGGGTAGACAGCTCCATCTACTTGGCACCCTTTTCTGTGTCAAGGAAACTACCCACAGTGTAAGTCTTGGAGGGAAGAACAGTCCTGCCTCCTACTGAGGAAACTCTATTATGTGCTTTTTCTGACCCTTGGTGGCTGGAATTTTTTGCATGTTATCTGAGCTGAGAAAAATGAAATTCCTCTACTTGGGATTTTGGATCTGGAGATACTAGGGAATAGTTCAGAAGTCTTGACATCTGCAACCATAGTAACTGGCCTCCACAGGTGAAAGTCAGGGGGTGGGTGGGCAACATCAGTGGTTCAGAGGTGACTTCTTTAATCAACTCTTCCTATGATGTAATCTTAGCAGTGGATCCAACTGCTTGGCTTCCCTAGTTAAGTACCCATTGTCAGAGCTGATTCTCCAATCATTGTTGTTGTTTAGTTGCCAAGTTGTGTCTGACTCTTTTGTGATCCCATGGACTATAGCCTGCCAGGCTCCTCTGTCCATGGGATTTCCCAGGCAAGAATACTGGAGCGGGTTGCCATTTCTTTCTCCAGGGGATATGCCCAACCCAGGGATACCCTGGATACGAACCTGGATACCCTGCATTGGCAGGTGGATCTGAGCCATCAGAGAAGATCCAATTCTCCAAACCTTCCTGTTAATTCTGTGAGCTATTCAATAAATAACTGCAATAAGTGTTTAAGGTGAACACAGTTGGTTTCTGTTGTTGGAGTTAATAAAATATGCCCAGAGGGGAGCCTTTTAAAGGATGTTGCCATGATTCTAAAATGCAGGCATTTCCTAATGAGACTCCTGGCTAGAAGTCTGTTGCTGGGAAATTGGAAGAGCATTAAGACTGTGGATATGCCTGGCTGTTTAGCCTAACATACACGGGAAATGACTGAGATAAATTGCTCAAAAGTCCCAACTGCCCTCACATCTATGACAGGAAAAAATGTCTTGATGATTGTCTTGATGATAGTTAAACTTCTCTTTTTCCAAGTATGCATTTCATTTTGAACATTTTTGGCAATAGTCATAGCTCTGTGTCATTTTTTTACAACAGGGCTGGCCAGGCATAATAATTTCTGATGCCCATTGGGATTCCCTTTATTATGTTTAGGAACTTTGTAGAAAGGAACATCATCTAAGTTGTCACCATCACAACTCATCTTTGGCAAGTCAACAGTCAGGCTAAATCTTCCACAAGTAAATTGACCACCTAACTTGATAGGTTTCTCATCTTTCAACTTGTGGTTTGTGTTAAGCAATTTTAGTAACATTGACTTTGATTGTTGCCCTGCCTGAGTTCTCTTCCAGAGGTTCTGGAGGAGAAACCACTTCTAGTCATATTTAAGTCATTGGCAGAAGCCAGTTTATTACAGTTATAGGGTTGAGGTCTCCATGTCCTCGCTGACTGTCAACCAGCAACCTCTCTCAGCTTCTTGAGGCCATTTGCTTCCCTCACCATGCTGCTTTCTCCATCTTCATTCTGGTGATGGTGCAGCGTCTTTCTGCCTCAAGTCTAAGAAGCTTCTTTGTTTTTAAGGATTCATGTGTTTAGATTGGACCCATCAAGAAAAGGGAAAGCTCCTACACTGTTGGTGTGAATGTAAGTTGGTACAGTCACTACGGAAAAAAAATATACAAGTTTCTTAAAAAACTAAAAATAGAGCTATGATATGACCCTATAATCCCATTCCCAAGCATATATCTGGAGAAAAACATGATCTGAAAGGATACATGCACCCCAAGTTTCTTTGCAGCACTGTTTATCATAGTGAAAACATGGAAGCAACCTAAATGTCCATCATCAGAGAAATGGATAAGGAAGATATGATACTGATACACACACACACACACACACACACACACACAGTGGAATACTACTAAGTCATTGAAAAGAATGAAATAATGTCATTTGCAGCAACATGGATGGACCTATAGACTGTCATACTGAATGAACTAAGTTAGACTGAAAAGGAGTGATATCATATGACATCCCTTATATGCAGAATCTAAAAAGAAATGATACAAATGAACTTACAAAACAGGGACTCATAGATTTAGAGAAGGAATTTTTGATTGCCAGGGGGAAGGATCAGGGGAAGGGATAGTTAGGGAGTTTGGGATGGAAATATACAAACTGCTATATTAAATGGATAACCAACAAGGACCTACAGTATAGCACATGGAACTCTGCTCAATGTTATATGCAGCCTGGATGGGAGGGGAGTTTGGTGGAGAATGGATATATGTATATGTATGGTTGAGTCCCTTTGCTGTTCACCTAAAACTATCACAACACTGTTAAATGGCTATACCTCAATACAAAATATAAAGTTTTAAAAAATATTAAAAAATAAATAAATGGGTCCTAATCAAACTCAGAGTCTTTTGCAGAGGAAAGAAAACCATCAATGAAAGGAAAAGACAGCATATGGAATGGGAGAAAATATTTGCAAATGACACAGCTG
Source organism: Bos taurus (assembly GCF_002263795.3). Taxonomy (NCBI): domain Eukaryota; kingdom Metazoa; phylum Chordata; class Mammalia; order Artiodactyla; family Bovidae; genus Bos; species Bos taurus. Next base: position 121,601,359 of record NC_037357.1, read on the forward strand.
ACAAGAAGTTAATATCCGAAATACATAAACAGCTCATACAACTCAACATCAGAAAATCAAACAACCAAATCAGAAAATAGGCAGAAACAGACACCCAAATAGACACTTCTCCAAAGAATACATACAGATGGCCAACAGGCATGTGAAAAAAAATGCTCCCTGTCACTTATTAGAGAAACGCAAGTCAAAATCATGATGAGGTATTATCTCACACCAGTCAAAATGGATATCATCACAAAGTCTACATATACTAAATGCTGGAGAGGATGTGGAGGAAAGGGAACCCTCCTACACTGTTGGTAGGAATGTAAATTGGTACAGCCACTATGGAAAAAAGTGTGCTCAGTTAAGTTCAGTCACTCAGTCATATCTGACTCTTTGTGACCCCATGGACTGCAGCATGTCAGGCTTCCCTGTCCATCACCAACTCCTGGAGTTTATTCAAACTCATGTCCATTGAGTCGGTGATGCCATCCAACCATCTCATTCTCTGTTGTCCCCTTCTCCTCCCACCTTCAATCTTTCCCATCATCAGGGTCTTTTCCAATGAGTCAATTCTTTGCATCAGGTGGCCAAAGTATTGGAGCTTCAGCATCAAAAAAGTGTGCAGGTTTCTTAAAAACTAAAAATAGAGCTACCATATGATCCAGCAATTCCACTTCTGGGTATCCCATTTCAGAAAAAGTGAAAACTCTATTTCGAAAATGTACATGCATCCCAATGTTCATAGTAGGACTATTCACAATAGCCAAGACATGGAAACAACCCAAGTACCCATCAACAAACAACTGGCTTAAGAAGATGTAGTGTATATATACACAATGAAATATTACTGAGGCACAAAAAGGATGACATATTGTCATTTGTAACAACATGGCTGGACCCAGAGAATATTATACCTAATGAAGTCAGTCAGAGAAAGACAAACAAAATATGATATCGCTTATATGTGGAATCCAAGAAATACAAAAGAATCTGTGTACAGAACAGAAGCAGACTCAAAAACATAAAAAATAAACTTATGGCTACCAAAGGGGAGAGGGAAGGTGACACAGACCTATTAGAAGGATGGAATTAACAGATGCAAATTACTTATACAAAAATAGATAAGCAACAAGGATTTACTGTATAGCAAAGGGAATTATACTCAGTATCTTGTAATAACTGAATCACTTTGCTGTATACCCGAAACTAACACCATATTGTAAATCAACTATACTTCAATAAAAAAAATCTTTAGTTATTTGGGCTCCACGGGGTATTCGTAGGACAATGATCAACTTACAGAGTCCAAGAAAGTTGTATGGTGCTATGGACTAAATGTGTTCCTCCACAGTTCACGTGTTGAAGTCCCTAGTCCCCAGTGTGATGGTATTTGGAGGTGATTAGGTTAAGATGTCATGAGGGTAGAGCCCCATGATGAGATTAGTGCCCCCAAAAGAAGAGACCTCAGAGCTTCCTTTCTTCAGTTCAGTTCAGTTCAGTCACTCAGTCATGTCCGACTCTGCGACCCCATGAATTGCAGCACACCAGACCTCCCTGTCCATCACTAACTCCCAGAGTTCAATCAAACTCACGTCCATCGAGTCAGTGATGCCATCCAGCCATCTCATCCTCTGTTGTCCCCTTCTCCTCCTGCCGCCAATCCCTCCCAGCATGAGTCTTTTCCAATGAGTCAACTCTTTGCATGAGGTGGCCAAAGTACTGGTGTTTCAGCTTTAGCACCATTCCTTCCAAAGAACACCCAGGGCTGATCTCCTTTAGAATTGACTGGTTGGTTATCCTTGCAGTCCAAGGGACTCTCAAGAGTCTTCTTCAACACCACAGTTCAAAAGCCTCAGTTCTTCGGCACTCAGCTTTCTTCACAGTCCAACTCTCACATCCATACATGACCACTGGAAAAACCATAGCCTTGACTAGATGGACCTTTGTTGGCAAAGTACTGTCTCTGCTTTTGAATATGCTATCTAGGTTGGACATAACTTTCCTTCCAAGGAGTAAGCGTCTATTAATTTCATGGCTGCAATCACCATCTGCAGTGATTTTGGAGCTCCAAAAAATAAAGTCTGACACTGTTTCCACTGTTTCCCCATCTATTTGCCATGAAGTGAAGGGACCAGATGCCATGATCTTCATTTTCTGAATGTTGAGCTTTAAGCCAACTTTTTCACTCTCCTCTTTCACTTTCATCAAGAGGCTTTTTAGTTCCTCTTCACTTTCTGCCATAAGGGTGGTGTCATCTGCATATCTGAGGTGATTGATATTTCTCCCAGCAATCTTGATTCCAGCTTGTGCTTCATCCAGCTCAGCATTTCTCATGATGTACTCTGCATATAAGTTAAATAAGCAGGGTGACAATATACAGCCTTAAAGTACTCCTTTTCCTATTTGGAATCAGTTTGTTGTTCCATGTCCAGTTCTAACTGTTGCTTCCTGACCTGGATATAGGTTTCTCAAGAGGCAGGTCAGGTGGTCTGGTATTCCCATCTCTTTCAGCATGTTCCACAGTTTATTGTGATCCACATAGTCAAAGGCTTTGGCATAGTCAATAAAGCAGAAAGAGATGTTTTTCTGGAACTCTCTTGCTTTTTCCATGATCCAGCGGATGTTGGCAATTTGATCTCTGGTTCCACTGCCTTTCCTAAAACCAGCTTGAACATCTGGAAGTTCATGGTTCATGTATTGCTGAAGCCTGGCTTGGAGAATTTTGAGCATTACTTTACTAGCATGTGAGATGAGTGCAACTGTGCAGTAGTTTGAGCATTCTTTGGCATTGCCTTTCTTTGGGATGGGAATGAAAACTGACCTTTTCCAGTCCCGTGGCCACTGCTGAGTTTTCCAAATTTGCTGGCATATTGAGTGCAGCACTTTCACAGCATCATCTTTCAGGATTTGAAACAGCTCAACTGGAATTCCATCACCTCCACTAGCTTTGTTCGTAATGATGCTTTCTAAGGCCCATTTGACTTCACATTCCAGGATGTCTGGCTCTAGGTCAGTGATCACACCATCGTGATTATCTGGGTCATGAAGATCTTTCTTGTACAGCTCTTCTGTGTATTCTTGCCACCTCTTCTTAATGTCTTCTGCTTCTGTTAGGTCCATACCATTTCTGTCCTTTATCGAGCCCATCTTTGCATGAAATGTTCCCTTGGTAGCTCTAATTTTCTTGAAGAGATCTCTAGTCTTTCCCATTCTGTTGTTTTCCTCTATTTCTTTGCACTGATCACTGAGGAAGGCTTTCTTATCTCTTCTTGCTATTCTTTGGAAGTCTGCATTCAGATGCTTATATCTTTCCTTTTCTCCTTGCTTTTTGCTTCTCTTCTTTTCACAGCTATTTGTAAGGCCTCCCCAGACAGCCATTTTGCCTTTTTGCATTTCTTTTCCATGGGGATGGTCTTGATCCCTGTGTCCTGTACAATGTCACGAACCTCAGTCCATAGTTCATCAGGCACTCTGTCTATCAGATCTAGTCCCTTAAATCTATTTCTCACTTCCACTGTATAATCATAAGGGATTTGATTTAGGTCATACCTGAATGGTCTAGTGGTTTTCCCTACTTTCTTCAATTTAAGTCTGAATTTGGCAATAAGGAGTTCATGATCTGAGCTTGTTTTTGCTGACTGTATAAGTTTCTCCATCTTTGGCTGCAAGGAATATAATCAATCTGATTTCGGTGTTGACCATCTGGTGATATCCATGTGTAGAGTCTTCTCTTGTGTTGTTGGAAGAGGGTGTTTGCTATTACCAGTGTGTTCTCTTGGCAAAACTCTATTCGCCTTTGTCCTGCTTCATTCTGTATTCCAAGGCCAAATTTGCCTGTTACCCCAGGTGCTTCTTGACTTCCTACTTTTGCATTCCAGTCCCCTATAATGAAAAGGACATCTTTTTCGGGTGTTAGTTCTAAAAGGTCTTGGAGGTCTTCATAGAACCATTCAACTTCAGCTTCTTCAGCACTACTGGTTGGGGCATAGACTTGGATTACTGTGATATTGAATGGTTTGCCTTGGAAACGAACAGAGATCGTTCTGTCGTTTTTGAGATTGCATCCAAGTACTGCATTTCGGACTCTTTTGTTGACCATGATGGCCACTCCATTTCTTCTAAGGGATTCCTGCCTGCAGTAGTAGATACAATGGTCATCTGAGTTAAATTCACCCATTCCAGTCCATTTTAGTTCGCTGATTCCTAGAATGTCGACATTCACTCTTGTCATCTCCTGTTGACCACTTCCAGTTTGTGTTGATTCATGGACCTAACATTCCAGGTTCCTATGCAGTATTGCTCTTTACAGCATTGGACCTAGCTTCTACCACCAGTCACATCCACAACTGGGAATTGTTTTTGCTTTGGCTCCATCCCTTCATTCTTTCTGGAGTTATTTCTCCACTGATCTCCAGTAGCATATTGGGCATCTACCGACCTGGGGAATTCCTCTTTCAGTATCCTATCATTTTGCCTTTTCATAGTGTTTGTGGGGTTCTCAAGGCAAGAATACTGAAGTGGTTTGCCATTCCCTTCTCCAGTGGACCACATTCTGTCAGACCTCTCAACCACGACCCGCCTATCTCGGGTGGCCCCACATGGCATGGGTTAGTTTCACTGAGTTAGACAAGGCCGTGGTCCGTGTGATTAGATTGACTAGTTTTCTGTGATTATGGTTTCAGTGTGTCTGTCCTCTGATGCCCTGTCGCAACACCTACCATCTTACTTCCTTTCTTAGCCACCTGAAAATTCAGCAAGACAGCCGTCTGTAAGCTAGGAAGAGAGTTCTCATCAGGAACCACGTTGGCTGGCACCTGATCTTGGACCTTCCACTCTCCTGAACTGTAAAAAATAAATGTCTGTAGTTTAAGCTACCCGGTCCACATTATTTTGTTACAGCAACTCCAGCTGACTAAGATAGCTGGGTAGCATTCTGCGTGCCACATTGTGAGGAGACAGTCAATGGTGTTTTCTTGCTTAGGTAAAACAATGAGCATCCTGAATAAAGCTTACGAAAGAATAAAATGTCTTTGCCTTACCAACTCTAGCCCCTTCCTGTCTCTCAGATGACCCAGAGCACAGAATCACCACTGAAGGTGGCTGCAGGGAAGACCGTCCCCACTTAGAGATGTTTGGATGTCTCTTCCCACATGTCTATGGCAGTGCTTTGCACTGTGGATGCTCTGTCCATTAGCTCTGCAAGGCTCAGACTTAAATAAACGTCCCTCTGGGTACAAAAGGGGGCCTCCCCCACCCTCAGCCATGAAAGGCAAAGTGCCCCAAGGCAGTGTTTCTCCAGCATCACTTCATTTTGGAATCACCCAGAGCACCTTTGAAAAGTGTCCATGCCCAAGCCCCATACTCAGAAGTCCAGGTTCAAATGATCAGAAGGGGACCTGACTATCAGTAGCTTTATAAAAATCTTCCCAGCTGCTTTTAATGTGCAGCCAGGTTTATGAAGCCCTGCTGTGAGGCAAAGGGCTGCAGGTTATCCCTGGGTGGCTCCGTCTAACAGATGAGTGAATCCCAGCTGTCAGGAATGATGACATTACCCATGTGGGGAGAACAGTGAGAAAGCAATAGTTGTCAAAGCCTGACATTTAGGCAGGGAGCACAAAATGTCTCAACATTTCCATTACTCTGCATGCAGCTCCTCTCTGAAGAGGAGGCATTAGCTGGAGATAGGAACTCTCGCGATGGTGTAAGGATGGCTTAGACATGAGTGATGTAATGAGACAGCAGCACACCATCACGCAGAGGGCATCCCTGAGCCATCAGCTGGGAACTGGGTCACCTGATTAATTAAAACAAGCTGACGTCATGGAAGAGACATTGACCACTGCCTCTGACATGGTCTGCTATGGGTAATTTGGTTAACTTTGTAAGGATTCACCCCAGTTACAAATAAGGACACCTACTGAAAGGGAATCATCACCTTCATGTCTCAAAAAAGGATAGCAATAATACCTGATATTCCTTAGGACTAACTGCCGTAACAATTTACTATAAACCATGAGGCTTAAAACAAGAAATTGTGTTCACTTACAGTTTTGTAGGTCAGGAGTCTACCACAGGTCTCAGCAGTCTAAAAAATCAAGGTGCTAGCAGGGCTCAGTTCCTTTCCAGAAGCTTTCAGGAAAAATCTGCTTGGAGCTCATTGAAGCCAGAGGCAGAATTCAGTTCCTGATGCTAGTAGGACTGAGGGTTCCATTTTCTCACTGGCTGTCAGTGGAGGGCTGTTGCCAGCGACTAGAGGCTGCCTGCATTCCTTGGCTGATGGGTCTCTTCCTCCGTCTTCAAAGCCAGTCATGTTGGATCAAGTCCTTCGACATGAGGGGTCCCCAACCTTCAGGATCTAATGCCTGATGATCTGAGGTGGAGCTGATGTAATAATAATAAAAGTAAAGGGCACAATCAATGTAATGTGCTTGAATCATCCCCAAACCATCCCCTCACCCCCAGTCAGTGTAAAAAACTGTCTTCCATGAAGCCGGTCTCTGGTGCCAAAAAGGTTGGGGACTGCTGCCCTACACTCTCTCTCTCCTGCCTTTTTTTCCATCAGTGTCTCTCTTTGACCTTCACTTCTGCCCACCGTTCCACTTTTAAGGACCCATGTGACTACATCAGGCCCACCTGGGAATCTTTAATTCCATCTGCAAAGTTCCTTTGGCCACTTTAGGTAATGGAGTTGGGCAGGTTGCAGGGACTACGTTAAGATAGTCTGGGGCCACTGTTCTGCCCACCACACACCTCACTAGGCTCTTCTCCTACCCCTGTGGTAAGTTCAGTTCAGTTCAGTTGCTCAGTCATGTCCAACTCTTTGTGACCCCATGGACTGCAGCACACCAGGCCTCCCTATCCATCACCAACTCCCAGAGTTTACCTAAACTCATGTCCATTGAGTCGACGAAGCCATCCAACCATCTTATCCTCTGTCGTCCCCTTCTCCTCCTGCCTTCAATCTTTCCCAGCATCAGGGTCTTTTCAAATGAGTCAGCTCTTCGCATCAGGTGGCCAAAGTATTAGAGTTTCAGCTTCAACATCAGTCCTTCCAATGAACACCCAGGACTGATCCCCTTTGTGATGGACTGGTTGGATCTCCTTGCAGTCCAAGGGACTCTCAAGAGTCTTCTCCAACACCACAGTTCAAAAGCATCAATCCTTTGGCGCTCAGCTTTCTTTATAGTCGAACTCTCACATCCATACATGACTACTGGAAAAACCATAGCCTTGGCTAGATGGACCTTTGTAGGCAAATTAATGTCTCTGCTTTTTAATATGCTGTCTAGGTTGGTCATGACCTTCCTTCCAAGGAGCGAGCGTCTTTTAATTTCATGGCTGCAGTCACCATCTGCAGTGATTTTGGAGCCCAAAAATATAAAGTGGACCACTGTTTCCACTATTTCCCCATCTATTTGCCATGAAGTGATGGGACTGGATGCCATGATCTTAGTTTTCTGTGTGTTGAGCTTTAAGCCAACTTTTTCACTCTCCTCTTTCACTTTCATCAAGAGGCTCTTTAGTTCCTCTTCACTTTCTGCCATAAGGGTGGTGTCATCTGCATATCTGAGGTTATTGATATTTCTCCTGGCAATCTTGATTCCAGCTTGTGCTTCATCCAGTCCAGCGTTTCTCATGATGTATTCTGCATATAAATTAAATAAGCAGGGTGACAACATACAGCCTTGACGTACTCCTTTTCCTATTTGGAACCAGTCTGTTGTTCCATGTCCAGTTCTAACTGTTGCTTCCTGACCTGGACATAGGTTTCTCAAGAGGCAGGTCAGGTGGTCTGATACTCCCATCTTTTGAAGAATTTTCCAGTTTATTGTGATCAACACAGTCAAAAGCTTTGGCATAGTCAATATAGCAGAAATAGACGTTTTTCTGGAACTCTCTTGCCTTTTCGATGATCCAGCGGATGTGGGCAATTTGATCTGTGGTAAGAGGTAATTTTTACTCATTCAGCCCAGTTGCTCTTCCTTTAATTCATTTTCATGTTAACTGTACTTGGGTCTTAGCCCTGGCCCCCTTTCTTCTCTCTCTAAACGTCCTCTGCAGGTGATCTCTTCCAGGTCCCTGGTTTTAAATAGTATCTGTATGCAACATTTCAAATTAATATCCTCTATCTTCTGTGCCCCAGGATCTTTTCTCCAATGGTCTACTTGATAGCTAGGTGTTGCACATGAATCTTCAGAATTACCAAATTTTTGTTCTCCTGTCCCCACCTCCAACCTGTTTCACACACCTCTTCCTGTCTTCCTTATGACATTATCGCCTATTTGATCATGCCAAACACTTGGGATTCATCCTGTTTTCTTCCTTCTCCTTCGGCCACTTGCTCAATCATCCCCAAACCCTGTTGTATACCAGATCCTTTCTGTCACTTCCCCTTTACTCCACAGCACAGTAACTACTGAGCCAGGCAACCCTGATTTCACCATTAAACCTGCAGCTCCCTGCAGCAGCAAAATAGATCTTTTATAAGCTTTAATTGGAAGTAACAAAGCCAAAATACTAAGAGGTTATTTCTGGAGGGTGGAAATATGGGTGGATGTTATTTTCTTCCTGGTACTTTTTTGCACTTTAAACATTTCCATAGAAAACTCAAAACAAAATGTTCCGTAAAAACAAAAATAAGACATTACCTTCTCAGAAGGGTTCCCCTCCCCTTTCCCATCCCTACATTATTATCTCTAATAGCATCCTGTTATTTCCTCTCTTGGTCTTTATCACATTTTGCAGTGGTTTACATTTTGTTTTCTAGTTTTATTGTGTCTCTCTCTCACTAGCTGTAAGGCCATGAGGGCAGTACCATATTTATTGTGTTGATTACTCTAAACCTAGCGCCCAGGCCTGTGCCTGCCACATAGTAAAGGTTTAGTTCACCCAGGTGTCCTTCGTTATCTAAATTCTCACTATCCAGTTATCCACTAAAATGACTTGCAAAAATTCCGGATTTATTACAAACCAGCCAACAAACACCAGAAAGCCTGTTTAAGGTGTATGTGAGCCCAGGTAAGAGAATGTAGATTGTGTTGCAGTCCTATTTCAATGGCTGCATGATACAGATTATTGTTAAGCTGCAAAGTTGTGTCCAACTCTTTGTGACCCCATGGACTGTAGCCTGCCAGGCTCCTCTGTCCATGGGATTCTCCAGGCAAGAATACTGAAGTGGGTTGCCATTTCCTTCTCCAGGGGCTCTTCCTGACCCAGGGATCGAACCCTCATCTCCTGCGTCTCCTGCACTGCAGGCGGATTCTTTACCAGTAAGCCATCTGGGAAGCCCCCTGATATGGATACTTGTTTAAGTGTATACCAATGTCCAGATGTCTAGATGATCAGCATTCCTAGTTATTTAGTGAAAATGTCTTCTCAGAAAGTAGTACTCATTCAGCTTCATGTTCATCATCATTTGGAGGAAAGGAAAGAGGATCCGTGTACTGAATCTTTACAAGAAATCCCAGATCACATGCAGAAAACCATTGCTGCAGCCAAGGGAATGTGATTGTGACATCAAAGAAAGCACTGCACCCCAGAAATGCAGTGACACACCCTGTCTCATGCCACTGGGAGCTGTATAACCTTCAACAAAAACAATACAAACATGTTCATTTGTGAGCTTTCCCCACTACATGTTATCATCTATAGCTCCAAATGACGGCTCAGAGTCACAACCACTTCCAGAGTCTTACATGCCAATCAGACAGCCACCCCCCATTTCCTTGTTTGGATGTGTAGGATGTGATGCATCTACCATCCCACTCAGTCTTTCCCTCAACCCCAACCCTCAAAGGAGACTGAAGTTCCACCTCCTTCCTCTGGCCCAGCAGACTCTGCTTGGGCAACTCTTACGTTGATCACTAACCAGAACCTGAAAACTGCTCTATTATTTCATTTTATTTTTCTAAGCATAACTTTCATTCCCTATTTAAAGTATTTTGAACATATTATTTCCATTACAGTTATTTATTACATTATTTGAAAAGACCCAGATGCTGAAAAAGATTGATGGCAGAAGGAGATGACAGAGGGTGAGATGGTAGGATGGTGTCACTGATTCAATGGACATGAGTTTGAGCAAATTCTGGGAGACAGAGAAGCCTGGCATGCTGCAGTTCATGGGGTCACAAAGAATCAGACATGACTTAGCCAATGAACAACAATAGTTATTTATGTTTCAGTTATACTCACTGAGTGTGGGAAAGATGAACTTCGTCTACTCCATAGTGTTCCTCCTGTCAGTGTTGTCCTGGACCAGCTATGTCAGTATCACCAGGAAGCTTGTTAGAAATGCTAGTTCTGGGATCTCTCTGGTGGTTCCATGGCTAAGACTCCACGCTCCCAATGCAGGGGGCCTGGGTTCAATCCCTGGTCATATAACTAGATCCCCCATGCCACAAAGAAGGCTGAAGATCCTATGTGCTGCAGGTAAGATCTGGCACAGTCAAATAAATAAATAAAAATAAATATTGAGAAAGAAATGCTAGCTCTTGGGTCCTAACCCAGACCTACTGAATCTGAAACTCTAGGTCCGAGGATCCCAGAGTCCTCAGATGATTCTGATGAGTGCCAAAGTTTGAAAAGCCCTGCTATACACTGGAGTATTATACACACAAAAAATCAGATAGTCGGTGTTTTGATGTTTTTACATTATGTAGGAATCCCTGGTGGATGCTTATAGAGGGCTTTAGGAGTATTTTAGTGATATTTAGGAAAATTGGTTGTAGATTTTGGATGGGCTGGGGATACTTTTTTTTTTTTTTTTCATTTAAAATAATAGACTATCAGCTTCCTTTATCTGAAAAATTTGCTATCCAACATGCTTTCAGGGATGGATTAGATACAGATAGCAAGGGAGGTCTGCATTCAGAAAAGGAATATTGAGAGTTTGAGAGGCATATGCCAAGAATTCCTTCACAGCGTTTAGAGCCTGTCTGGGTGAAAGGCTGCCCCCTTCTTGCCTCCGCTAGTAAGTGCCTCGGGATAGAACATACACATGGGCCAAAATAGAGAACGCATAAGGCAGTGGTAATAAATACTTGGGGAAATACGTGACAATTGTTTTAGGACTTTAGGGAAAAAAGGAGTTCAAGGAAACACTGAGGGAAAACTCAAGGCTATATGGAATGTCAGCTTGAATTCTCACTCCAAAAAGTAATGATGGAGAGAGAAAGGCAGTTTGCAACCAGAAACGATGCGAACCAGATTCTTCAAATAACTCATTTCTGCCAGTCACTGTCAACCATAGCTAGTCAAGGTCAGGTCTAAGAGAAAACTCTCTTCCTAGTGGAGCACCACTTGTCAAGTTTCCAATGGCAGACGACCTTAACCAAATCTACACTCAAGCCTTGCTATTTCTCCCAACAGACACACAGCCATTTACTGGTTATGTACAGTTCAAAAGGAGCCAAACAGCAGAGTCTGATCCAAGAAGAGAGTTTTTTGTGGAGACAGGTGATCCGGAAAATCAGCTTTACCCTTCTGTTGCAAAGATACATAGTTCAACACATACAAATATTTCTCTTAACTCTGGGAAAATCTCTGTCAGAAAAACTTAAAAATGCCTATCCAGTCTAGGTAAACTACATCTGGTCTGAATACTCATGAAAGGACCCAGGAAATGAAACACCGAATGGAGGTATACAGAGAATTTCAGCAAGAATAATGCTTTTAATTGGGCATTTATAAACCATGGTCAGGGCATTTATTTCATGACCAAATGTGTGGCCTTAAATGGTTTTAGAATTCACTCAGCATAGACTGAGTTATTGGAGGAAATCAACAGTAACTTTAAAGCAAAGATTGTACTATTCAGCAAAGCTTGACTGCATCAATGCCTGTGAAGAATGAAGTGCAACACTCTTTGTGTATCTCTACCTGAAAAGTCTATCTGTTCTAGGGATTTTGGAAGTGGGTCGAGGTTAGTCCTGCCATAACAACAGAGATCATATGTCTTGATATTGACACCTTGCGATATTTCCACCAGATATTTACAATGGAGGCAACTGATTCTACAAAATTAATATGAAACTATATATTCTATAAAGCAGGCTTCCTTCGGGGTTTAATGGTAAAGAATCCTCCTGCCCATGCAGAAGACCCAGGTTTGATCCCTGGGTTGGGAAGACCCCCTGGAGAAGGAAATGGCAACCCACTCCAATATTCTTGCCTGGAGAATCCCATGGACAGAGGAGCCTGGCAGGCTACAGTTCATGGGGTTGCAAAAGATTCAGACACAACTTAGCAACTAAACAACAACAATTCTATAAAGCAACTTGTCCTTTCTTGACATAGTATACAATCATCATTTTGTTGTATTTAAACAAACATAACTCTATTCATAGGCACAGGATTTTTCTATCAGCACATTTACCCCTCAAATTATCACCCTTATTTGGATTATCTTCCATTTTCTTTCTGAAAACAAGTACATCTTCTCTTTCAAATTCCTTTAAAACTTTTTCTTAAAACCTTCCCACACTAAAGTTATCTGGCCTGGTCTTATCAGAAAATACTTATTGAATACAAGGGGAAGTTAGTCTCCGCAGCATGGAGGAAGGGAATGTGTATAAAGAGACTGTACTACTTTCTACTCCAAACCTGACTTGGGAGTAGAGGAATCAGATGAATTTTAAATTGACCTTGAGATGGAAATTTGAGAGTGAAGAGCACTGAGTATTTAAGCTGAATGAACACTGTTTTGATTAAAAAAAAAAAAAAATGACTGGTCAAGATGTTTTAAAGGATCTGCTACCTAGTAGAGAAGGGGGAGGTAGTCATTGAACAAAACAAACAGACTCCTCAACAAACCAGTGCCATCTATTTAGAGGGTAAGGGAAGGCTTCTTGTGGGAAGCGGTACCTTAGTGCAGCTTACTGATAATTATGGTGGGGTTGGGTGGTTTAGTGTCATTGCTGAGGCACCAGAAACCATAAATGACTTTGTCAGCCATATTTAAGAGTATGGGCAATTTTTAGATCATGATTTCTGTAAGAGCTAGGCTACAATTTATCCTCCTCAATGAACCCATTGTGGAGTTAAGTGCAGAACAAGCAGGTAGCAAATGTTAGAGATGTCTTTGCTCCCAAATTGAATCCTAACATTTAGTTTTTTCATGGGTGAAATTTTACTCCCCTTACTAATTTTTTTTAGGGTTCAAGGAAGGCTATCTGAGATCTTTGCAAACTGGACATTAATTTGAAAAATAAAGTGGATGGCTTACTAACAGAGACTTCATAAACATTTGTCATATGAATGAAAGCATGAATAAATAGAAGGCTGTTTTAATAGTGCCACTAAGCCAAATCCATCTCTTGGTTTTACAAACATGAGTGGAGAAATCTCCATTATTTTGATTTTGATTTATGCCTGCAACACTGTGCTTATCGAAGCATGGCTCACATGCTCCAATAATTCATGCAGTTCATAAGAGATTAATAAACTATATCATATCAATGTCACTATAAGTTTGCATAATTGTATTGAATTTCTTCTTCTCACTAGGCCTGATATTCATAATTTCATCAGATTTGATACACTATTGATCTTCACAGCCTGGTTTGTGAAATTACCTCATCCTCTAAACAAATATTAATGAGCAATCTTTATCCCTTGAACCTGGAAGCATTGCTCAAACCCACAAAAACTAAAAATAGAGATCTGGCCTTTTAAGTACCATGAGCACCAGATGCAAGAAGGGAAGAAAACATTAGGCCCACGGCTGAGAAATTTTATATACATTTAAAAATAAAAACTGGAAAGGAGAAAATGTCAGAAGAGTGATTATTACACAAAGTTCCATTATGCGAGTTATTTATGGTGCTACCTCTAAAACTCCTGACCCTGGAATCAATTTCTAAATCAATTGGATACCAATCTCATCCCAGAGTGCAGTCCATACATTCTCATTCAGAACCAGCTGGTATCTTTCCATTGATCTCCCATCATCCTCCTGTAGATTATATTTCTGGATGTGGAAAAAGGAAGAAGGGCATTGTCCTTTCTCATTTGCCTTCTGCTCAGGACAGTTTTTAAGAGACACTTATCAACCCCATGGTTCAAACCAGTTACCCATATAAATTATTTGTGATTTTTTTCTTTTTTAAAAACTGTCTACTATGGAGACACTTAAATTATGTACCAAGCAGAACACTATAATAAACTCCCATGTACCCAGCCACTTAGTGTACCACTCCCAACTTGTGGCTGATCTTATTTTATGTATATATCTATCAGATCTCCCCTCCCATAAGAATTTGAAGTAAATGCCACTTCATTTATAAATATTTCAGAATGTAAAGGGCTCTTATCCTTGGATACAAAATTCACCACCCTTCTTTTCAATTCTCTCAGATGGTGATAACAGAAAGTTACCTGGTGGTGCTATTTAGGGAGTCTTCTCTTTGCAAGCTGCTTTGAAGGCACATATCTTGTCGCGCTCCCCATGTATCCCATTTCAGGAACTCTACTCTGACTTGCAGGCAGGAAAAATGATGACCCACATGCATCATTCAACCAGCTTCCCCTCTTCTGGTGTGTGACACAAGCATAAAGGACCCAAATGTCTTTCATTAACTGTTAAGTTTTTGCTTATTTTTTCCCTAGGTATATTATTTCTATTATTGATTTCTGGTTTAAGCCACTGTAGTCAGAGAGTTTACTCTGTATGATTTCCACCCTTGATTTATTAAGACTTGTTTATGCCCTAGAATATAGATATATTTTGGTTAACATTCCATGAGATTTCCACAGATGTTCTGAAAATGTCAATTGGGTCATATTGGTTAATGGTGTGTTTAAATTATTTATATCTCTATTATTTTTTTCCTACTTGTTCTAGCAACTAATGTGAGAGAATTTTAAATTTATGCAACTAAGATTGTCCATCTATCTCTACTTTTAGTTCTGTTAAGTTTTCCTTTATATATTTTGGAACTATGTTATTAGAAGTTCATTCAGTTTTAAGGCCATTATGCTTTTCTGCTGAGTTGATTCTTACTAATATCATTATGGACCATCCTCTTTACTTCTGTTTATACTTTTTCCTTAGAGTCTACTTTGTCTGGAATTAATGTAGCCAGAGATTTTTCTTTTCAGTTATCTCTCATCCTTTTATTTTCAATTTTGCTGTGCCCTGATATTTAAAGTTTATCTTTTATAGAGCATATAATTGGGTGTTGGATTTTTCATCTGGGCTGTCCTTGTCTTTTCATTCTAGTGTTTAGTCCATTTACATTTAATGTAATTACAATACAGTTGGGTTTATGTCTACCAAGTTGATTCTATTCCCCAGCCTCCTTCACTGCCCCTAAACTCAGCAAAAGGCCTGTTGGAGAAAACTGGCTATATGTTTTGGGCTCCCTTTGATTCCAGTCAGTTGTGTGAGCCCACACAACTGTTAAAAGCTTCCCTCATTGATTTTTATCCCTACACTGTCTCTCTGCATACAGTAGGCCTGATTCTCAGTCCTTGTCCATACTTGGCGAATGCCCCCTGGGAAGAAAGCAGGTGCTGATTTCTGCTCATTTAGGAATGGTTCTTCCCTCTTTGGAATTTTATTAAATGAAAAAAAGAAGGAACAGAAAATAAATGAAATGTGGGGCAATTTAAACTAGTCTAAATTTCCATATATTCTATACCTATATTCACTAATTGTTTGACATCCTGCCACATGTGCTTAATCTTTACCCCATCCCTTCTCAACACACAGAAGTTTTACTTTGTTTTCTTTTTGCAAACAATGAAATAATGTGCATATATCATGGCATGTTACCTGTAAATGCTTCAGAATGTATCTGCTAAAAACAGACATTCTCTTACATATCCACAAGACCACTGCCACACCCAAGAAATGCAATGTTGCTCCAGTAATATTATCTAATATACATTTCATATTCAAACTTCTCCAATTGTCCTTGAAACATAGTTGTATCTTTTTAAGAAAATCTAGGAACAAGTCTGCTGCTGCTGCTGCTGCTGCTGCTACTGAATCACTTCAGTCATGTCTGACTCTTTTGCAACCCTATGGACCACAGCCCGCCAGGCCTCTCTGTCCATGGGATTCTCCAGGCAAGAATACTGGAGTGGGTAGCCATTCCCTTCTCCAGGGAAACTTCCAAACCCAGAGATCAAACCTGTGTCTCTTAGGTCTCCTGCATTGTCAGGTAGGTTCTTTACCACTAGTGCCATGTGGGAAGCCCCAGGATCAAGTCTAGAATCACAAATTACATGTGGCTATCATATTTTTTTTAGTCTCCTTTAATCAAGAACAATCTCTCCATCTTTATTTTTCATGACTATTGAAATTTTGGATTTGTCTAAATATTTCCTCACTATTAGATATTGGTTAAACATTTTTGACAAGAATTCTACATATTTCTACTGTGTCCTTCCACTGAATCATATCAGGAGGAAGATGGTATCAGTTTGTCCCATTACTGGAGATGCTAAGTTTGATCATTTGTTTAAGGGGTGGGGGTCCACCATATCTCTCTAGGGCAAATATATCTTTTTCCCCTTTGAAATTAATAAGTAATCTGGGAGGTGATACTTTGAGATTATATGAATATTCAGTTACCCACTAACCTTTCACCCATTGGTTTTAGTATTCATTGGTATGTTTTTTTTTTTTTTGCCTGAACCAGTCATTATGTTGTTGGTTGTGAAATGGTGATTTTCAAATTCTATCATTCCTTCTATATGTCTAAACTGACATTATTTTGTAAAGAAGTTTTCCTCATCCCACCTTTATCCTTGACTGTGGACTCACTGATTTCCTTTTGTTGTAATTCACTACTATCATTACTCATTGTGATCCTCAAGTTATCCCAAATTCAGCCAGTGGGAGTCCCTTCCAGCCAGCCCCATTGTCCTTTGGATGTGTCTCCATTGCTTGATCACTTCCCTGCTTTCTGAACGAGAAGATGCTCCAGGCTCACTTTATACCTGCCCCATGCCTGGAATCAGTCATTTCTCCAAAGAGAGCAGTAGTCTTCATAGTGGTGTCCAGCAGTCAGCAGTACACAGGGTATCAAAGCCCAGGGGAAGCACTAATGGTGTCTCTGTGGTTCCAGCTCTGAGGTGTGATATGAAGCATTTTCCTGGCTGCACAGCCTCCCAAACCTTATTTTCTGGCCCTACGGAGGATTTTATGAGCCACATGACACCAGTTAATCATTCCTTGTGCATTTAAGTAAGCCAGAGTGTCTGCTGCTTGCAGCCAAAAACTTTGATTGATATAAGCACCAAATGATTCACATAATAAGCCTGAACTCCCTGTTCTCTGGGTGGTAGTAGATAATCCAGAGCCTGTGTAAAAGTGTGATGTGATAATGGCTCATAAGAGCAGACTCGATAAAAATGAATTTAATAGCACTTTTCAGTTCCATGGTACTTTAAGCATCATCTTTAATACCCTTGACATGTTTGAGAGATGTATTATTTTACTCACTTGAAAGATGGGAATTTGAAATAAATGTTATAAGAATACATATTATAACTGAACCATGTGAAGACAAAGATGTACTGAAAACAAGTTTAAAAAAATATACCCAAATAAATTTTTTGGAAATCACTTCAAAAAGTCAAATCAATGAGAGCATCCAAACGTTAGTATCTAAAGCTAGAAGTATCTTAAATTCAAGACAAACATTCTATCTCAGTAATTTACAGTCATTTATCTCTGGAGTTTTACACTGAATTCATGAGGAAACTCCAATAATAATTATAAGTGTTGTACTGAAAGAGGGATGGTATGGGGAGGGAGGTGGGAGGGGGGTTCAGGATGGGGAACATGTGTATACCCATGGCAGATTCATGTTGATGTATGGCAAAACCAATACAATATTGTAAAGTAATTAGCCTCCAATTAAAATAAATAAATTTAAATTAAAAAAAAGAAAATATAGTAAGAAGAGTCAGTAGTAAAAAGCAACTGTGTAAATTACTGAGACAGAATGTTAATTTTAAATAGCAGCGGTTTGTCATAGCCAATTGAACTAAAAATGTGATCCACATTAACTTCACTCTTGTTTTGTAAACTCCCCGTAACTACTCTTGACATTCTCACATGTTTGTCTTGGCTCAGTAATTCTCCATCAGGCTGAACTGCCCAGAGGTGGTATATATTAGTATATGTGAATTTAAGTGTATTAGTTATACTTGTGCTGTGTTATGTTGCTTCAGTCATGTCTGAATCTGTGACCCTATGGACTGTAGCTGTCCAGGCTCCTTTGTCCACAGGATTCTCCAGGAAAGAATACTGGAGTGGGTTGCCATGTCCTCCTCCAGGGGATCTTCCCAACCCAGGGATCAAACCTGCATCTCTCTCATGTCTCCTGCATTGGCAGGTGGATTCTTTACCTCTAGCGCCACCTGGGAAGCCCCATACTTGTTGGGGCTAACAAATTACTCCATGTCTTAGTGGCTTAAAACAACACATACTTCAGAGTGTGTGACCCCATTTCTGTGAGTCAGGAGCCCAGGATCTCTGCTTCAGGGATTTTCATGAGACTAATCAAGGTGCTGGTAGTCTGGGGTCTCAGTCTCATCTGAATGTTCAGCAGGGGAAGAACCTGGTTACAAGCTCACTCTGTGGTCATCAGAAGCATTCTGTTCCCTGCTGGCTGTTGGTTGGGACCTTTCTCAGCTTCTCCCACATGGTCACTTGCTACTTCAAAACATCCAAACTGAGATGTCAACAGAGTCTGTTAATAAGACAGAAGTCATAATCACTTGTCACCTAACCATCAAAGTGACATCCCATCACTTTTGTCATATTTTTCCAGTTGGAAACAATTTAGACGCCCCACCCACATTCCAAGGGAGAGGACTGCACAAAGATATAAACACTAGGAGGTGGGGATCACTGAGAGCCATCTCAGAAAGCAGCCTAACAAACCAAAGACACAGTTCTGAACAGAGTGTCATAGTCCTTCAAAAGAGGCTATTCTTAGTTAGATGGGCTTGATGGTTTAGTTGCTAAGTCATGTCCAACTCTTGTGACCCCATTGATTGTAGCCTACCAGGCTCCTCTGTCCATGGAATTTTCCAGGCAAGAATACTGGAATGGGTTGCCATTTCCTTCTCCAGGAGATCTTCCCGACCCAGGGATTGAATCTGCATCCATGGCGTCTCCTGCATTGCAGGTGGATTCTTTACCAACTGAGCCACCAGGGCTTACTGTGATCCAAAGTTTCTCTGGGTCATTCTTTCTTGACTTTCTAAAAAGTGTGTGTTGTTGGACTGTGATTGATGGACATTTCTATTGTTTATTTTTGAGGGCAAATATTCTTAAAACACATTTTAATAAGGCAATCATCATCATTAGTTCAGGGACTAAATTTTATTCATCCCGGGACCATGTGTGCAGGGAGGCAGGGGGAAAAGATGTCCTCTATTTAGCTTGTGCTGCATGGTAAATATAAAATGTTCCTCAGTATTGTCACTGATGCCTCTGAGATTCCTTTCACCAACTCACCACCCCTGCTGTGCTTTTTATTTCCATATTTTTCTGTTACCTAGCACTTACTATAATTTATCCTGATGAAGGGCTTCGAACCTCATCAGAAACCTCCTTTATTAGGTAAACTGCTTGTGTTTACCCTTTGAAATATTCCACATACTTTCCCTAAGCTATGTTTTTTCTTATGATCCTATTTTTCTTTAAAGAGACAAGCCCCACAGCAGTGAGTTATGGAAAGTACCAGAAGGAAAAGGAGGCTTTGGCCGCCAAAATCTTGAATGATTCCTTATTCAGTTGGTTGAGAAACATTAAGAGATAGGGGGAAATGGTAGAGAAACAAGTTCCCATCACCTTAAGGGAGCTGTCCCCCCTCTACCGCTAGCATGTGAGGGGCTAGTGGGAGAGGTGCTGAGGCGGCTGGAGGCAGGGACTTCAGTGACACACTGGATGGAGCAGGTGGAAAGCCTAGGACTCAGCACAGGACAAATGGAACATCAGAAACCCCTCCTAAGAGAAGTTCAGGGAGGAAAAGTCATTTGTAAGACTTTGCCCCTATTCAGCCATCAAAGAGTAGGATAAGGCTCTAAATTGCCAAGGAGAAAAGAATATACAACCATCAAACACTGGAAAGTGGGGAGAGGTGAGGGGTGGTGGGAAAGTATGAATTTCCTCATTGTTTGTAGCAAAGAGTCAGTACTGTCTAAACTGGGAGTTTCAACATTCCAACTCCAACCCCTTAACAACAGTTTAGAATCTTTTTTCCCCCTTAAACTCAAGAATGTCTTAGAAAATACTAGCCTGTGATGAAGAAAAATCATTAGGAGTTCTTCAGTTTCACATCAATTTCTTATTTTATGTGATATTCACATGAAATTAAAAACATTTAAAAGAAAATAGCACTTAGCTATTTTATTCTTACTTTAATTAAGAAATAGCATTTCTAAAAAGCTTCCCTCTCTGTATCTGTCATTATCTACTTATCTATCTTTTTGTATGAGCCCAGGTAGTTGGCTGGAACTCCCCTAATGTCAGCGATAAATGCTTCTGGATGGTGTTTGGTGGGTGACTGTTCACTTCTTTAACTTTGTACTTTTTTTTAAACTATTGGAATTCTTCAAAATAAGCATGCATTATGTTCACAGAAAGACTAATTTTTAAAATTAATTAATTTATTTTAATTGGGGGCTAATTACTCCAGCCCCAGCAAGACAGTAGGCACTGGAGTGGCGACTACGCAGCACTGGAGTTAATTTGAGGAGATACCCCATGTCCAAGGGCAAAGAAGAAGCCCCAGCAAGATGGTAGGAGGGGCAAAATTGCATTTAGAATCAAACCCCATACCCACCAGGGATGCTCAGAGGGCTCAAACATACCTTGTGCACACCAGGACCCAGAGACCCCCCCAGAGACTGAAATAGAACTGTCTTTCAGTGTCTCCTGAGGAGGTATGGGTCAGCAATGGTCTGCTAAAGGGGCAAGGGCTCTGGGTGCAGCAGACCTGGGTACGGTATAAGCCCTCTTGAAGGAGGTTGCTATTAACCCCAACATAGAGCCACCAGAACTTACACAGGACTGGGGAAACAGAAACTTGGAGGGCACAAACAGAACCTTGAGTGCACCAGGACCCAGGAGAAAGGGGCAGTGACCCCACAAGAAACTGACCCAGACTTGCCCATGAGTGTCCAGGAGTCTCCCGTGGAGGTGTGGGTCGGTGGTGGCCTGCTGCAGGGTTGGGGGCACTGAGTATAGCAGTGTGTACATGGGACATTTTGAAGGAGGTCACCATTACCCTCATTACCTCCACCATAGTTTGGCCTCAGGTCAAATAACAGGGAGGGAACACAGCCCTGCCCATCAACAGAAAATTGGATTAAAGATTTACTGAGCATGGCCCCGCCAATCAGAACAAGACCCAGTTTCTTCCTCAGTCAGTCTCTCCTGTCAGGAAGCTTCCATAAGCCCCTTGTCCTTATCCATCAGAGGGCAGACAGACTGAAAACCACAACCACAGAAAACCAACCAAAATGATCACATGGACCACAGCCTTGTCTACCTCAATGAAACTATGAGCCATGCCATGTAAGGCCACCCAAAACAGACGGGTCATGGTGGAGAGTTCTGACAAAACGTGGTCCACTGGAGAAGGGAATGGCAAACCACTTCAGTATTCTTGCCTTGATAACCCCATGAACAGTATGAAAAGGCAAAAAGATAGGACACTGAAAGATGAACTCCCCAGGTCCGCAGGTGCCCAATAAGCTACTGGAGATCAGGGGAGAAATAACTCCAGAAAGAATGAAGAGATGGAACCAAAGCAAAAACAAAACCGAGGTGTGGATGTGACTGGTGATGGAAATAAAGTCTTATGCTGTAAAGAGCAATACTGCATAGGAACCCGGAATGTTAGGTCCATGAATCAAGGCAAATTGGAAGTAGTCAAACAGGAGATGGCAAGAGTGAATATCAACATTTTAGGAATCAGTGAACTAAAATGGACTGGAATGGGTGAATTTAACTCAGATGACCATTATATCTACTACTGCGGGCAAGAATCCCTTAGAAGAAATGGAGTAGCCATCATAGTCAACGAAAGAGTTTGAAATGCAGTACTTGGATGCAATCTCAAGAACAACAGAATGATCTCTGTTCATTTCCAAGGCAAACCATTCAATATCACAGTAATCCAAGTCTATGCCCCAACCAGTAATGCTGAAGAAGCTGAAGTTGAATGGTTCTATTAAGACCTACAAGACATTCTAGAACTAACACCCCAAAAAGATGTCCTTTTCATTATAGGGGACTGGAATGCAAAAGTAGGAAGTCAAGAGATACCTTGAGTAACAGGCAAATTTGGCTTTGGAGTACAGGATGAAACAGGGCAAAGGCTAATAGAGTTTTGCCAAGAAAACACACTGGTAATAGCAAACACCCTCTTCCAACAACACAAGACTCTACACATGGACATTACTAGGTGGTCAATACCAAAATCAAACTGATTATATTCCTTGCAGCCAAAGATGGAGAAGCCCTATACAGCCAGCAAAAACAAGACTGGGAGCTGATTGTGGCTCAGATCATGAACTTCTTATTGTCAAATTCAGACTTAAATTGAAGAAAGTAGGGAAAACTACTAGACCATTCAGGTATGACCTAAATCAAATCCCTTACGATTATACAGTGGAAGTGAGAAATAGATTCAAGGGATTAGATCTGATAGACAGAGTGCCTGATGAACTATGGATGGAGGTTTGTGACATGTACAGGATGCACTGATCAAGACCATCCCAAAGAAAAAGAAATGCAACAAGGCAAAATGGTTGTCTGAGGAGGCCTTACAAATAGCTGAGAAAAGAAGAGACGTGAAAGGAAAAAGAGAAAAGGAAAGATATACCCATTTGAATGCAGAGTTCCAAAGAATAGCAAGGGGGGATAAGAAAGACTTCCTTAGTGATCAGTGCAAAGAAATAGAGGAAAAAATAGAATGGGAAAGACTAGAGATCTCTTCAAGAAAATTAGAGATACCAAGGGAACATTTCATGCAAAATGGGCACAATAAAGGACAGAAATGGTATGGACCTAACAGAAGCAGAAGATTTTAAGAAGAGGTGGCAAGAATACACAGAAGAACTATACAAAAAAGATCTTCACAACCCAGATAATCATGATGGTGTGATCACTCACCTAGAGCCAGGTATCCTGGAATGCAAACTCAAGGGGGGCCTTAGGAAGCATCACTACAAACAAAGCTAGTTAAGGTGATGGAATTCTAGTTGAGCTATTTCACATCCTAAAAGATGATGCTGTGAAAGTGCTGCATTCAATATGCCAGCAAATTTGGAAAACTCAGCAGTGGCCACAGGACTGGAAAAGGTCAGTTTTTGTTCCAATCCCAAAGAAAGGCAATGCCAAAGAATGCTCAA
Organism: Bos taurus; assembly: GCF_002263795.3. Classification (NCBI taxonomy): domain Eukaryota; kingdom Metazoa; phylum Chordata; class Mammalia; order Artiodactyla; family Bovidae; genus Bos; species Bos taurus. The sequence goes on from NC_037357.1 coordinate 121,624,729, forward strand.
ACTACCACACAATTGCACTCATCTCACACACTAGCAAAGTGATGCTTAAACTTCTCCAAGCCAGGATTCAAAATTACGTGAACCATGAACTTCCAGATGTTCAAGCTGGATTTAGGAATGGCAGAGGAACCAGAGACTCAAATTGCCAACATTCATTGGATCATCAAAAAAGCAAGAGCATTCCAGAACATTTATTTCTGCTTTATTGACTACGCCAAAGCCTTTGACTCTGTAGATCACAACACTGTGGAAAATTCTTAAAAAGATGGGAATACCAGACTACCTGACCTGCCTCTTGAGAAATCTGTATACAGGTCAAGAAGCAACAGTAGAACTGGACATGGAACAAAAGACTGGTTCCAAATTGGGAAAGGAGTATGTCAAGGCCGTATAATGTCACCGTGCTTATTTACCTTATATGCAGAGTACATCATGAGAAATGCCAGGCTGGATGAAACATGCTGGAATCAAGACTGCCAGGAGAAATATCAATAACCTCAGATATGCAGGTAACACCACGCTTATGGCAGAAAGTGAAGAAGAACTAAAGAGCCTCTTGATGAAAGTGAAAGAGGACAGTGAAAAGGTTGGCTTAAAGCTCAAGATTCAGAAAACTAGATTATGGCATCTGGTCCCATCACTTCATGGCAAATAGAGGGGAAAAAGTGACAGACTTTATTTTTTTCTTATCCATTCGTCTGCTGATGGACATCTAGGTTGCTTCCATGTCCTGGTTATTATAAACAGTGCTGCAATGAACATTGGGGTACCCGTGTCTCTTTCGATTCTGGTTTCCTCAGTGTGTATGCCCAGCAGTGGGATTGCTGGGTCATATGGCAGTTCTATTTCCAGTTTTTTAAGGAATCTCCACACTGTTCTCCATAGTGGCTGTACTAGGTTGCATTCCCACCAACAGTGTAAGATGGTTCCCTTTTCTCCACACCCTCTCCAGCATGTATTGCTTGTAGACTTTTGGATCGCAGTCATTCTGATTGGCATGAAATGGTACCTCATTGTGGTTTTGATTTGCATTTCTCTGATAATGAGTGATGTTGAGCATCTTTTCATGTGTTTTTTAGCCTTCTGTATGTATTCTTTGGAGAAATGTCTGTTTAGTTCTTTGGCCCCTTTCTTGATTGACTGGGTTGTTTATTTTTCTATTATTGAGCTGCATGAGCTGCTTGTATATTTTTGAGATTAATTCTTTGTCATTTGCTTCATTTGCTATTATTTTCTCCCATTCTGAAGGCTGTCTTTTCACACTGCTTATAGTTTCCTTCGTTGTGCAAGAGTTTTTAAGTTTAATTAGGTCCCATTTGTTTATTTTTGCTTTTATTTCCATTACTCTGGGAGGTGGGTCATAGAGGATCTTGCTGTGCTTTATGTCAGACAGTGTTTTGCCTATGTTTTCCTCTAGGAGTTTTATAGTTTCTGGTCTTACATTTAGATCTTTAATCCATTTTGAATTTATTTTTGTGTATGGTGTTAGAAAGTGTTCTAGTTTCATTCTTTTACAAGTGGTTGACCAGCTTTCTCAGCATCACTTATTAAAGAGATTGTCTTTTCTCCATTGTATATTCTTACCTCCTTTGTCAAAGATAAGGTGTCCATAGGTGCATGGATTTATCTCTGGGCTTCCTATTTTGTTCCATTGATCTATATTTCTTTGTGCCAGTACCATACTGTCTTGATGACTGTGGCTTTGTAGTGGAGCCTGAAGTCAGGCAGGTTGATTCCTCCAATTCCATTCTTCTTTCTCAAAATGGCTTTGGGTATTCGAGGGTTTTTTTTGTATTTGCATAGTTCAGTTCAGTTCAGTCGCTCAGTCGTGTCTGACTCTTTGCAACCCCATGAACCGCAGCATGCCAGGCCTCCCTGTCCATCACCAACTCCCAGAGTTCACCCAAACTCATGTCCATTGTGTTGGTGATGCCATCCAACTATCTCATCCTCTGTCATCCCCTTCTCCTCCTGCCCTCAATCTTTTCCAGAATCAGGGACTTTTCAAATGAATCAGCTCTCTGCATCAAGTGGCCAAAGTACTGGAGTTTCAGCTTCAATATCAGTCCCTCCAATGAACACCCAGGACTGATCTCCTTTAGTATGGACTGGTTGGATCTCCTTGCAGTCCAAGGGACTCTCAAGAGTCTTCTCCAACACCACAGTTCAAAAGCATCAATTCTTTGGTGCTCAGCTTTCTTTAGAGTCCAACTCTCACATCCATACATAGCAACTGGAAAAACCATAGCCTTGACTAGACGAACCTTCGTTGGCAAAGTAATGTCTCTGCTTTTTAATATGCTGTCTAGGTTGGTCATAACTTTCCTTCCAAGGAGTAAGCACCTTTTAATTTCATGGCTGCAATCAACATCTGCCGTGATTTTGGAGCCCAGAAAAATAAAGTCAGCCACCGTTTCTCAGTCTATTTGCCATGAAGTGATGGGACCGGATGCCATGATCTTAGTTTTCTGAATGTTGAGCTTTAAGCCAACTTTTTCACTCTCTTCTTTCACTTTCATCAAGAGGCTCTTTAGTTCTACTTCACTTTCTGCTATAAGCGTGGTGTCATCTGCTTATCTGAGGTTATTGATATTTCTCCCGGCAATGTTGATTCCAGCTTGTGCTTCCTCCAGCCCAGCGTTTCTCATGATGTACTCTGCATCATACAGACTGTGAAATTATTTGTTCTAGTTCTGTGAAAAATACCATTGGTAGCTTGATAGGGATTGCATTGAATCTATAGATTGCTTTGGGTAGTTTACTCATTTTTACTCTATTGATTCTTCCAATACATGAACATGGTATATTTCTCCATTTATTTGTGTCATCTTTGATTTCATTCATCAGTGTTTTATAATTTTCTACATATAGGTCTTTTGTTTCTTTAGGTAGATTTATTCCTAAGTATTTTATTCTTTTTATCTCAGTGGTGAATGGGATTGTTTCCTTAATTTCTTTCTGTTTTCTCATTGTTAGTGTATAGGAATGCAAGGGATTTCTGTGTGTTAATTTTATAGCCTGCAACTTTACTATATTCATTGATTAGCTCTAGTAATTTTCTGATGGTGGATTTAGGGTTTGAAAGACTATTTGAAAATATATATATATAAAAAATCAGAAAGAAAGGAAGAAAACATATTGGTCAGAATGGCCATTATCAAAAAGCCTACAAACAATAAATGCTGGAGAGGGTATGGAGAAAAGGGGACTCTCCTACACTGTTGGTGGGAATGTAAATTGGTACAGCCACTATGGAAAACAGTATGGAGATCCCTTAAAAAGCTAAAAATAGAGCTGCCATATGATCCTATAATCCCACTCCTGGGCATATCCAATGAAAACCATACTTTGAAAGGATACATGCACCCCAATGTTCATAGCAGCACTATTTAGAATACCCAAGACATGAAAGCAAACATAAATGTCCATCAACAGAGGAATGGATAAAGAAGTGGTACATATATACAATGGAATACTACCCAGCCATAAAAAATGAAATAATGCCATTTGCAGCAAAACGGGTGGACCTAGAGATTATCATACTATGTGAAGTAATTCAGACAAATACAAATATATATGATATCACTTACATGTGCATCTGAAAAATGATACATATGAACTTATTTACAAAAACAGAAACAGACTCACAGACATAGAGAACAAACTTGTTGGTTACCAAAGGGGAAACGTGCAGGGGAGGGATAAATTAGTAGGTTGGGATTAACATACACATACTACTATGTATAAAAGAGATAACCAACAAGGACCTACTGTACAGCATAGGGAACTCTAGTCAATAATCTGTGATAACCTATATGAGAAAAGAATCTGAAAATGAATGAATATATATAAATCACTTTTTTGTATACCTGAAACTAACACAACATTGTAAATCAACCATACTCCAATAAAATTACAAAAAGCACCCCTCCTACACAAAACAAAAGAAAAAAGAAAGGAAGAGAGAGAAATAAGAAAAAGGAGAGAAGGAGGGAAGAAGGGGGAGACAGAAAGAAAAACCATGTAAATAAACAGGCCAAGATATCAATGGGAGTCTATTGTGGATGTGTAAACATGGACAATTTTTATTTTCTCCTTTATGAAACTTTGTTTTTTTTTAGTGTTTCAAAAACAGCTTTTTGTGCTGCAGAGGGTATGGGAGCTTTGGTTTATTTTCTCCCAAAGGAGAAGAGTAGGATCACTGTTAATTGAGGGGTTGTAAAGGGCTTTATTTTACAAAACAAGCCTCATAATGAAAGGCTGGTAGTGAGTCCATGGCACAGCTGCCTTTACTGAGAGAATCTCTGGGTAAGTTTGAGGGGATAAGGAGGTAGATAATTCACTGCTCCCATGGGTTGCTTCACACAACCCATGTGTCAGTGAATCACACATTGGGAACATGGCTGGCCCAGTGCACTTCCCTGGCAAGCAGCTGGCCACCTGGGGTGAGAACCCAGTGAAGCTCCAAGGATTTAAGTGTATTGACTTAGAACTAGTCACATGGACGAGCTTCTATTTACCTGTGAAAATGTGGTAGCCTTAAGTTTTGTTTTTAGAGTTACCCTTTGAGGTACCTGCAAAACCTCAAGATGTTCAGATGTAAGCCATGTGTAAATTTTAAATATCCCTCTTGTAAAAACTAAGTAAATGCCAACTTAGAAGTTTGTGGTACTGTAACATTTTCTTTGGAGAAATGTTAAACTTATCATAAAAGGAATTCTTATGAGAAGAAAAAGCACAACTCCGTACTGTCTTTGGAAGGCCACTGAGAGCTGTGAGGGGGCTTTTGTCTTCAATAGATTTCAGGGCATAACAGTCTTGAGACAGGGCCCCTTCTGCATAGTTCCTGTTTCAACATGGAAGACATCACTTCACTATGGAAAAATACATCAGTTTAAAAAGTGACTGAAGTGCGTTACACAAATAGAAAATCCCAAGACTCACATCAAAGAAACAGCAGATTCATGACAGGAGATGAAGGACTGCATATATGACTGAAATGGTTTGGGAGTTCAAAATGTCACCAGAAGAGAGACCACTGAGGAGCTAGAGTGAGTCTTGGAAGCCATCGTTGGTGTCACCCCATCAGAATATTGGAGCTGGAAGAGCCTCCAGCAGAATGACAGAGGATAAGTCACTCCCAGTTGTACATGGAAGACCTTGAACAAAGGCAATGGCTATACTTTGGGCAAGGCCTTGTGGGAAATCTTGAGTTTCCATATAATGGATGACAAGTTTCCAAGTAGAAGAATAGCTCTCATTTCCTATTCTGTGGAAGAAACCTGTTGTGGTGATCCAGGCATCTGGCAGTTGTGAGAAACTCGGTCTCAGTTCTAAATGCACAAAAACCAGTGAAGCAAGACTTATTGGAATGGCTCTGAAGGCTGATGTCCTCTCTACTTTGAGGAGCTTAGGGACAGTCTGTCTCAAAAGGTCTAGTTAGCTCAAGAAAAGGACAGGCTGGTAGCAGCTACTGGGTCTGGAGGCTTCCCTTTTTAATAAAGCCACTCGTCCATCTAGGAGGTCTCCACTATGTTACACAGTTGCATCGATGTCTCCTGGCCTCCTGAACCTAGAACTACAGTATGTGGGGCATCTTGGTGGTGGGTCATTTGGTGGAACACTGGCCACGGTAAGCAGTGGGACAATGTGAGTTCTGGAGGATTGCACATTCTTTCCTTCTCCTCTTTTATACATTTTCCTTCAATAAATGCTATTTTTTTTTTTTAACTTGCACCATGTGTCACTAATGGTGTGTGTCCTGACAGTCAGAAACTTGATTTTTATAATGAAGCTCATCTTATAGATACATGTATTCATATTATGAAGCAAATGGGGCTTGCTTATCTCAGTGTATAGTGATGTTCCATGTTGCCATCTAACAGCTTGCTTAAATTTACAACCAGACTGAAGTTTCATCTGATGAATAATCCAAGTAAAGCTGGTATATGATGACCTGGAGCAGGCACATAACTTGAAGCTTTCAAAGCTTTCTTTCTTTTATCAGAACATCTCCAGGCTGCTGCTGCTGCTGCTACATCGCTTCAGTGGTGTCCAACTCTGTGTGACCCCAAAGAGGCAGCCCATCAGGCTTCCCCATCCCTGGGATTCTCCAGGCAAGAATACTGGAGTGGGTTGCCATTTCCTTCTCCAATGCATGAAAGTGAAAAGTGAAAATAAAGTCGCTCAGTCGTGTCCAACTCTTAGCGACCCCATGGACTGCAGCCCACCAGGCTCCTCTGCCCATGGGATTTTCCAGGCAAGAGTACTGGAGTGGGTTGCAATTGCCTTCTCCAGGCTAGTTGCTCACAAATATGATCAACTGAGTTTTCCCAAAGCTTAGTGAAAGAAACTGTCCCCAAATCTCATAACTCCACACTTTCTGATTTGTTACACCAATATCAAGGCCAAAGCTTTTGTTATTATTGATAATATTTTTAGCAAAATTGATCATTTTCTCCCCAATGTAAAAGTAATAGTTGTCATGGTAGAGAATTTGGAATATGCAGAAAGCTACAAAGAGAAAAAAAAATATCCCCTGTAATACTCCCCTGGATATAACTACTCTTCATTTGTTTTTTTTTTTTTTAATCTTCATTTTAATGTATATCCTTACAGGGTTTTTTTTCGCTCTATATACATGTACAGATTTAGTTAGAATAATACTGCAGTTACTCTTTTGTAACCTTATTCTTTCACTTGATAATAATATATTCTGGGCATATTCCCATGTCATTAAATATTCTTCTAAAAATAATCTTAAAGGTGACCTAGTACTCTACCATTTGGATCTTTCTTGAATTTCAAATATTTGAAAAAACTAAATATAGAAGTGCCATATGATTCAGCAATCCCACGATTGGAAATATATCTGGAGAAAACTATAATTTGAAAAGATACCTGTACCTCAATATTCACAGCAGCACTATTTACAATATTACAAGACATGGAAGCAACCTAAATGTCTATTGACAGGAGTGGGTAAAGAATACGTGGTACATATATACAATGGAATAGTACTCAGCCTTAAAAAAGAACAAAATAATTCCATTTGCAGCAACATGGATGGATCTTGAGATTGTCATACTGAGTGAAGTCAGACAGAGAAAGATAAATATCATATATTTTTTATATGTGGAATCTAGAAAAATAGTACAAATAAACTTATTTATAAAACAGAAATAGAGTCACAGATGTAGAAAACAAACTCATGGTTCAGTTCAGTTCAGTCGCTCAGTCGTGTCCGACTCTTTGCGACCCCATGAATCGCAGCATGCCAGGCCTCCCTGTCCATCACCAACTCCCGGAGTTCACTGAGACTCACGTCCATCGAGTCAGTGATGCCATCCAGCCATCTCATCCTCTGTCGTCCCCTTCTCCTCCTGCCTCCAATCCCTCCCAGCATCAGGGTCTTTTCCAATGAGTCAACTCTTCGCATGAGGTGGCCAAAGTACTGGAGTTTCCAATGGGGAAAGAAGGGGATAAACTGGGAGACTGGGATTGACAATATATACACTACTATATGCAAAACAGATAGCTAATAAGGACGTACTTATAGCACAGGTAACTCTACTCAGTACTCTGTAATGACCTATAGGGAAAAAGAATCTAAAAAACAGTAACAGTGGCCATATGTATATACATAGCTGATTCACCTTGCTGTACACCTGCAACTAAAGCAACATTGTAAATCAACTATACTCCAATAAGAATAAAAAAATTTTAAAAAGAGTGAAAAGTTATCTGAATATCCATAGAACAAGACTTGTTAAACTTCGCTATATTCATCTAAATACTGTAAAATACTATATAAACATTATAAAGGATATTTATAGCCATATACATTTACTTGGGAATATCCTCAAAACATATAGTTAAGAAAAATTTTGACTTTAAAACAGCATTTGTGGCATGATCCCATCAGTGTTAGTGGTTACTAAATGGAAAGATTTTTGGCATTTTTGCTTTGTTTATTATTCTTTTCTGTTCTGGTCAAGATTTTAAAATTTCCGTCTTTATAAAAAGGTGAGAAAAGTTAACAACATAGTTTATTTAAGGGGAAAAATGTATGTTATGTTAGAAAAATGCAAACAGTATTTATTATATATTATTATGCAAGGAGGCAATTGTAAGAAATGTGGTGACCTGTGTTCGATCCCTGGGTTGGGAAAATCCCCTGGAGAAGGGAAAGGCTACCCATGCCAGTATTCTGGCCTGGAGAATTCCATGGACTGTATAGTCCATGGGATCACAAAGAGTCAGACACAATTGACTGACTTTCACTTTTCATACCCATAAGGACAGGAAGATGGCTGATCTCCTGCATAACCCTTAGTCTGAACACCAACACAGAGCATCATTATCAGGCCACCGTGGTATCAGGTACACCCTCCAATTAACAGTCACAGGCTTTTATGATGTGCTCTGCTTACAAGGCCAATTTGTAAAACTATTCAACATTTACTATTAAACATCTATACTACACAAACTTACTCATCATGGATTTTTGGCTGAAAGAATTGCTTTGCAAAAATCCCTTTCTGGTGTTTTCTTAAAATCCTAGAACACTACTGCAAGGATACCCTCGCTTGCCGCTATTTTTCAGAGTCCTATGATAGGGGCACTGGAAACCTGAATTCAGAGCCCTACTCTGCCCCTAAGTAAACATGAGTGCCTTTGAGCAAGTGTTATGGGAGGATCCAGAGTAAAATCCCATCATAGGTCATGAACCTACTGATTGATCTCCCATGTAATGATTTTTCCTTTCTATCAGAGTATAAATTACTAAAGAAAGGTGGCTTAAAAAGCCAATATATTGTACCAATCAATGCTTGCTATTAAATACCATAGTTCAAGGATTATTCTATGTTTTTCTGTAAAGTTCTTGAATATTTTCACAGAGGGAGAATTAACAATATATGTAAATTCTTCACTGAAAGTCATTTTCTCATGGTAGAGATGAACCTATTTGCAGGGCAGGAGTAGAAATGCAGACTTAAAAAGAATGGACTTGTGGACATAGGGGAGGAGGGGGACAAATTGGGAGAGCAGCACTGACATGTGTGACTACCATGTGTGAAATAGCTGGTGGGAAGCTGCGGTATAACTCAGGGAGCTCAGTTTGGTGCTCTGTGATGACCTAGATGGCACGCCACTCTAGTACTCTTGCCTGGAAAATCCCATGGACGGAGGAGCCTGGTGGGCTGCAGTCCATGGGGTCGCTACGAGTCAGACACGACTGAGCAACTTCACTTTCACTTTTCACTTTCACACAATGGAGAGGGCAATGGTAACCCACTCCAGTGTTCTTGCCTGGAGAATCCCAGGGACGGCGGAGCCTGGTGGGCTGCCGTCTATGGGGTCGCACAGAGTCGGACACGACTGAAGCGACTTAGCAGCAGCAGATGACCTAGAAGGGTGGGAAGGAGGCTCAAGAGGAAGTGGATATGATATGCATATTTACAGCTGGTTCACAGGTGCACAGCAGAAACTAACAAACACTGTAAAGCAATTATACTCCAATAATTTTTTTAATTAAAAAATAAAATAATTTTTCCAGGACTATGTATATTTCCCTAATGTATTTAGGGAGAATATCTATCTATGCTTATCATCTACAATGTAGTCAGTGCTATTAACACAGCCCTCAGTCCTGTCCTGTGTATTCCTACAATGAGAAAGCTGAAACCGGGAGCCACACAAATTGTTCCAAGTCAAACGGTTTGAGGATGGTAGAGCCAGGATTTGAACCTGGGCACGCTGGCCCCAGAGCCCACTCTTTTAACTGTGTACAAAACGTATTTCTTTCTGTAGGTAAAAGCACAAACAGATGAGTTGCTGACAAAGTCACAACTGGTCACAAGGCTCAGAGGAATAAGAAGCCTCAATGAGAGGATAGGGACAGACTGGGATGAGAAACAAAGAGCAGGGCAGGGACCACACCCTCAGGAGTCTTACTGGGATAGGAACTGCCATCCTTCAGTTGGTCCACAGGGTCTACCTGGAGGGTGAGGGTTGGCAGATGCTAGATGACTGCTGGACTGCTGTCCTAGTGGACTGCACAGGAATGAAAGTGTGTTCCAACCTCCTTCAGCAGCAGTTAATTTGGTCCTCTGACCTGTCTGTTTATGGATCTTTGGGCACTGAGCAGCATCTTTGGGGTCACCAGTCTGTAGTTATGCAGCCCTGAGGACAAATCTATTCACTGCCTAGTGGGCAATAGGCCTAGTCAGCATTTCGTGTCAAGCACTACTTGGGTAAGAGGTGTCTGATCCTCACAATACCATCGATAGCTGATGCTCCTGGGACCACGGATATACCCATCCAGTCTTCTGTTGAAGTGGGAATGCTGGGGCTTCAGGACCTCCCTAGATGTACACAGATGTTGCTGACTTTCTGTTAGTTCAATGTAGGCAGGGTAGATGTGGTTAGTACCCACCCCCTCCCTTGGCCCCCTTTATCATCCTTGTGCCTACTTTTTCTGGTAGAGGTGCCTTTTTTGAATTTTGAGTTTTAAGCCAGCCTTTTCACTCTTCTCTTTCACCTTCATCAAGAGGCTCTTTAGTTCCTCTTCGTTTTCTGCCATAAGGGTGGTGTCACCTGCATTTCTGAGGTTATTGATATTTCTCCTGGTAGTCTTGATTCTGCCTGTGCTTCATCCAGCCCAGCATTTTGCATGATGTACTCTGTATATAAGTTAAATAATCAGGGTGACAATATACAGCCTTGACATATTCCTTTTCCACTTTCTGATTTGAGTATTCAATCAAGTGTTGTTTGGGAAAATGCATTGATTACTGAATCATCTCATGCCACAGAGATCACTGTCAATATTGTCATCTTCTCTGGGATAGGGAAGGGCAAACAATTTATTTTAGAGTCATATGATGTATGGCAGAGCTACTAATTTTTCTTGTCTAAGTCTCCAACCTCTGACCTTTTGGAGCCAGTGGGCTTTCTCTTGTTTGGGGGGAAAATACTGACATTGTGTTTAGAACAAGTTGTTACCAAGAATAGTGAATTTGGGATGTATGATTCCCAAAATCGAGAATAGAGAATTATCATCAATTCTCTATTACAGTGTTCTCACACTTTCTTGTGCATCAGAATCACTGGGAGGGCTTGCTGTGAAGCAGATTACTGGGCCCATTTCTAGGGTTTCTGATGTATTAGGCTTGAGGCGAGGCCAAGAATTTACACTTCTTAACAGGTTGCCAGGTGATGCTGCAGGAGGACCACTGAAAACCACTGCTATTACATTTCCTGGCTGCTTGGCCTCTGGTATTATGAATTTTCAGAAGGTTTTAAGTTAAGGGAGGGAGAAGGAAGAGAAACTCAGATATATTTTGTATACTCAGGCTAGGAATTGTCATAGATACATAACCTAATTTTATTTTGACAGTGCTATGAAAGTAGAAGCAGTATCTTAAAAATAATAAAATGAGGGAGTTCCCTGGTGGTCCAGCGTATAAGGTTCGATGCTTTCACTGCCGTAGCCCTGAGTTCAATCCCTGGTTGAGGAACTAAAAAGACATTCACAGAATTTAAGTCACTTGTTTAAAGTCTAATGGGGCAAATCTGGAATTGGAGCACAGATCTGTCTGACCCCAAAGCCCAGTTCTTTTCTACCCACCACATTGCTTCTTTAGCTGTCAGTTGGCCCAGAATGCCAAAATCACTCATGATTAAAACACACACACACACACACACACACACACACACACACACACACACACAACCCCTTGAAATTCTTTCACTCAAGCTACACAAAGATAAAATATGTTTTACGTCCACAAAAAATGGTCTTGCTAATCTGAGTGACATTAATATGGGATTTTTTTCTCTACTGAATGTCTGTTATTTTTTTTGTAATCATGTTTTCACAATTAGCTAAGTTAACGTGTCAATTTCTAATAATAGGCTCTCCATGGAAGTTTCCAGAAATCATGTGTTGGAAGGAAGCATATTGGGATTGAAAAGAGTCAGTAGTGATAGATGATAAAGAATTAACCTGCCAAGGGACTTCCCTGGCAGGTCAGTGGCTAAGACTCTATGCTCTCAATGCAGTGGGCAGAGGTTCCCTGATCAGGGAACTAGATCCCACATGCAGTAACTAAGACCTGTGTAGCCAAAAAAAAAAAAAAATACATATTAAAAAATTCTTAAAGAGAAGAGTTAACCTGACAAAACTATATCCTAAATATCAAACAGCACAGTTTAGAATGTTGTGGTTTTGAGAAAAAGTTCCCAATGTTATTACCACATAAATCCTTTTATTTTTTTCCCTCAAAATTGCATTACAATGGATGGACCTTGAAAACATTATGCTAAGTCAAAGAAGTCAATCACCAGGAGACCATGTATTACATGATTCCATTTACATGAAATATCCAGAATCTATAGAGACACAAAATAGAGCAGTGGTTGCTTAGGGCTTGGGGGACAGGTGGTACAAGGAAGTGAGAATTAAAGAGCATGGGGTTTCTTTTCAAGGTTATGAAAATGTTCCAAAATGAGATTCTGGAGAATTTTGTACAACTCTGGAAATATGCTAAGAACCACTGAATTGTACATTCTGATCAAGTTAATTGTGTATTATATGGATAGTATCTCAACAAAGCTGTTACCATTGCAGATTACATTTGCAAAAAATGTGTAAGTGCCCATTATACATGGATGTTTTTAGTTGTGGAATTTTTTCAACAAATACAATTAGTTTAGAGGTGGGAACTACGGAATTTACATTTAGCTAGGTAGGGCCCATTCAGGGAATGTGGAGTGCCGTGGTTGACTAGCACTGCTACCTTGATGTGGGAAATGAGAAGGGTGCTAGGAGAACTTTAGTTCTAGGCTCTGTCACAGGAGGTGCAGATGTATGAAAGGGATGGTTGACAGCAGGTCACAGTCCTGACATGGGGTGAGGGGCTCAGAGAAAGGGCAGGGTCCCAACAGGCACACTGGAATGTGTAGCTGGGCCTTTAGTAGAAGCCTGGCCATACAAAGTGGGGTGTGGAGGAGCTGCTGGAGTACCTGGGGCCCTGTGTCCCAGGAGGAGGAGGAAGATTAGTGTGTCCAACTAGATGCCAAGAGCCATGTGGGGCTGGTCTTGGTAAAGGAATAGGGATATAGGACAGAGAGTTGGATGATATGGTCCAACCTTCTCTCAGTTGTGGGCCACCCATGGTGAGCCACTTGATTCCTAGGGATGTTAGTTCATGGCTGTATCAGGAGGTGTCTGCAACTGCAGCTGCGTGAAGGGAAGAAAGAGAAGCAGAAAGAAAGAAGTAATTGTCTTAAGTCAAGTCCCTCTTAACAACCCTTTACTCCTCCCACTGACAATGCCATTCCCTATATTTGTTCAACTCAACATTACTCATGCCAAAGACTATGACACGGAATGGACATAAAAAGATTAAGAAACAGTTCCCGGCCTCAAGAAGTCCATAGTCTAAAGGGGGAGGAAAACTTATAAGCTGATCATTTTCAACAGACCAATCACATCCTACTTAATATTGCCAAGAAATTAAAATATTGATACTTTCCATAAATGCTACTCAAAGGACAATAATGTTCTTGGATGGATTGACAGTTTTAATATATTTTCTAAAGAAGACCTTGTAGACACATCTAATAGGTAAATTTTCTCACTTAACACAGTTCATCATATCCTCAATGGCAAAATATGTTAAAGTGGCATGTTGGGCTGGCAATGAACAGGTACTTGTGTAAAACTGGATTTTCGATGTCAAGAGTTTAAAATCTTCCACACCATCTCTGTTCTCAAGTAAGTGTGACATTTTGCATTCAAACTGAATGCATGCTGATGGACAGAGCTGATGGGATGTGTGGTTCAATTTGGGGGTTGGAAATATGCTGTTTTAAAAACTGTGCTTAAACTTCATCACTCTGAAATTTGGTTTAAATCAACTGACTGTGCACTGCACTACTTTATTTTTATCATACACGAGGTCACATAATATACGTCCAGACTCTGTAACTCAATATCCAAGTCACCCAGACAAACCGTACTCCCTCTGGGGCTCATCAGCCACATTTTTAAAAAGAAAAACAAGAAATTGGGGGAGGAAAGGGAAAGGGTTTGGCTAAATGATGTCAAATATCCCTTCTAGCAAAATTCTATCAGGTTGAGTAAAGCCCATTTAACTTCACCATACAGATCTGTGCATAGTGAACCAAGCTGGTATTTTATTTTTGAGCTAAGAATTTTAGTACTGAAGAAAAGAAAAGAAAAACCCAAACCAACCAGCATCCTCTCCTCCCCCAACCCATCTGTAGCTCTACATTAGGAATTCAAATTGCAGTATTTTTAGCCTCTGGAGTTTAAGCAAGCCCTTAACCTGAGCCCCTGCCTGCATTTTATAATTTGTCTAATTTAAGTCATACAACAGTTCCATCTTTGACAACAAAGCAAAATCATTTTACTTATTTTTATGTACTTCAAGAACTACTTCTAAGTGGAGACCTTGTAATACCAATGGCATACCAGGCAGAAAATGATAGAATTTTATCCTTCCTTGGCTTTTATTTTTTAATGAAATACAACCTCAACTGTAAGAAATGCAAGTCACTTCAAACGCATTCAAAAGGTTTGCTTAAAATAGATGACCAGAGAGGTTGTATTAGAAAACAGAAAAATCAATTCTAGATGAAAGCAAAACACACAGAATTTTCCAAATTGGCAAGAAAGGGCAGTTATATTAATCGTTTAGTTCTTTAACAGCAGGGTGCTGGAGATGGAGAAAGGCTTTCCTAATGTTTCAAGATTAGGGTGGTTTTAGCCATCATTTCTGGAGAAGGAAATGGCAACCCACTCCAGTGTTCTTGCCTGGAGAATCCTAGGGACGGTGGAGCCTGGTGGGCTGCCGTCTATGGGGTCGCACAGAGTTGGACACGACTGAAGCGACTTAGCAGCAGCAGCAGCCATCATTTCTGTGCTTGGTGCACCTTATAAAAATAACTTCCTGAGGAGGGGCGCTTTGAAACTGCAGCCTCTGCCAGCTTTTCAACCTTACTGCCCATTATCACATCACTGAGGACGGGGCGGACCTTAATTAGATCATAGCCTGGAAAGCCTGGAGCTTCCCTGGCGGCTCAGATGGTAAAGAATCTGCCCGCAGTGAGGGAGACCTGGGTTCGATCCCTGAGTCAGGAAGATCCCCTGGAGAAAGGAATGGCTACCCACCCCAGTATTCTTGCCTGGAGATTTCCATGGACGGAGGAACCCGGCGGGCTACAGTCCATGGGGTCACAAAGAGTCGGACACGACTGAGCGACTAATACACTGGAAAGTCGGGGAGAGAAACTGCAAAGCCTTATTTTCTTAAAGGAAGTGGTCATTCAAAAGCAGAAAACCCAAGTCACCTACAGTTTCTTCGTCCACTTTGCCAAGGGATGGGTGAGGCAGGGTTTAAGAACAGGAAGGGAGAACTCAGCCGGGGTCGGGGAGCGAGGTGGGCGCAAACTCCTGAAAGCGGAGTGTGAGACAAGCCAGGGAGACCTCGGGAAGGGCGCAGAGTAAGGCCCAGCATCACGCAAGGGTGAGTCCAGGTGAGGGGCGTGCTTCGGAGCGCCGCTGGCTGGGAGCCTGGATTCGCCCGGGCAAGATTCCGGCCAGCGGCTCCTCTGCGCGTAGCGGGCTCCTGGGTGTCAGCGCGCAAAATCGCCGCTTAATCCCCGCTCCCGAAGGATTAATTAGGGCCTCCTTAAGCAGAAAGCTGCGAGCCAGGGGCTTTTTTCCTAGCCACAGGAGCCCCGGGAAGGGGGTCGTCACTCCTCCAGCCCAGCCGGGCGCCCCTCCCCAGACACCACCAAGCACAGCGTCCCCGCGACTCGCGCCTCTCCGGTGAGCGCTCTTCGCACCCCCAGCCGGGTTACCGGGACCCCCTGGTGACCGGCGGCTTGACGGGTCACGAGAGTCATGTCCCAGGCCGGGCCGCTTCCTCCCGCGCCCTCGGTTCTCAGCCAGCAGCCGGGGAGCGGGGCGGGGCGCGCCAGGGAGGCCGAGGCCGCGCGCTATTCCTGTCACTGTGAGCTACTGGCATGTTATGTGTGGCGCCCAATCACGCCTGCGACCCGTCGCGCTGACCCGCGCCCCTCCTCCCTAATCCCCCAGGCTTTGATTTGATCCTCCGCGCGGAACAAGTTCACCCCCCCCCCCGCCCCTTAGTTAGTTGTCCCCAGCCCTCGCCGGTGCCCGCAGAACCCTCCTTGTCCACCCCCGGGAGGTCAGAGCCCTCGCCCCGCACTTCCCGGACAGCCCTCGTCCGGCCCCATCTGTGCATCTGGGCCGTCGGAGATCCAGCACGCCTCGGGAGTCAGTCCATCCGCAGCTCCGCCCTTCCAGGTGATGGTGCGCGGCCACTGCGGCCCCAGGCGCGCAGGTGTGGGTTCCCCAAACAGGGCCGGGGAGGGGGTTTTGGGCAACGCGCTGGCAGCCTCGGCAGCCGCCGAAACCGAACCCTGCAGCTCCCGGAAAACTCCAAACCCCGCGCTCTCCGCTACTAGGTGCTTCTGGAAATCGTTTCCCTACCACATTTGCCCTGAGAAGGGTACGGGCAGATCTGCGGACCTGTATGAAGGAGGCCTGGGCTTTAAGCTGAGCAGGCAAAAATGGACCCTTGCTAGGGGCTCTTCGGCTAGCGCGGGGGGCCCGGGGGCTCCGTGTCCCGGGATGCCTCCGGCCGCGCCTGGCTGGCCCCAGCCCCGGCCCGGCAGCTTCCCGCCCTGGGCATCATGAGTTACTTCCTGTCTTACTGCAAAGCTCATGGCGGCTCGCTGCTCACCGGCTACCAGGCGCTGCGCGCCGAGGGCTTCCTGTGCGACGTGACGCTGGAGGCGGAGGGCAGCGAGTTCCCGGCGCACAGGTCGCTCCTCGCGTGTTCCAGCGACTACTTCAGGGCTCTGTTCAAGAGTCACACCCGGGAATCCCAGGCGAGCGTGATCCACCTGCACGTGCCGTCGGCGGCGGGCCTGCAGCGCCTGCTGGACTTCATCTACACCGCCTGGCTGCCGCTCTCCATGGACACAGTGGAGGACACGCTGGAGGCCGCCAGCTACCTGCAGGTCACCGAGGCCCTGGGGCTTTGCGGCCGCTACCTGGAGCGCCAGCTGGCCCTGGAGAACTGCTGCTTCGCCGCCAACGTGGCGGCTCGCTTTGGCCTGGCGCACACGCTGAGCGCGGCCGAACGCTGCATCGTGACCCACCTGAGGGAGCTGCTGGCGCGGGGCGCGGGCCCGGCCGGCCTTCTGGAGCTCAACCCCGCGTCGCTGAGGGCCGTGCTGGGTGCCCCTGACGTGGCGCGGGTGCCTGAGGCCCGGCTGCTGGGCCTGGCGCTGGCCTGGCTGCGGCAGGAGCCTGAGGCCGAACGCCTGGCCCACTGCACCCAGCTACTCGAGCGGGTCCGCTTCGGCCTCGTGCCCGCCGACGTGCTGCGGCGCGTGTACTCGGGCTCCGGCCTCACCCTGCCCGCCCGGGTCAAGGGCCTCATCATCCAGGCCCTCAACTACCACACGTCGCCCTCTCGCCAGCCGCTCATGCAGGGCGAGCAGACCAGCGTCC
Source organism: Bos taurus (assembly GCF_002263795.3). Taxonomy (NCBI): domain Eukaryota; kingdom Metazoa; phylum Chordata; class Mammalia; order Artiodactyla; family Bovidae; genus Bos; species Bos taurus. The sequence goes on from NC_037357.1 coordinate 121,642,307, forward strand.
GGAGCCCTCAAACACGCATCTTGTTGGTCGGGGGGCGCCGGGGGCGGGAGGTGGTGACTGAGGAAGTCGTGGTCCCCCCGCGGGCAGCCCGGGGCAGGGGCGCCGCGCCGGAGCCGGAGCCGGAGGAAGAGGAGGGAGAGGAGGAGGAGGAGGAAGAGGAGCAGGTGGAGGAGGAGGAGTGGGAGCTCACCCAGGACGTGGTGGCCTTTGACGTGTACAACCACCGCTGGCGCAGCCTCACGCGGCTGCCTGCTCAGCTGCTGGGGCACAGCGTGTGTGTCGCGGGCAACTTCCTGTTCGTCCTGGGCGGGGAGAGCCCGTCTGGCGGCGCCTGCTCGCCCCCAGCGGATGGCCCTATGGCTGTCGTGGCGCAAGTGCACCGTTACGACCCGCGCTTCCACGTGTGGACGACGGTGCCCCCTATGCGGGAAGCACGGGCCCATTTCTGGTGCGGCGCCGTGGGAGAGGGGCTCCTGGCCGTCGGGGGCCTGGGCGCGGGCGGCCAAGCGCTGGCTTCGGTGGAAATGTATGACCTGCGCCGGGACCGCTGGACGGCGGCCGGGGCGCTGCCGCGGGCTCTGCACGGCCACGCGGGCGCCGTCGGGGATCGCGGCGTCGTTTACATCTCCGGGGGCAAGGCGGGGAGAGGCGACGGCGGCGCGAGCAGCCTCCGGGACGTGTTCTCCCTGGCCCCCGGGGAGCAGACGTGGAGCAAGAGAGCGCCCATGGGCACAGCCCGCTTCGGGCACCACATGGCCGCCCTGCGCGGCGCGGTGTTCGCCTTTCTGGGGCGCTACGAGCCCTTCTCCGAGATCGAGCGCTACGACCCCGGCACCGACCAGTGGACTCGGCTGCGGCCGCTACCCTACGACCGCTTTTGCTATGGGCTGGCCTTGGTGGAGGAGACGGTGCTGCTACTGGGCGGCCTCAAGTGGCGAGACTCACGTCAGGTGCCCACCCGCAACGTGGTGGGCTATGACCTCGACCTGGACCGCTGGGAGGACATTGGCTGCGCGCTCCCCTGGGCCTGGAGCGGCCTGCAGTGCGCAGTGCTGCAGCTGGCAGAGGGTGGGGACGAGCAGAGGGAGGGAGAGCCGGGAGAGACACCGGATTTTGTTCTGGGCTTAATGGGTTAAGCAGCCTCGGGGCTAGGGAGGAGCAAGTCGTGGGCTTTTCCTAGACTTGGCCAAAGAGAAACATTTGCCCTTATTCTGAGAATGGGAGACAGGAGGGATCAAATTTAGGATATATGAATCATCTCCAGTGAGCTGGGCATTTCTAGAAATTCTCATGTTGGGCTAGAGATGGACTTTCAAAAATAAAATATGACCCCGTTTTCCCTCTTGTAGTTAAAAGTGTTTCCCAGGTTCTAAACAGTGATTATTTTTGTGCCAAACAGCCAAAAAACGTACAATAATAAGTTATATGCCAGACCAGAAAATTGTTAGGTATAATGACTGTAATGAATGGTTCTAGAAGATGGCATTATCTGAATAAATAGTGATGGGAAAGTGCCTTGGTTAAAAAACATGCAATCATTGTAAGGAGAACTATGATTTTATGATACAGAATCATGGTTATAGTTCTGCTTTGACGGTTTAATATACATACGGAACTGAGAAAAAAAAATCTACTAGAAAGCACTTTATTTTTGGAGAAAATAACCTAGGTTAAGTTTTTCTGTACTTCATCCTTACTCACCCTAGTCTGCTTTTGCTCTGACTTTTGGCAGCTTATTGGTTTTATTTGTGCAGCCCTTAGCCACAATAACTTCCCTGGTGGCTCAGATGGTAAAGTGTCTGTTTACAATTCGGGAGACCCGGGTTCGATCCCTGGGTTGGGAAGATCCCCTGGAGAAGGAAATGGCAATCCACTCCAGGACTATTGCCTGGAAAATCCCATGGACAGAGGAGCCTAGTAGGCTACAGTCCATGGGTCGCAAAGAGTCAAACACGACTCAGCGACTTCACTTTCACTTCACTTTAGCCATAATAATCCGGCTTCTCTGATTTAGTGGAACATTTAACGGGGCTTCCCAGGTGGCTCTAGTGCCTGCCAATGCTGGAGACATAAGAGAAGTGGTTCTATCCCTTGGTCCGGAAGATCCTTTGGAGGAGGAAATGGCAATCCACTCCAGTATTCTTGCCTGGAGAATCCCATGGACAGAGGAGCCTGGTGGGTTCCAGTCCATAGGGTCGCACAGAGTTGGACATGACTTTAGTGACTTAGCAGCAGCAGCAGCAGCTAACAAAACCCCTATTTCTTTTATCCTCTTTAAACGTTCATTCGGCAGATACGCTGTAGGTAATACTTGTAAAAAAAATTTTTTTTAAGTTTATTTTTGACGGTACCCTGCCTCCTAGACCTTCTACCCCACCTTCCCAAAAGAATCACAGAGAAAGGAAAGAGCAGCAGGTGAAATTTTAAAGTTTGTGTCAGGTAAATGGGAAACCAACTTGATTTTGCAGGATTTCAGAGAAGATTCTTGTATATACTGGACATTGCCTCTTCTGGCTTATACCACAGTGGAGTGACAAAGTTAAAACTTGTAACTGGGGGTGGTGGGGTGGCGTGTGATTCGGTCACAAAGAAATGTGATGTGGACTGCATGAATAAAATAGGTGCTTTATAAGGATTCATTAAGAGCTGAATTTATTTGACTTCAGTTTACAGTGCCGCCTCTCTCCTAGATTTGAAACTAATGCAATAAAATGTACAGATATATAGCGTTAAAGGTCTCTTTCATGCTAAGCTAGCCACGAGTCTTTTAAAATTCATTAGTTTACTTTTTACCATTTAAAACAACAGAGCCAACTTCACCAAAGTAAAAGCCGCTTAGTAGCAACACAGCTAGTCTTTCCATCAACTGCTCGCTGTTGACAGGGGCACAATCTGGCCACTGTATCCACGACACATCCATCAGGTACAGATATTTTTAAGTAAATGTACACATTTGGCCTAGTAAACATCAACAAGTCTAAACACCTGTAACAAGCACAATTCATTTTAGGACAAGAGGTTTCTTTTTTTTTTTTTTGCTTTTTGGTTTTTTTTTTTTTTTTACATATACAAAATCCCACAAATTTAATGTGCGTCAATATCCATGCAGTAAATAAATGTTTTTACAAATAGGTTTTTTTAAATGATAAAAATATTACACTGGACCCCAAATTCCATACAAACATTAATACATGATTTCTCATCCACTTTGACTAAATATAGGATTACTGAAAATGTGCTGTAGAAAGGCCACTCTCCTGTACAGTTGTGCAAAGTCTGCAAAACGATAGTGATTCAATGGTGGTTTCAAAAGCAAAGAAAAAGATCCTCGCTGTGGAGTTTTTACTTTCTTCTCTACAGCAAAAATAGTCACTGGCAGATATCTGAACGCTTAGAGATGAAAGTACATTCACTGAGCTGTACAGGCAACAGTATAAAGCTGATTAGAAGTAGATTTCAGGATATAGAATAGTAAAGGAGGGTCTCTTCCTCCTTCTAAAGAAAAAAAACAAAACCAAACCAAAACCCAGCAAATTGTGACTTGTACGTTATGCAGCCAGACACTAAAAAGCAGCACAGTCATTATCATGCTGTGATCACTTTTCAAAAATGAGATGCTTATAAATGGAAATATATGAAGAGGATTTTTTTCATAGACTTTATCCACTCTATAGAACAAATCATGAAACTAGGAAAAACCTCTAAAAATTGTTTCTATCGTATAGTTCAATGTAATATCTCTCTGAATGACCATCATCTTCTTGCTCCTCAGGAGAGAGGTACATTTTTCGTTTTCAACATTGTTTTCTATATTAGAACACACATCAGCCTGAAACCAAACATATTTTACTTCCCTGCCTGAAGTATAATTACATAAGTTTCACTAACGGACTAGGGGGAAAATTGGACACTAACTGGGAAGTTGATTCATTTCCGTTTATACCTTGTAGGTTTTTAGGAGTTGGAGTTTAAAAACATGAGTTTGGGCTGAAATTATATATATATATGTTAGCTGCCTTTCTGGGTGAGTTAAGTGTGTTTTAAAAAATTCACTCTCAAATTCCTCTGTACACAATCAGCATTTCATCACTACAAAAATAAAGGAAGATTTAAACCAAGAAAATAAAGCAGCTCTATCTTCAATTTTGGTCTCAGTTACAAAAACATCTTACAAAGCTTTGCCCTGATACACCATTGAGTGTCCCCATGGATATGGAATAGTATTTCCATTAACCAGCTTTCACAAGTTAATAGACTATTAAGACGAATATTTGATACCTGAACTTTTCTTATGTTGATGCTCTTCTATTTTGCTTAACTCTTGTATGTATGCGCATCTACATTTCACAAAAATAAAACTACAGCATTAAACTTTGTGCAATGTTTAAGAAAATCCTTAGAACATTTTAATAAATATAAAAAAGGTTTAAATTCTTTCCCACCCACAAGGATGTCTGCACCTGAAAAAATGTGACTTAGTTTTGAAGTCTTGTTTATATAAAATTAAAGGGAGAAAAGATGACCTTAGATAGAAAACCGCCTTTTTGTGTTTTTTTTTTTCTACTTGAAGACCACCTGTCTTCAGGGTTGTTTGCAAAAGTTAATTTTAAATCATTGAAGACAGTTGATTTTGCACATGGTAAACATAAGCTGAGCACTAACTGCATATAAAATATACAAATGCTCATTAAAGACAGTGGTATTATGACCATATAGGGTTTGTTTCATATAATGGTAACATTAAAGTATAGCTTGTCAACGTGTCCCACACGTTGATATAAAAACTACCTTATATACTTGTTCAAAGTACCAGAAGGTACCAAATGGCCAGACGGCACAATACACTTACACATGCGTTTCAATGTATGAATGAGTGTGTGTGAGAGAGGAAGTGATTACATCTACTTCAGAAGAAATGCTTAATGGGTCATTTGAGGTGGTATTTTGACAGATATCCAAGAAAAGATCGAGGTACATCTGCTTCCACTGCTGGAATTCTTTCGATGTCAAGTCTGGATTGTCTAGTACTTTATCGATAATGGCTACTTCCCCTTCTCTGGCCTGAAAAATAAAAGGATTCAAGAGTTACAAAAGGGACAATTTTCTTCAGATTTTAACTAAAGAGTTAACAGGCAAAAGCCCAGAAGAAACAGCTCTGTTATACTCAAACTCAGGCTTCCCTGGTAGCTCAGATGGTAAAGTGTCTGCCTGCAATGTGGGAGACCTGGGTTCGATCCCTGGGTCGGGAAGATCCCCTGGAGAAGGAAATGGCAACCCACTCCAGTACTCTTACCTGGAAAATTCCATGGATGGAGGAGACTGGTAGGCTACAGTCCATGGGATTGCAGAGTCGGACATGACTGAACAACTTCACTGGTTCACTGGATACTCAAACTCACTATTTAGACTCAAATCCTCAGGTACTTTTTTCTACATGTAGGCACCCTGGTTTATTTTTCCTTTGGACCCTATCCTGTTTCCCATCTCTGCCTATGGAAACTTTTCCTCATCCTTTAATGTCCAGTTCATACGCCTCTCATTTCTTCAAGCCTTCCTTAAACAACTGAAAAAATGTTTTCTCCTTCATTTCTATAAGTCCCCATAACATTTGATCACTGCTGTTGAGTGGGCTTACCCCATTGTGTCTTGGGTTACTTTTGCATTGTCCTATTTCCTCCTGCTAGATGCTCAGTTGGTAGTTTGGACCTGAATGAGAATGGGGGCTCGGTGAAGTGGGAGGTAGTAAGGATATCTCTGGACCTTAGCTGGGCACCAGAATTATTCTTATGTATATTAAAGCTCTTTAAAAATTCTGGTCTTAGTTATCAAAAGGTCATTACGTTGTCCCATGGATTTGCAACAGCATTCACATGAATATCAACTGAGAGCTAACTGACTATGAGAACTTGGCTGCTGGCTACCAGAAGTTTTTTCAAATCATGCATTTCCTATTTTGTTATCTCTTTGGTTGTTGTTTAGTTGCTAAGTCATATTCAACTCTTTTGTGACCCCATGAACTGTAGCCCACCAGGCTCTTTTTTCCATGGAATCTCCCAGGCAAGAATACTGGAGTGGTAGCCATTTCCTTTTCCAGGGTATCTTCTCGACCCAGGGATCGAACCTGTCTCCTGCACTGGAAGGTGGATTGTTTACCACTATGCCAAAGCCTTTGACTGTGTGGATCACAATAAACTATGGAAAATTCTTCAAGAGATGGGAATACCAGACCACCTGATCTGTCTCTTGAGAAATCTGTATGCAGGTCAGGAGGCAACAGTTAGAACTGGACATAGAACAACAGACTGGTTCCAAATAGGAAAAGGAGTTCGTCAAGGCTGTATATTGTCACCCTGTTTATTTAACTTATATGCAGAGTACATCATGAGAAACGCTGGACTGGAAGAAACACAAGCTGGAATCAAGATTGCCGGGAGAAATATCAATAACCTCAGATATGCAGATGACACCACCCTTATGGCAGAAAGTGAAGAGGAACTAAAAAGCCTCTTGATGAAAGTGAAAGTGGAGAGTGAAAAGGTTGGCTTAAAGCTCAACATTCAGAAAACGAAGATCATGGCATCCGGTCCCATCACTTCATGGGAAATAGAAGGGGAAACAGTGGAAACAGTGTCAGACTTTATTTTTCTGGGCTCCAAAATCACGGCAGATGGTGACTGCAGCCATGAAATTAAAAGACGCTTACTCCTTGGAAGGAAAGTTATGACCAACCTAGATAGCATATTCAAAAGCAGAGACATTACTTTGCCAACAAAGGTCCGTCTAGTCAAGGCTATGGTTTTTCCCGTGGTCATGTATGGATGTGAGAGTTGGACTGTGAAGAAGGCTGAGTGCCAAAGAATTGATGCTTCTGAACTGTGGTGTTGGAGAAGACTCTTGAGAGTCCCTTGGACTGCAAGGAGGTCCAACCCGTCCATTCTGAAGGAGATCAGCCCTGGGTGTTCTTTGGAAGGAATGATGCTAAAACTGAAACTCCAGTACTTTGGCCACCTCATGCGAAGAGTTGACTCATTGGAAAAGACTCTGATGCTGGGAGGGATTAGGGACAAGAGAAAGGGGACGACAGAGGATGAGATGGCTGGATGGCATCACTGACTCGATGGACGTGAGTCTGGGTGAACTCCGGGAGTTGGTGATGGACAGGGAGGCCTGGCGTGCTGCGATTCATGGGGTCGCAAAGAGTTGGACACGACTGAGCGACTGATCTGATCTGAACCACTAGGGAAGTCCAGGATCTCTTTGGTACTCTGTCTCAAAATTATGAAACCTCAGCAGTAGACTATGGATCTGAAATATTTTCCAAACGAACTCTCTGACCTTTTATTTCTTGAAATGACTGCATCACAAACTTGGTATGACAGTTCTTTTCTGGTTTTGAGTTTTTCAGGGTGCATGGTCTGATTAGGGAGAGTATGTATGGCAGGCCCTCTCCACTGAGACACACAGTGAGGGGGCTGACTTTTCTGGCTCCTTCTTCAACTTCCTGCCTGTTTCCCTTTCCTCACCACCTCCTCCCCAATCTGGGGGTGGCATAAGAAGACTGGAGACAATGTAAGTGCTTATGGAAATGTGTAAGAAAAAAGTAACACGTGAGTTGGGAACTGCTAATGTATACAGCACAATTATAAAATTTCTACACGGGATATGAAACAATGTGGCTTCACTCCAAATGTGCTACAAGAGATATTCATAAAATATCTCAAACCCTTTTAGCACCCACCCCTGCATGAATGCTGTGCTCTTTTAATAACTGTATCAATTCTACAACATGGCATATTTATCTTAGGAAAACAAAAGACTGAGGAATAACACTAGCCCTACATTTTTGGAAAAAAAAAATTACATCCTGTTTTCTGCTAGAACTAAGTCACATAATGTGTAGTCTGTGCATGCTCTGAGATGTTAATATAAAGCTAAGATTATTTCCTTTTGGCCAAATACACTTATTACATTTGTTCTATTTATCCCCCTCCCATTTTGTCCCTTAGAGTATCTGATAATCGATTTTTTCAGGAATGAATCTCTTAAAACGAATGTCTCCTTCCATTTCCTATCTTACCTTTAAAGTGCTTTTGAGAATTCTCAGCCTGTGTAGTTTTTCATTCATCACAGGATCATTACATCTCTTTATAAAGGATAGTTTGTATTCCATCTTGGTTGAAATGCGATGTTCTCCCAGAGGCGACAGACTGGCTTGTTCCAATGCCCTGTATAAATCTTGCAAAGAGTCTCCTAACTTTTCTTCCCTACTTTCACCTGCAATGTCCAAAAAAAAAAAAAAAAAACCAGAGAAATATGAATCCAGTGTAATACAGTGATTTGACACTCCAAAAATCTACTAAACAAACAAACAAAAAATATCTGAGAAACGGAATAATGAATGATAGGGAAAACACTATTACATTAAAAAAAAGAAAAACAACCCATCAAACCCACAGTTGCTAGTTATACTGGGTAAGACTAGCTACAGGCAGCCAATTGTTTTAGAATAATTAATAGGATGCTTTAATAAAATACTCTTAATAGCAAATCACTGTACATATCTTGAGTCCATTAAATTCAAAGAATTACAGTACAAAAGGTACACAACACAGAAACAATTCTGAACATCATTTAACATTTTAAAACAGTAATGAATATCCCTTATCATTATACTGATAAGCATAGATGTGCTAAGTAACAGAGCTCTCCTGGTTTAACAACACTGAATGAACTGATGTTTACATTTTTCTAGAATTCATAAGATGGAATGGCATTCGCTGGAGTATATATGATTGTAAAAATCTTCCAAAAGTATGCTGTAGAGGATTATTAGGTTTCATGTGACTGCCATAGTAATGCCTGCCACACTGTAAATACAGTAAATGATCATCAATAATAATGCTTTAATTAGAATGACATGTGGGAATGTTTATATGCAAATATAAGTAAAAATATGGCATGTATTGAAGGAAGCTACTTAACATTTGAAAGACCAAGGAAGAAAACACTCCAATTAAATATTTTTGAGGAAAAAAAAAAAGGTCTGGTTCAGGAAAGCATCTTGAATCTATTTGAGCAAATCAAACTACCATATTATTCTTGAATTGTCTGACTATTGATGTATTTTTCTCAATGATAAACAAAGATTAACTTGGATTTTGCTTGGATTGGCAGATAGGATTAGGGTTATATTACATTTCCTTTAATAGAGAGCCAAAGAGTCCTATTTGAGGAATGCTAATTACATTGGCCCAAAAAGTAAATATGGAATATCATTCATTCCACCATGGTCCATGTGAATATTTTAGGCTTTCTGACACATTTTTTTTTTTTAAAGACACCCTAATTGGTAATAATGTAAACATTTATATGTGTCAGGAATTAGGGTAAATGCTTAACATGCATGATCTCATTTAATCCTCATAGCAGTACTAGGAGTAGATCTATTTGATTTTCATTTTCTAGCAGGGAAGTACCTTGCTCAAGGTCACATTTACTAAGTGGTGGAGTTGGAACTCCAACTGAGCAGTGTGGCTCCAGAATTCATGATTTTAGTAAGAATTCTAGACTGCCAGTTTTGTCAGGAATCATTTGAACTGTGTATTAAACAGGAGGTGTTAATGAATTTGTGAGATGCTTGAAATACAGCATTGAAAAAAACTTTTTTAGAGTGTACCTAAAACTTCCCCCAAAGCCCACAACACAGTACCTTAACTTGAAGGGATCACCTTTAGGATGAAAAAGTGACTTCATTTAAGTTTCATATTCAATTTTTACTTTCCTGCTAAGGTTAGCAACTATTGGTAAGTGTGATTATTGAGTTCTCTCATTAGAAAGTCCTTTGTTATCAGCACCTGCTACCACTATTCCTCTACAACAAACTTTAACTTTCTAATCATATATCTAAGTTAGAGCTATAATCTAAAAGTACAAAAAAAGAAAACAGCTTTTTAATTTTCTGTTGCCTCATCCTTCAATGTTTGCAGCACCTAGAGGATTCTGAGGGGTGGGTGGGGGTACAGAGGACTGTAAAAAGAGCAACTAGCTGCCTTGTAGGCTAAGGTTGAAATGAGATAAGGAATTTTAAACAGAATGGTTTGGAGCCAGGAAGGCAAAAAATCATAAGGTTATTCAGTGTAAAACTAAATGGAGTTGTAAAAACAAGGATACATTTGAACAGCATAATTCCATTTCATAAAATCATAGGCCAGGAAAGAACCCTGAGGAATTATTTAGTAGTTATCATTATTTTTGCTTCAAGGCAAGACTGCATCTTAAACCAGAAAAATTTCATAAAGCAGAGGGTGGGGGAGTAATCGGAGCCCTAACAGATGTGAATTATAGTAGTCTAGGTATCATGAAGCCTAATGTATTATTTGCTTTTCAGTTCTTAAAGGAAGGTAAAGAAAAAAGGAATTCAAATAATAGTTTTAGGATTCAAGGGAGGCAGAAACATTTCCACATAGTAAATTTTTAAGATAACCTTCTTCCATATTACCTAACACTGTAAGGAGTATATATTTTGTTGAAAAAACATTCTTACCCAGTTTTCTTTCTCCTCAATTCTTACAGTTTGTGGAATACTGAGTCACATGCTGGATTATAAAATAAAATTTCAATGTAGTTTTATTTCAAGAATGGTAAAGATTTAATATAAAAAATGACAAACATGACTTAACACTGAAAGCTTTTTTTTTCTTCTTCTTGCCATTAAGGGAGGGGGGAGGTGGAACACGTTCAACCAAAGTACAACATATAATTCTACAAAGAATCTGGTTTGACAGCTGTAAGGAGAATCAAGCATGGATTTATCTCTGGGCAGCACATATGAACAGGGAATCACAAGGAGACAGAACACAGAAACATTTCCAAGCTATGAATGGAATAGAGATATTAAAGATAAGTCAGGCCTCCTTCCCCCACCCCTACACACCACACACATATGTGACACAAGACACAGTCGTGGGGTGCGGAGGATGAAGGATTGAGATGCCAGGCTCCTACAAAATGCCACCAAGTACTAAACATTTTAAGACTAGACAAAGAGTCCCTTTATTTTCAGAGGAAGAGGGTGAGGGCCGGAGTCACATTTGAAATCTGATTCACTGTGCTCAACAGTCAAAACAACACAGAACTCAACATTCAAGACAAAAACAGACCTTTATTTTCTTTTATAATTTTCAAACTGGTTTCCTTGATTTTTTTTTTTTTTTCTTAGATGAATACCAATTAACTCAATCGGGGCTACCGCTGCAACTGAAAATGTGAAAGCACCTTTACTTCTTCTTTTTGCCCTCTTCTTCTTTGTCTCCTTCTCTTCTGGTTTCTCTTTTAAACCCTTGCTTTTCTTCTCCTAGAAGAGGCTTGCTTTGGAAGAGGAGGCAAGCACTTGGTGAGGTCTGCTTCCTGATTGACTTTCTTTCAATGTGCCAGTTCAGTCATGGGAACACTGGCCCCAAGCCCAGCTCTTTCGGAATTTGAATGGATGGTTTCTGAAAGTTGGTAAAGTGTAGAAAACCACATGCAAACCACAGGACATATAGAGGAACCTTCTGTGATTCCTCAAGAGGAAGTGTATCCCTGATACAATGAAATTTAAATTTGTATCAAATTGATTCGGAAATTCTGGCCCTATGCAGGAATAAATTTGCCATCAAATCACATTTACATTTACAACATGTAAATCAGTCCTGTGTCAGATGACACACTTTTCTATTTCAATTTTATTAAAGTGAAGAGAACATATAAAGTTCTCTTTCCTATATAAAATTTCATTGATAGATTTGAGGATCCCAATGAAGTTATGGATAACTTGTATTCTGAGCCAAGGGAGGACTCGTTTCTGGCTGTGTCATAGTGGCAGGGCTAGAAGAAGATCCTCTTTATCGTTTCATTTATACTCTAGCTACACCATGAAACACTGTGACTCTAAGAAATGCACTGAGCATCAATATAGTTGTGTCTGGCTCCTTCAGGTTGCATATGACCTCCAGGCAGTAATAAAAGCTCAAAGAAAAGATTAGCCAATAGAAAATAATAGTTGGTTGGAACTTTCTTGAAAAGGCTTATTAGCAGATGATAACGCATTCCTCAAACACCGCAGGATGTTTGGTTGACCTATTTCCTTACATTCATGCCCAGTGTTTTTAAACCTGTTCGATTGTATACCCTTTTCAGTTAAAACACTTTTGTTGATAAATATTCAATATATGTATTACTCTATATTAATAGATAGATAGAAGAGATATTCGAGAAAATGAGATGTGAAACCTGAGGAGAAATCCCAATGTTTTTTCGTTCTGTACCTCACTCCATGTGCACCTCTAGAGACCTAGACTGCGACTTTCCCTGAGTGCTTATGCCTTGCTCTCTTTGCATTTCCCAATCTTCTACAGGACATGGTGTCTGATGAACCCAATGTTTAAACTGAGTGATGATTTTCTTCACTTTAGACACCAAGTACTCCAAAGAGGACTCTGTATCAGTCTGAGTAATTTTTTTATACCAGTCTCTTGTGTAATGTCGTTCATGTTTCTTTGGTGAAAATTAAGAGCAGAGTTTACAAGTGTGGCAACCTAAAATGTTATTCTGGTGTCCTCGCTGTTTCCCTGCCTCTGCAATGACAATGTGGAAGGAGAGTAAAAAATGAAAACAAAACAAAACGAGTATACGAACTAGGCTCTTAAAGAATCAAGTCAGCAATGAATAATCAGTTCTTGTACATGTTTTGGAAGGGAACTGTGCTCTTTTAAAATAGGATAATGATGTCCTCATGGAAACAGTTGTTCCTTCCACAACACAACTGGGTAATGAGCATAGAAAGCTGGAAGAGACTAAGTCACAAGTGGGGGAGAAGGCTGGACATAGTAGCATTAGTCACCAGTCAAATGTGAGAGGTATTCGTTCTTGTACGGTCGCGGAGTGCTCTAAGGCTTCCAGGCGAATGGCATCAAGTATGTGGAGCACTATTCTCACCATGAAAGGCAATTAGCATTTGCATTTAGACACAGGACTGTTTTCTGTGAATACTAATTTACCAGTGCACCATAATGAACAACTTATTTCTATGTAAGGTGCCAAAGTTTTAATGGGTTTAATGGAGATAGGTTCAATATCTGTAGGTTTTTTTGCTAAAGATGATTATGCATTCAGGAGTTTACACTATAATCTGAATTGTTTTATAATGAAAGATTAGTTCTTTTAATTCATGTTTTTATATAAGTCAACTAGCTATGCCTTGTAAAACTGGGGGGAGGACAGTTTGTTATAAAGCATACGATTTTACAACTTGGCTTTTACTTGTTACTCTGTAATCAACTACCCTTCTTAGAATTAATTGGTTTGTTTTATTTTAGGCAAAATAACAATAATTTGTCTGATGAAAAAAATTGAGGGGGAAAAAAAAGTCCTTTTTTTGAAAGGACAGCTTGAGTGAGTCCACCAATATTGCTAAGTGAATTTTTAAGGAATATGTGAAACCCATCCCTGTACGAATGACCTTGTGCTTCACCAAAATTAAGTACAGCTATATCAGTGTTTGTAAATCCCTTCTGCACAAAAGTAAAGCTGACTTCCACAAAGAGGTGACACCACAGACAGAGCTGAAGCTTATTCTACATTTCATTCTCGAAGCAGGTAATTTCTGCCGAATTATGTGGTTTAATGCCACAACTATGAAAGTGGTTGTATTTTCAGGGTATTACGGTTGTTTTTATGACAAATAGTTCAGATGGCAAAATCTTGGTGTCCTTGGCATTGATTTATTGACCCAAAGGGGAGGTTCTTTGAAGGAGAATTGCAAACATAAATAACAGATTCTATATTTACCCAGCGAATTTAGAAAATTTATATAAAGATATGGAGGTCAAGGTACCTGGTTCTTAGGAAGGAATTCATAAAGGATACAGTTTAAAAACAAAGCTAAAAGATGATTATTAAAAAATTAATGTGGAGTCATCATATTCCTTAATGAGAAAAAACTAAAATTCTTCATATCATAAAATTTTACTATGACTTAAACAGGGAGAATGACTCAAGACAATCCCACGAATATTTAAAACCAACATAATGCTTTTTGATGCATTTCTATATACCAGAACCATCATTTTTATATATACTTAAAAAAACACATTAAAATGGTTAGAGCACAGAGGCAACTGTAAGGCATATCAATGTGATTTTATTCACAACACAAATTCCATTTGTGAGAAAGAAGCATAGATTACTCCTCTTTAGAAAGATATTTACTATCAAGCATACTTAGCAAATTATTTAGCTATCTAAAAAGATCTGATACCAATTGGTCATATTTTTATTTTTATGTAATTTATATTTTTACAAGTATTCACATTATGCAATACCACACACTGCGGCGACAGGAAGAAAAAAAAACATTTCCAAATACAATGTTAAATTATCTGTTCATTGCACAGTATGAAATATCCATTAATTAGCATTAAAATTATTACAGAGTATCTTATCCAACTAAATAAAGGAAATTTCACATCCACTACAGAAGAAAAATAAGCAATATTGAGCCATAAGGGACCCAGTTACATAGTATTAAATAATATCTGAAACTATTTTGAAAGACAACCAGACAAAATACTTTTTCCAAAGTGAAAACCACAGCCTATAGATTTGGAAAATTTTACAGAAAAGAATAGCTCATGCCTGTCCTATGAGGCAACACCATTTGTATACAAGTGCCAAGAAGTAAGGAGAAAGTTAGGATTTTAGCTGAGGAATCTACTAAAGCCTGGCATGTGGCATTTTCTTCATTAGTGCCACTGAAAGCAGTCTCTGTGTTGCACCTGAATACACTTTATAATAGAATAAACATAGTAAGTTTCAGAGCAGGTTGTAGATACCTTGCCTTAATAGATTACACTTAATGTAGTACAATACAGCACGTCAAATTTTAAAAATGCAAAAATACACTTAACACACAGAATTCGCTTTCTCTGCTTTGCCTTCAAGAGGCCACTTAAGAGTCCATTGAACAGCCAGGGTTTTCTAGTTATTGGAGCTGATCCCTCTCCTTTCCTGTGACAGGAGAACACAACTGAGCCCTTCCCCAGTCAGTACCCTTTGCCTCTGTTCACCCACAGAAACAGCAGTTTTCTGTCACTGTGCTCCATCTTGACTGGCTTTGATCTTATGCTAGTCCCAGTGAAGAAAGCTTGCATTCTTCTTAAGAGTGGCCTGCCCCTCTTAATATCCCTTTAGGGAGGCCCCCAATCCAAAACACTTGATGATCTAAGCTTTTAAAAGTCTGTTTTCTGTTATAAACAGCAAGGTCGAGGCCATTTTAGTTGCTTGCAAGAGGTTGATGTTAAGTCTGCGTCGTGCCGACTCTCTCCGATCTAAATTCTCTAAACATTAGCTTATCAATCTGTGAGTCCAATGGGTTGAGTGCCAACAGAAGTGGATCCGATTTGGCATGGAGAGGTTCTACCAACTCTCGCAGTGTATTAGCCTAATATGATAAAGCAGTGATACAATATGATGAAAGACCTGCGAGTGCCATTATTTCCAAAGCATATTAGTATTTGTATTAGAAATACCATCATGCAATACCCATGAAGAGAAAAGAGAAAAATATGGCTAGAATTGCATATGGTTTTAATACCATAATGTCTTTGTGTTGGCATGCAAGTCTACTTGGCCAAAAATGGGACTTTATTTTAAGCTTGGTTATCTCGAATTGCCAATCTTATGTATATAAAATAATACACAGCACAGATATATCTTTTCTCACCTCTATATTTGTACATGCGTATCTGTAATTTTAATCAGAAAGTTTATGTTAAAAGTATTCTCCATACACATATAAAATGATTAATCTTCTAAAAAAATAAACTGTAGTTCTATACAAGATCTTTCCTCAAATTCATCCAATCAAGAAGTATGAGGAAAACTTTTCTGGTCCACCTTCTAACTAACTAACCCGACTCACATGCTACCACGTGCTGAGTGGTGAGAGAAAAGCCCAGCTAGTGTGGCTCCAAGGAAGTGGTCGAATGCAGACCAATACAAAGTGAACAGAGGTGAAAAGCTCTCACACGGTCAACGTGATGAAAGGGTGACTTGACACCCGAGCACAAGCCACATTCTTAGGAATTAAGAAACTAGAAGAGACTAAAGTTTCTGAATGACTTGGAAAACTCAGAACAAGTGGGCTAAAAATAAACTGTAGTCTCTTTTAGTTCATTTTATTTTGGATTTTGAGGAGTTCAAATATTGCCACTAGGCACCAATCAGCAGGTTTTTTTTTTTCCTTTATAACCTAGGGCAGATCTTTATTTGCTACATCCTTTAGTACCTTTTGAGTTATATCAAGAAGAAGGAACAAACTGGGAGAGGGAACAGAGACAGCATGTTGTTCACTACTAGCTCCTTTATAAAATGGGAAGGGAGTGTGTTGCCCACAGCACAGTATTTAGAAAATAGGATGCAGTATGGTTCAGAAATCAGCAGATCTAATTTTTGTTTATCATATCATAACCTTCTTTTGCAGAAAAGGGGCTGGGAACTAAATAATCTTCATAGGTAGGTCAAATGAAAGAAAAGACAACACCTTATTTTTTTTTTAAGAAAATTATAATACTGTAATGCGAACTCTGGATTCTACCACTGTTTCATAAGGTCATAGAACTTCAAACGGTAAAGTCAGAGGCAATCTAATGCTTGGCACAAGGTCATCCTTAAATTTAAACTGTTTCTAATTTATCTATGCAACTCAAATATTTCCCCTCAAAAACAACTTACACGAATGCTTTAATTCTAGTGAACTCAACCCATCCTAAATCTGAACTAGAGCCTTGGTAATCAAGTCACATCTTAGTTACATTTAAGACACCATTTAATTAGGATTGGGAAATTCTACTTCAAGAGACTGGAAATACCTCCTCAGTTGAGGCCTTGCCAACATGCAGGATGGTGGTGGGTGGATCACTATTTCAAAGTGACTACAGCTATTTCCAGGGCTTCCCAGGTAGCTCAGCGGTAAAGAATCTGCCTGCAGTGCAGGAGACACAGGAGATGTGGGTTTGATCCCTGGGTGGGGAAGATTCCCTGGAGGAGGAAATGGCAACCTACTCCAGTATTCTTGCCTGGAAAATTCTGTGGACAGAGGAGCCCAGCAGTCTACAGTCCATGGGGTTGCAAAGGGTCAGACACGACTGAAGCGACTTAGCATGCTCAGCTATTTCCAAGTCTGTATATACTAACATAAGAGAAGGTAACTCTCTGGCAAGGTGTCTCTTCAACTAGTAGTGGTCAGCTTACCAAATCTCAGGGTAGAGGTCTGTTAAATACAGATTACTGGGCCCTTCCCTTACTCTACTCAATCAAAATTTCTGGGTATGGAACTCTGGAATCTGCATTTTAAGCATGCAACCCAGGTGATTCTTGTTGCCCACTGCAGTTTGAGACCTCGTGCACTGGGCCAGTCACACTGTGATGGGCTACACTGTGGGGAGGGCTGGTTGAGTGATGCCAACTTTTGTACTGCACATATAAGGAGTTTTTACGTCACAAGCTTTGTAGTTGGACACATCACACAGAGTTTTATTTTCAGTCCTGTCACCAGTATAACACTGTATTATGTAACTCAAATAATCTCAAGATTTTTGCCAAGGAATCTGATGGAAATACCCTGGTCTACTGAGAATATGGCAAAATGAGAGATTGTGGTATATTGCTTGAATAAATTCTTTAAAGATATACTTTTAGGTAAGCATTAAATAGCTCCTCTTTATTTTTGAGGCAAACAGAACAAATAAACAGATACTTCCAGACTCAAGCCTGCTGAATCTATGTCTTGGGGTGTGCATTCTGAATCTCAAGTATGAACAGCATTGGCAGGCAAGGAGGGTCAGATATGATGGACTGGTATATGGCTAATTTACATGAAACCTCTAAAACATAAAAACATATTTCATAAAGATACTGTTCTATGAAAGCCTAACTTCTACAAATCTCATATCTATGTGTCTTCAACTTTTTGCAAGTCCCTTTCTGGGTCTCAATATTCCTTTTCCCCTCCCTTTGTATTTTCATCAGGCATTCTCACTCTGCCTATTTCTGTGCTGTGCTTAGTCACTCAGTTGTGTCCGACTCTGTGAGACCCTATGGACTTGTAGCCCGCCAGGCTCCTCTGTCTATGGGATTCTCCAGGCAAGAATACTGGAGCAGATAGCCATTTCTGACATCTCCAAACTGACAATTTTACCCCTACTCAAATCCCATGGACAGAGGAGCCTGGCGGGCTACAGTCCGTGGGGTTGCAAAAGAGTCAGACACAAACTTAGGGACTAAACAACAACAAAATTTTGTGCCTGTTTGTTTATTTTTTTTAAGGACAAGTGGAAATTGCGTGTTTCTAAAAAAACAAACAAACAAACAAAACCCCAAAACTTAAATTGTATGGCTCTTGATTGTTTTTATTCTTTTGGTCAATATCCCAACTATAAAAAATATTCCATTCCCTACTTCCTGCTCTTAAAATATACTTCACTATTTAACAAGCTTTTAATCAAGTACATTTTGAAACAACAGCAATATTTCTATCCTAGCCCAAGAAAATCAGTAATGTTTCTGTTTGGCATATTACTTAAATAATTATTGAGCTGCCATTCATCACTGAAACCTTTGATTGTGAGGCCACCAGCCCAGCTGGGTAGAAAGAGAAAGATCCTACTTCCCTGTTACTAAACCCCTCGAGATGTGAATGGTGTACCCAGATGTAATGCCATGTTGTGTATAGGATGACTTATTCCAGTGTGGATCCACTTCTCATGCCAGCTCTTTACAGACTGAATCTATGTAGGATATGGTGAGAAAAATATTTCTTTCCCTTTTTGTTTTATGAATTTAAAACTCTTTCCACGCAAATTATAAGCAGAAATAGAAATTCTAGAAGTAACTTTTAGAAATGTAATCAGGCTAATAGATTATAAGGTAAGGATAGAGGTACAAACATTTGCAAGAGAATGATTCAGTTTGAATACAAAATAGGTAAAAAATAAATCTTTTACTTAATGAATGAAACAGAAGGAAATACATAAAAATGGAAATAAGAAGTGCTTAAGCCAGAACAGCACTTTCAAAGATTTTTACTTCTGAGTTATGAGAGAAAACTGGTTCCACATACTCACTTCCATTATCGGTGAGCCTGAGGGCAAATTTAAGGGCAAAGCCACTGACAACTGGTCTTAAGCTGCTTGCAGATAACAAGGCAGGCATCCAAGCCTATCAATAGTAACACATGTGGAGCTCCTGGGAGAGTACAGATTGCTGTGAGCTTTTGAAAAAGATCTGATTTATTACGATTATCAGGATCTCTCTCTTCTTCTAAATGTATATGTTCACATTTAAGTTTTTCTTTTTGTAAAACAGGAATATCTAACACCATGAGTTGATAGTCAGTGATAATTTTTCTCAATGAAAGTCTTGGAAAAAGTGGGCTGAAACCTTGATTCAGAATGTTCAAACCAAGAGAGAGACTTATTTGTGGCTTGAGTAGTAGCTGTTCAAATTTTGAGGGTCTATTTCCTTGTAAAGATAAAGCTCAAACAGACATAATATCAGATTTTAAAAAATTTGTTTGCTTATTTTTAATACCATGGGGGAGGGACTAGGAAGTCTTTTATTTTATGAATGATGAAGTATTCTTTTTCAAAATAAAGTGATAAATAGCAAAAAGTAATATAGTTTGTGCTTATACGTCTAATACTTATGGATATCTTTAATTAGAAATTTCAGGTATAATAAAAATATTTGATGAACCTAGCCACAAGCAAAACAGATACGGAAATACTGTTTCCAGATTAGAATGTTACTCTAACAATTCCATTCTCTGT
The DNA here is from genome assembly GCF_002263795.3 of Bos taurus. Classification (NCBI taxonomy): domain Eukaryota; kingdom Metazoa; phylum Chordata; class Mammalia; order Artiodactyla; family Bovidae; genus Bos; species Bos taurus. The sequence goes on from NC_037357.1 coordinate 121,662,172, forward strand.
GTATAATTCACAAGAGACAGAATATTTCCTTATGAAGTGGTATTTCATCTTAAACTATTTACCACTATACTATGACCTTAAAGTGCATTTAGGACTTATGGGTATATCACATATTACTTTTCCTGTCTGCATTAAAACCACTACCTGAAATAAAGGTACACCTGAAGTATCCTTTAAATTAAGCTTATATATTAGTAACAACTGAAAAGGTCTTTTATATTTAATAGTCACAGAAGTACTTATTATGTTAATTCAATTTAGCCTGAGTTTATATTCAATGAAGAGCCTATAGATATATTAGAAAAATGTACTATGGAATTCGGCCACATTATATTGTCATTCCAAATGTCATATTTCAGATTTTAAAACAGAAAATGGGAGGAATTCATTTTTATAGACATGCATTGTTCAATAAGGATTTAATGGGTGCCTATGTATATATATATATGTGTATACTACATCAAATGTTAGGGGTAAATATACAAAGATGATAGTCTGACCTCAAAGAGTTAATGGCATAGCTGTATAACCCCTTCCCCATTTTTGTCTTATAATTTTATAATTAAGGATTATCAGTAAAATAAAGCTCTACTTTACTAGTATAAATATATATATACATATACACAGATACAACTATATGACTATAATGTAATTATAAAATTATCCTAACAATGTATATTATATGAATATATTAATTTAAATGGATTAATATATTTGGAATACATAGAAAATAATAAATTTTAGGGCAAATGTAAAGAATACCACTAAAATATTAATATATGTGTGTATATACATATATATATATATGATATAAAACAGCTGAGTTCTGGTGCTTACAATAGACTTGAAAACTGAAGGGGACTGGAACAGAATAGAGAACCCAGAAATAAACCCATGCGCCTATGGTCTATTATCCAAAGGAATTAAGAATATATAATAGAGAAAAGATAGTCTCTTCAATAAGCAGTACTGGGAAAACTGGACAGCTAAATGTAAAAGAATGAAATTAGAACATTCTTTAACACCATATACAAAAATAAACTCAAGGTGGATTAAAGACCCGAATATAATACTGGAATCCAAAAAACTCCAAAGAAAACACAGGCAGAACACTCTTAGATATAAATAAGAGCAATTTTTTGGAGATCAGTAAAGCGAAGGAAACAAAAGCAAAAATAAACAAACGGGACCTAATTAAACTTAAAAGTATTTGCATAGCAAATGAAACCACTGACAAAATGAAAAGAACCTACGGAATGGGAGAAAATATTGGATTGGTTCATTTGGGTTTTTCATATGTAGTTACTGAAAAAAACAGAATGAACTTTTTGGCCAGACCAATATTTGCAAAGGGTTTACCTGTGATAAGGTGTAAATATCAAAAATACATAAGCAGCTCATACAACTCAACATCAAACAAACAAACTGAGTAAAAAATGGGGAGAATATCTGAATAGACATTTCTCCAATGAGGACATGCAGATGGCCAACAGGCACATGAATAGATGCTCAACACCGCTAACCACCAGGGAAATACAAATCAATACCACAATAAAATATCACCTCATACCAGACAGAATGGCTATCATCATAGAGAAAACAAATAACAAATGTTGGTGAGAATGTGGAGGAAAGGGAAGCTTTGTTAGTGGGAATGTAAATTGACACAGCCACTATGGAAAACACTATGGTAGTTTCTCAAAAAACTAAAATTAGAACTATTATACGACCCAGCAATTCCACTCCTGGGTATATATCCAAAGAAAACAAAAAATACTATTTCAAAAAGATACATGCACCCCAGTGTTCATAGCAGCTTTATTTACAAGTGCCAAGATATGGAAGCAAGTGTCTATCAACAGATGAATGGATACGAAGATGTGGCATATAATGGAATGAATGGACTTGGAGGCATTATGCTAAGTCAAATAAGTCAGACAGAGTATGACAAATAGTTTAAAATATCATTTATATGTGCAATCCAAAAAATACAAAATATATATTTTGTATATAATATAACAACAAAGAAACATAGTCACAGATACAGAGAACAAACTAGTGATTACCAGTAGGGAGAGAAGGAAGAAGGGGCAATATAGGGGTGGGGGATTAACAGGTACAAACTACTATGTATAAAATAAATGAGGATATATTGTACCACACAGGGAATATAGCCAATATTTTATAATAACTATAAATAGAGTATAACCTTTAAAAATTGTGAATCACTATACTGTGTACATCTGTAACATATAATATTGTACATCAACTACACTCCAATGAAAAATAAACAACAACAAAAAACCTTTAAAAAAAAAACTTGAAAGGAATCACAATATGCCACCTTAAAATATACCACTCTGGCCTAAGGATTATTTTGAACTGAAGGTAATTAAGAAACAGTAGACACAGAAAGACCTTTGGCCATCCCTCTAACTGCCATAAAGCAGGACGTATGTTTCCCACTCAGAAACTGTTCATCCTCTCCTCTTGCATTCCGGGAGAACAATGCTTAACACTGAAGACAGAAAGTTGGCATCAGGATGGGTCTGCACAAACAAAATCTTACTAAAATAGCCCTTATCTTCTGTTAGTTTCCCCATATATAAACTTTTCCAAAATTTACCACTTTAGAAATCCAAACCCCCCTTCTGTTTTTTTGTCACTTCTCCGTAATTTACCATGCTTTGTTAAAATGGTATATAAACCTCGGATCAAAGTGCTTCTTTGGGTCTTCATTTCTTTCCTTTGAAGGCCTCCATGCACATAAAAATTAAATTAACACAATAAAATTTGTATATCTTTTCTCTGGTTAATCTGTCATTTGTTAGTTTAATTCACAGGTTCCAGGTAAATAACCTAACAGAGCAGAGGAAATGTTTCTTTATTTCCCTATAAAACACTTAAATCAAGCCTTAAGCCATTCTATTCTAAGTCATATATATTTTAAAATATTTATACTAAAAATATTTAAATATGAAGTACATGTATTTCATCAAGTTATTTTGAGATAATTTTCAGCAACATGGATAGATGGCAGTTTATTGGCTCTTGCAACCTATTTTATGATTATTTATTTTAAAGTAATCTTTTTACAATTATCATTTCCAAAAGAGGTAAGAGAGCTAAAGACTTTTTTATTCTCCAATAATGCAGAGATGAATGATGTATATTTTTAATTTATGAAAACTTGAAATGGCAACCCACTCCAGTACTCTTGCCTGGAGAATCCCATGGAGGGAGCAGCCTGGTAGGCTACAGTCCATGGGGTCGCAAAGAGTCGGACATGACTGAGCGAGTTCACTTTCACTTTCAGCACCTTACATGGTTATATTGAGTTGGCTAAAAAGTTTGTTCTTATGGACTTCTGTAAGAGCTTACAGAAAACCCTAAATGAACTTTCTGGCCAACCCAATAATAAAAGGATGAAATTCAATAGATGATATTCAGTCTGGATGATAATCAGTGTGAACCGCAACTCAGTGCTGAGAACTGCCAATGGGGTGCACAGGTATATCCTATGTGACAGAACACTTCATCTGTGACTATGTCTAGTCTGCCAAAATGAAAAGGTAAATTGGGACTAGCTACATTTCAGTCATTTTCTTGACTATTTATTTCAATGGATTACTCTTTGGTCCTTCCAACCCTATTAGGACATTCTCTTTCCTAGTGATAAGCAATGAAAAAAGCAATTCCAATGTTATCTGAACCTTGAATCACTTATGAGACTAGATGGTAAAAAAGTCTTCAGAACACTGATTATACTTCCATGACTCAAATTATTTCATTTGCCTGTTGCACTTGACTTGAATTCTACAAACTGGACATTCTGATGGAATAACAGGTAAAGGTATCTCTACCTGGGGGGCTTGGAGTTGTAAAGACACATTTCATATGCTGAGTCCATCAGAACTTTCTCAAAGTAAACAAAGGTCTTTTTGCCTTATGTCCTCTTCTAAGGTGCTGAGCAGCAAACATGATCTAGGATCAGTAAATTTTGAGCTGATACAAACTGTGCTTTTATTGCCCAGCTTGCTATTAAGGTAGACTAAAAGTAGACAATGGCATAACTTCTTAATTCTTGAAAATTTTATCTAAAATAAAGACTTAATGTACATTTTTTTTTTTCAAATTAACAGTAACATAGACCTTATTGAACTTCTGCTCTATAAAGTTCCAGCCTATTCTTATTCTCACACTAGAGTCATATACTACCCTCGAAGTATGGCCATACTGATTTTGGTGAGATTACTTAAAAAAAAAATATCATTCAGTATCAGCTCCAGTATCATGATACCATCCAGACTAAATGAGGGGGAAAATAGAAGGACTGATCTGTAGAAGTTAGTGAAATAATAAATTCTCTTCAATAAGAGTACCATAATGGGTGCATGTGTGTAGGTTGGGAATAGTAATAAAAGGAGTGATTCTTATGCTAAAAATTTTAAGATATTACTTTCTCTCATGCTATAACACTGTTTATGACTATAGAAACTTGAAATGGACTTCTGCTTACTTTTCCTGGCTGAACTTATATTACCAAAAATTTGCAATACTGATTTCCCCCTTCAATAACTTCTAAATGTTAATACCTTGTTACTAACCTCCTTGGCATACCAGCCTGACATTTGGGATCATTTGCTCATTAGCAACTTTGGCAAGAAGTTACTTTGGGGGCTCCGCCAACTGAATTTCTTAGCAATAAAGACAACCAAAAATACCTTTCCCAGCAAAGCAAGTGACAGAAAAAGTAAAAAGAAAATTCAAAAGGTGTTTGTAATAGTCTAAAATTTTATGTAAACAGTTACTTATCAGAATTCATATTTTTCTTACCTCAAACCAGTTATAAATCTAATCTCTCACCCTAATCAATAATATTTTCAGATTCTATTTTTCAATATATAATAATTACATCAGAGACTATTCTAATAAATCCCCATTGTTAGGGTTATCTGCATACAATGACATTTAAACTATTACATTTTCAGGTATTTAAAATATATTGTGTACATGATAAGAATGAAAACTATTTTGGTAAAAACCACAATAAAATCATGTCTATTAGAAAAATAGCATGGATGTAAACAAATTAGCATGAACATTCATCTTAGCAAAAAACTCAGAGGAGAATAACGAATGTTTATACTCGGTCTTAGTTGTTTTGAAATGATTAGTTATTACATTTTGAACCAATGAACTCATTTTACTTTTGGGATAGAAAACTATGGAATCTAAGAACATATTTTTAAATAAAATACCCTATTATATATGTTTCATTTTTTCCACCCCTGACAAAATTGTAGAGCACTGCCCTTTCAAAAACAGTAAGTTTTACTAAAGCGTTAGAGATATGCTGACTCTCAGTGTTTTTATGGAAAAATACAAATGACTTTATAGCTATTGCAAAAGGTTTCCAGCTATATCTGTGCTTAACATTTAACATCACATGTTGAATTTCACATTTTCAAATGTAATTATAGAAAACTAGAATCATACAAGGAGTTCATTAGGGTGGGAGCTTGTTTTGCAAAATTCAAACGTTTGAAATGTCAAAAGATTCTCCATATTGTACAACTTAATTTATATTCAAATATAGCAATGAATCACTCACTTCCTGCTAGTGAAAACAAGAAATCCAATTATATTAACAAATTTGGTTTCCATTTGTAAATTAGTTAACTTATAGCAACTTTATGGTACTAGCTTATGCATAGTATCTTTTAAAAAGTAAGGACAATTTCATATTTAATTGAAGTCAGGCTTTTTTGTAATTCCTATTTAGCATATTTATATTAAACAAGGGCCAAGCTGTCTTCTCTAAGGTGAAAAAAAAAAAAAAAAACACAACCATCAAACTAGATTTGTGAATTTGTAAGCATGTGCAAATCAAGGGGAGACTTTGGAATTCTCAAGTTCCACTTAAGACTTTCTTACTATCTCTTCTGACTGGCCCCATTTTTGAGGGAGGGTGAGGAGACACTGATAGCAGCTAGGCTGTAATTAGTATCTTCCTATTAAATGTGAGGGGCCTTCCCAGGTGGCACGGTGGGTAAAGAATCTGCTTGCAATGCAGGAGACACAACTTCTATCCCTGGGTCGGGAAGATCCCCTGGAGGAGGGCATGGCAACCCACTCTAGTATTCTTGCCTGGAGAATCCCATGGATAGAGGAGCCAGGTGGGTTACAGTCCATGGGGTTGCAAAGAGTCAGACATGACTGAAGTGATTGAGCATGCATGTATCAAATGTGATCACCAAAGAACTCTGCAGAACTTTGGCCCTTTTTGTGATATTAACATATATATTTGTGATATTAACATATGTATAAAAGAATACATTCTTACTATAATAAAATTTAAAAAGAGAACACATTATAATAAGTTGTACTGGTGTGTATGATCTTTTATAGCTAGTTGATCTGCTCTATCCGGATATTCTAAAACTGGATTTACAGTGATACATTACACCAATCCTTTCTTTTAAACCCATGCATAGTTATGATCAAGGTTCTAGAATAAGTTTTCTCATACTGATTTTATTGCGAGCAAGTGCAGAACTAATCCAAATGACACCAATAATAGATTTAGAACAAAGTTAGACAACCCAAAACCAAAATTAAAAGCAGCACTTTAAGACCACTATGAACAGTACATTAAGTATGTATACTACCATTTAGGAAAACTATCACATAATTTGAAAGAAACATTACTTCATACTAATTGACTAAGTGGAGTATACATCATAAATATACACAAAACCAGAACTTGACCAAGGAAAATGTCATGATGACATTTTCTTTCTCCTTATTGTAAATCTTCAGCACAGCACTAGAAAGTCTGTTTTCTCTTTGCAGAAAATCAATAAATACTTCAAAAGCAGAAACAGGAACTCTTCTTTAACAAAACAATACTTTAATTATAGAAGGCCTTGGGAACCAAGGCCTTAGTTTTAGCCATACTAGGAATGGTTTCAGATCTTAGTCACGTGGGCAGATCTGGTCTCCATGGTGATGCGAAAGTCAGCCTGAGAAGTGGAAAGAACTGTGGTACATTGCTCCCCATAGAAACAGACAAGCTGAAATCAAATGCAGCTTCTGTATTTAGCATCGCCAAAGCCTGAAGCTCCAGTGAAATGGTACCTTACTTCGGGAGTTACCATGGCAATCTGCTAAGAAAGGCAGGTTACAGATATCCACATCGTTTACTACTAAAACATCAAACCAAATGCCAGAGCACATAGGTTAAAAGTAACAATTTATTCACTAGTTCTGAATTTGGTTTTCTTAAATTGGGTTTAGAAGTTTAATAGTGGCACTGTTGTTCTTACAAAATTCATATAATCTAATTCCTGCAATGATGAGACCTGGGTTCAATCCCTGGGTTGGGAAGATAGCCTGGAGAAGGGAATGGCTACCCACTCCAGTATTCTTACCTGGAGAATTTCATGGACAGAAGAGACTGGCGGGCTACAGTCCATGGGGTCGCAAAGAGTTGGACATGACTGGGTGACTAACACTTTTCTTTTTCAAGGAGCATTTTTTTTAAAAGATTTTTTAATCTTAAGAAATAGCCTGAACAACTTCTACTCTCCTTCAATTTCGTGTAAACATTCTGAAGGCAAATTAATTATGATACTAACATTTGTGTTCTACTTTCTACTTTCTAAAGTGCTTTTTAAAAATGCAATATCTCAAAAGATGTGGAAAATAGAGAATTTCACTAGAGTTCACTTTGGTAATGAATTTTTCATGCTACCGACTGCAAAGTACAAGTGAGAAATCTGAAGTTGGAAACACATGGAAGTGCAAATGTTGTACTCTCTCATAGTGCCTTTCAGGGCACATGAATCAACTTTTCAGGTGTGCAAGAGGTGATACGAAGATACGTTTTATCATGAAAGAAAACATAGTCATCTACAGTACATCAGACTTGGTACCTGGAAATATGAGTGGCATCTTCCCATTTTACTTCTAAATCTGTTGCTTCTCTATCCCCTGTACCAATCAAAAGATTAAAAAAAATAAACAAAAAGATCTTTAGCTGACACCAAAAAAAAAAAGGGCAGAAAGATTTGGATTATTTCAAAGAAGATGAATAAAGCAGAACTTGGAAGGGAAAACTGAAGTAACTTTGTCCACCACGTGAAATACTTTTCAAATTCATCTCAACATAATTCTTCGGAAGTAGTTCTTTTTTTTTAAATATACCAATACTAACTTGATACAAATTAGCTATGAAAGGAATCATGTCAAAGTTTAAAATACTAGGAGTTTTGACTCAACTGGGGGAATTGTTTCACTATTTATACATATCAAGGTACATGATTTTTGGATACTGATTAGTTAAAATTGGAAAGTGCACCAATTACAATTTTTAGTAATAAAGAGCCAAGTGGTGTGCAGGGCTTTGATTTATTCTTTTGAAAGAGCGTATTAATGGTGATACTGACTTGCTATATTAAAACTTTAACATTTTAGTTTCTTTTATATGGGTCTAATATACATACAGATAAAGGAAACATCTTGCTAAATTTTAACCTCAATTACAATGATAGATCTGAGGGGCAATATGTGGTTGTGAGCATTCATTCTGCTGTTAGAAAGTTTTAGACTGAATCTCAGATGTACTATTAACTACCAAGGAGTCCTGATCATGCTATTAAATCAGTTTCCTCATCTAGAGGATGAGGGTAATAACAGTATTTATCTCCCAGGATTGTTGTGACGATTAAATAGGTTATATATTGTGCAAGAACCTTAGAATAGTTAGCACTCATTAAAAGTCTTAGCAATTATTTGTGATAAGATAATGTGTTCAACAAGCATACAAGATTTAAACAAAATACACCCTATTATAAATGTGTTGGTTTTACCTTAGGGAAGGCAACTCCATTACAGTATTTTTTCCATGTGGAAAAATATCTCTTCTCTCTACATGAGAGAAGAATGAAAAATTCAGATTTATGGACATGCCTAACTTTGCAGATTGCATTTCAAGTCCAGACTATGTAGCATACCTTTACAGAAAAGATAAACCACTGAAATGCCTTTCATTCAACAGACAGGTATAGTCCATAGGAAAGGTGAAGAGAGTTTTCCTAAGACAGTAGTGAAAGTAAAAGACCAAGTACGGAAACGGCACCCCACTCCCGTGTTCTTGACTGCAGAATCCCAGGGACGGGGGAGCCTGGTGGGCTGCCGTCTGTGGGGTTGCACAGTGTCGGACACGACTGAAGTGACTTAGCAGCAGCAGCAACACATAATTCAGTCATTCTATTCAGAATGTCTTTGATAACATTATTCAAAGACTAACCATTAAAGATGTTGTAAACCTGATTGAAATGAATTAAGATTTACTTAGAATGGAGGTAGCAAGTTAGAACATCTTCAGTTTTCACTTCCTTACAGTTCAAGTTATGCTCATTAAATATATTTCATTACACAACTGAAATATATAATAAATCATATTAATACAAATGGGATTTTTATTTCCCTTATCAATGTGTGTCTCCCACTTGCCATTTGACAGCTTATTTGACACACTAATGTGGCTAAATGTCCAAAATTAATTTTTTTCTTTAAGATACAAACATAAAAGAGGGATATTGAAGAGTTATTTTGAAATCAGTGCCCTCTGTGTGGGATTTTTACTGTCAAATCCAAAAGCATCACATATTTCAGCTTGCCATTATGGTGAACCATATCACCTCTGATGTATTATACAGCTCTCCATGACTACAGCTTCCTCTCCTTCTATTTCTTCTACTATGTCTAATCTTTGAGCTAATTAAGAACACAACTTCCTCCTGCATTCACTTCCTCATCCAGCGTGAACCACTCTAACTAGAACTCTTAATCTCCTTACCCTCTTGGATAGGTACTAACCATACACTTTCAAGTATTCAACTTCTGCTTTCTTATTCCTACCTAGCCACTGGGCATTACTAGAAGACACTGTATGTCCATGCTGAGTTGGCACCATTCTAAATTCGGGTATTCTGACTTTTCATCATCAAGGATCACTTGGCAGATCTCTTATTAGTGCCTGGTTAGTTCAATTTCCAGTTCCCCATTGAGATGCTCCAAGTTTCCATTAGATTCTTCAAGTCCTACTCTCTACCTATGGATCTTCCTTTGAACAGATAACTACTTGCTTCCGCATTTGTAGAGGGGATAAAGTAACTCTCATTTGGACTGTTCAGTTTCCTAACTTGTCTCCCCATCACTTGTATGCTCTCACACCAATACATCTTCTGTACTTTTATACAGGAGAGTGACCTTTCTGAAACATGTCTGATTACAAGCACTTTCCTACTGAGATCTCCAAATGCTCTCCATCATGCTTTTTTGGGATACAATCCAAACTTCTGGGCATGGAATACCAAGACTTATAATTTAGTTCTTCAACAATTTTTGTCTCATCTCTACTCTTCCATATTATATGCTGTATTTTCTTAATTGTCATTTTTCTTCATTTCTACCATTGCTGATGCTATTTTTTTTTAATCACAAAGAACCACTTTTCTTTTCCTCCTGGTGAAATTAAGCTTAAAAGTCACATCCTCTGTGACCTCTTGTCTAATTTCACAAGGTAGAAATAATCAAGACCTCTTAACTACTTTCGTGAAACTTAACATGCTCCATCTTTTAAAAGACTTAATATACTGTAATGTTACATGTGGATGCTTTTCTCTCCTATTTGATGGCAAACTTACTGATTGATTTTTAAAAATCTTTGTTTTTCCCACAGTTAGGAGAGTGCATATTCAAGACATTGTGGTTGCTCCATAGATATTACTTAAATTGAATTAAGTCACTAAAATAATTTTATTTTAACATCTAAATATATGAGGTGCAGGGCTTCCCAGGTGGCTCAGTGGTAAAGAATCCACCTGTCAATGCTGAGAGGTGAGTTTGATCCCTGGGTTGGGAATATCCTTTGGAGAAGGAAATGGCAATTCATTCCGGTATTCTTGCCTGTGAAATCTAACAGACAGGAGCCTGGATGGCTACATACAGTCCATTAGGTTGCAAAAGAATTGGACATGACTTAGTGATTAAACAATAACAAACATGAGGTACAAGCTGAATAAAGTATTCTATTATACAACTGGATAAAGTGCTTTACTTCACTAGACCTTCCATTTTACTAAGAAGATCTACTTCAAGTCTTTAATGTGAACTATGTGGCAGAGGGGAAAACCTTAGGAAGATAGGTCGCTGAGGTCAAAGAATGCTATTTATGGCACTGCTATGTCAAAAAAGAATGATCTAGACCTTATATGAAGTGATAGCCTAACCACTGCTAAAGGGTGTTTCCTTGAATGACCTAGATTGTCAAGTTATTCACATGTCATTCACATTCAGAGTAGATGAGGTGAGTCAAAATTTTACTAAGATTCAGGACAAGCTTTTAATTATAAATATAGTATATAAATACATTCTCGAAAGGTCCTCTGTTGACAGAGGCTGATTAGAAGGAACTACTGCAAAAAAATCTTATTAACACCTTGCTAACTTGGAGAGTTGACTCATTGGAAAAGACTCTGATGCTGGGAGGGATTGGGGGCAGGAGAAGGGGACGACAGAGGATGAGATGGTTGGATGGCATCACTGACTCGATGGACGTGAGTCTGAGTGAACTCCGGGAGTTGGTGATGGATAGGGAGGCCTGGCGTGCTGCAATTCATGGGATCGCAAAGAGTCGGACACGACTGAGCGACTGATGTGATCTGAACTTGGAGAGATGCTGGAAGGCGTTGCAGCCTTGAGGTTTATTGCTATGTGCAAAACAGTCATTTCAGACGATTTTGAACGATTAGGTTTCTATACCACGTGGCTAAGGCAAAATAAGACACCATTACAACATATCCATTTCTGTCCTTTATTGTGCCCTTCTTTGCAAGAGATGTTCCCTTGATATCTCTAATTTTCTTGAAGAGATCTCTAGTCTTTTCCATTCTAGTGTTTCCCTCTATTTCTTTGCATTGATCATGGAGGAAAGCTTTCTTATCCCTTCTTGCTATTCTCTGGAACTCTCATTCAGATGGGTATATCCTTCCTTTTCTCCTTTGCCTTTTGCTTCTCTCCTTTTCTCAGCTATTTGTAAGGCCTCCCCAGACAACTATTTTGCCTTTTTTTTTTCCCCTTGGGGATGGTCTTAATCACTGCCTCCTGTACAATGTCATGAACCTCCATCCATAGTTCTTCAGGCACTTTATCAGATCGAATCCCTTGAATCTGTCATTTCCACTGTATGATCGTAAGGGATTTGACTTAGGTCATACCTGATCTAGTGGTTTCCCCTACTTTCTTCAATTTAAGTCTGAATTTGGCAATAAGGAGTTCATGATCTGAGCCACAGTCAGTTCCTGGTCTTGTTTTTGCTGACTGTATAGAGCTTCTCCATCTTCGGCTGCAAAGAATATAATCAATCTGATTTCAGTGTTGACCATCTGGTGATGTCCATGTGTAGAGTAGTCTCTTGTGTTGGAAGAGTGTTTGCTATGATCAGTGTGTTTTCTTTGCAAAACTGTTAGCCTTTGCCCTGCTTCATTTTGTATCCCAAGGCCAAACTTGCCTGCTACTCCAGGCAAGTATCTCTTGACTTCCTACTTTTGCATTCCAGTATCTATGTTCAAGAGTTTGCTCACATTCGAGTCCATTGAGTTGGTGATGCTATATGACCATCTCATTCTCTGCTGCCCCGTTCTCCTTGTGCCTTCAATCTTTTCCAGCATCAGGGTCTTTTCTAATGAGTTGGCTCTTCTCATTAGGTATCCAAAGTATTGGAACTTCAGCTTCAGCATCAGTCCTTCTAATTAATACTCAGGGTTGATTTCCTTTTGGATTGACTAGTTTGATCTTCTTGCTGTCCAAGGGACTCTGAAGAGTCTTTTCCAACACCACAGTTTGAAGGCATCAATTCTTCGGCACTCAGCCTTCTTTAAGGTCCAACTCTCACATCTGTACATGACTACTGGAAAATTCATAGCTTTGACTATATGGACCTTTGTTGGCAAAGTACAATCTCTGCTTTTTAATATGCTGTCTAGGTTTGTCATAGCTTTTCTTCAAAGGACGAAGTGTCTTTTAATTTCAAGACTGCAGTCACCGTGGGCAGTCATTTTGGAGCTCAAGGAAATAAAATGTCACTGTTTCCACTTTTTCCCCTTCTACTTGCCATGAAGTGATGGCAACAGATGCCATGATCTTGGTTCTTTTAATGTTGAGTTTCAAGCCAGCTTTTCCACTCTCCTCTTTCACTTTCGTCAAGAGGCTCTTTAGTTCCTCTTCACTTTCTGCCATTAGAGTGGTATCATTTGCATATCTGAGGTTATTGATATTTCTCCTGGCAATCTTGATTCCAACTTGTGATTCATCCAACCCAGCATTTCACAAGATGGACTCTGCACAGAAGTTGAATAAGCAGGGTGACAATATGCAGCCTTTTCATACTCTATTTCTAATTTTGAACCAGTCCATTGTTTCATGTCTGGTTCTAACTGTTGCTTCTTGACCTGCATACAGATTTCTCAGTAAACAGGTAAGGTGGTCTGCTATTCCCATCTCTTCAAGTATTTCCCAAAGTTTGATGTAATTCACACAGTGAAAGGCTTTAGTGTAGTCAATGAAGCAGATGTTTTCCTGGAATTCCCTTGCTTTCTCTGATCCAACGTATTTTGGTAATTTGATTTCTGGTTCCTCTGCCTTTTCTAAACCCAGCTTGTACATCTGGAAGTTCTTGGTTCACATACGGTTGAAGCCTAGCTTGAAGGATTTTGCGCATTACCTTACTAGCTTGTGAAATGAGCACAACTGTATGGTAGTTTGCACAGTCTTTGGTATTGCCCTTCTTTGCGACTGGAATAAAAATTGACCTTTTCCAGTCCTGTGGCCATTACTGAAGTTTTCCAAATTTGCTGACATATTGAGTGCAGCACTTTAACAGCATCATCTTTTAGGATTTGAAATAGCTCAGCTGGAATTCCATCACCTACATTAGCTTTTTTTGTAGTAATACTTCCTTAGGCTCACTTGCCTTCACACTCCACGTTGTCTGCCTCTAGGTGAGTGACCATACCATTGTGGTTATCCAGATCATTAAGATCTTTTTTTGTATAGTTCGTCTGTGTATTCTTACCACCTCTTCTTAATCTCTTCTACTTCTGTTAGGTCCTTACTATTTCATCTTGACTATCTTTACATGAAATGTTCCCTTGATATCTCCAATTTTCTTGAAGAGATCTCCCGTCTTTCCCATTCTATTGTTTTCCTCTATTTCTTTGCATTGTTCATTGAAGAAGGCCTTCTTATCTCTCCTTGTTATTCTCTGGAACTCTGCATTCAGTTGGATATATCTTCCCTTTTCTCTGTTGCCTTTTGCTTCTCTTCTTTCTTCAGCTATTTGTAAAATTTCCTCAGATGACCACTTTGCCTTCTTGCATTTCTTTTTCTTGGGATAGTTTTGGTCACTGCCTCCTGGACATAAGTTCTTCAGGCACTTTGTCTACCAGATCTAATCCCTTGAATTTGTTTGTTACCTGCACTGTATAATCATCAGGGATCTGATTTAGGTATTCTTTAGCCATAAGAATTATAACTTCATAGACACAATTTTTATCATTTCAACTCCACTAAACTCAATTGCAGATACAATAAAATATTCTTGAGCTTTTAGTCACTGGTCAAATATATGACCTGTAAAGACATCATTTATGACTGCTTTTATGGTTTACCTTTCAGATGATAATTAAGTGCTGCTTAACTTGGTAGTAGTGAAGTCGCTCAGTCGTGTCTGACTCTTTGCAACCCCATGGACTGTAGCCTACCAGGCTCCTCAGTCCATGGAGTTTTCCAGGCAAGAGTACTGAAGTGGGTTGCCATTTCCTTCTCCAGGGGATCTTCCCAACTCAGGGACTGAACCCAGGTCTCCTGCACTGCAGGCAGACGCTTTATTGTCTGAGCCACCAAAAACTAAGTAAAACAAACTGCATTATATCCCTTTTCCTTCTTTTTCTTTTTAAAACTTAAGAGTGTGAAATAGGATAGCTCTGCATTTCATGAAAATAGTTTAACTGGCTTAAAGTCCCTAGTTTGATGTCAATCATCTCAATATACTAAAAAGATAGCTCTGAATGTCAGTAATGCACAGGACTTCCCTATACATTTCAGAAACTGAAGACTGATTTGAATTCACCAGTGGAAATATTACTGATGCTTAAACAGTGTGTCATTCATAGTCTGGTTTTCTCATTATTATTTTTCGGGTATATTTATTAAACTCTGAAAGCCTGAAAGTCACTGATAAATTGCTCAAAATAGTAAGTGGAATTGCTAAATTTTAGCTGGAATTATAGAACAGTTATTCCTTTTTTTATTCTCCATATTATATTAATCGGAAACCAATTTGGGGACACCCATGTCTCTTCTTCTAACAGCATGCAGTATTTTGTAAGCTATTATATAAATCCCCCCAAAAGTTTTATTTACTATCTGTATAGTCTTGGTTCTATGACAGTGAAGCATATGTTGTTAATATAAACCTTATTTAATACACATATGCTCAGTGAACTATTAGCAAAGTAATTTTTGAAGGGCTAAATCTAGTGTGTGTGTTTGTTCATTTATTTTTACCATCAGTTGTATTAACTATTCAGATAGGAGAGAGAGATCACTAACTATGTATGACAGTATCAAAGTACATAGACAGTGTAGCTCAACTCTACTTTTCATTAAACCACACATGAGATCTTACCATATATTCTCTAAAAACCATAATAAAAGAGACGATCGCCAAGAAATATCCTTGTCTTTTATAGATAGGCAGCATATATCTTATTATAGCAAGTTAATTCAATAAACAGAAGTATGAAAGTGTCACCCATAAATTATTTAGACCAGAAATTGGTAGTATAGTTTTTTTTATTACCAAGATATTATCATTTTATATAAAAGGTCTTAACATGAAGAGATTTGAATGCAGCTTGTTTCTACAATTTGAAGCTACAGTTGATAGACAGAAAATGTGACGTAGATTACAGTGAAGAAATGCTAATTCTTGAAAGTGAAAGTGAAGTCGCTCAGTCGTGTCTGACTCTTTGTGACCCCATGGACTGTAGCCTATCAGGCTCCTCCATCCATGGGATTTTCCAGGCAAGAGTGCTGGAGTGGATTGCCATTTCCTTCTCCAGGGGACCTTCCTGACCCAGGAATCGAACCTGGGTCTCCTGCATTGCAGGCAGACGCTTTACCGTCTGAGCCACCAGGGAAGCCAAGAAATGCTAAGTCTTAGGAACCACTGAATGAGGCTGACCAAGGAATATGGCTGATCAGGGATAGCACTCTGGGTTAAAAAAAAAGTTACCAGAAATCTCTGGTATTCTTATTTCCTTACTCTTGCTAGATTCTATTAATGGCCAAGGTCTGTGTGGTCCTAATACTGTATCTTGGCACATTCTGGTATTGAGAGATGTAAGAATAAAAGATCTTACAAACTGTCCTAATGAAGTAATCTAGTTTTTATAACTCCAGTTGTGCAATTTGCAGAATACAAAAAAGCTTGTGATCAGCTTCTATGAAACCTTTTGAAGATGAACAAATATGAAACAATATAACCTGAGTTCCAATATTTTTTGCTTATCACCAATATACTATGGGGCTTAATTAATTAAAAATGAGATTAATACTTGTAAGTAATTGCTGAGTCCATTAAAGCCCTGACAATTTCATGTCACAAAAATATAAAGAAATGACTATGACTAAAATCTATTTGGAATCTAACACTGAACAACGGGGGATAACTAAGTGGCACTTTAGACATGTAGGGAATTAAAAGTAGCTTAATTGTTTTCTATTTTTTCTAGTGGCAAGGAGAGAAAACACATAGTTGGGTATGAACATGAGATGATAAGGAATATGATTTTAAAACTTCAGAGAGTAAAACAGAAATTTTGAATGATCATTTTTTTTTTTTTGATCAGTAGTTTTAAAAAATGAAATTCTAGTAGTACAAACATAAACAGTCTCAATGAGAGAAGGAAAGGAGATGTAGTTCCAGTCAAGATAGTTACAGGAAATTCCTTAGTAAAAGCTTTTAAGGAAGAGGGTACTAGAAATGAACAAGTGGAAAATAATACCAATTGCTTGCAAGAAGAATACCAGGAAGGCAAATGTTCAGCTGAGGATTGTTAAGAAGCTGAAGACAGAACTTAAAAAAAAAAAAAAATTTTTTTTTTTAAATCCAAATGGGAAGGTGGTAGGTAGTATATGACTTCAATGGTATTTTAGGTGTTTCCTGCAAGGAGAGAAGTCTTTACACTAGGAAATTTAAAAGACATGTGTCTTGAGATAACGGCCTATCTTATCAAAAGAACTACATTATGGTCTCTTTGAACTAGAAGAATAATCTTAGGAACTGAATGAATAATCTTAGGAACTGAATGAATTTTTGGAATTTATTTTAGGGTCACCATCAGATTGCCTGAGACATTGTTTAAAGAGAGAGTTCTCTTATACAAATAAACCAAACTTTGCATGGGTTCTTCAGAGAACACAGTGATAAACCTGACATAGATACATGATAAAGTTTTAGAACAGACTATTAGTGGGAGGAGTTTCATTTTTTAATTTCAGTTGAATGACCAACATGCATTCAATAGATATGAAACATTTTTAACTGGCTTCCCCCATCTGCCCTGGACAGTATCTCTAGGTTGGGAGACAAGTGGAAAGCCAAGGGCAGTGAGCCTTGCATTTGATAAAATTTTGCATGATATCCTTATGAATAAACTGGTGTAATATGGACTGAGTGATATTACTATTAATTAGTTGGAGCCAGATAAGGATACTGAATGACTGAATGAAATTAGCATATATAAAATTTCAGTTTGAATGCCCCACAGCTACGTCCTTGCTCCTTTCTTCTTTAAAATGTTTTGTGTGTTTCCTTATTCAGTGAAGCAGTTAAAAACATAGAAAGGATACTTGGAACCTTGGAGGATTATTCAACAACAGGAGGAATGATTAGTACCATAGAATAAAACTGAGAGTCCAAACTTTCTTAACAGGATTGAATATTGCTAGGTGAAAAGCTGAAAAGTTAAAACTTTAACAGCAAGAAAAATAAATAGTTGCATTTAGGTTAAAAATAAAGTAAATAAGTGTGGGGATGCTACTTGACATAAAAGCATCATATGAATCGACAGTGAGTAGGTTAAACTAACATAATCATGTCCACAAAAATATCATGTCTAGATTGCTGCAACAGTTCCAGTACACATGGCATGGAGACACTGAAAAGAAACAAGGCAGACAGATGCGGGTAACCAGGATTGTGTAGAACTTATGTCACAGGTTATAAAGTTAAGGTGATTATATGCATTCAGCTCGGAGATAAGGCAACACAAATAATGTCTGATAACACAATTCTACTGTACACTTTTGGACATGTACAATGTGCAGATACACAAGAGAGCAAAGGTGAGGCCATTATGCTGAAGAGAACCATAAAATCTTAGAGTTAGAAGAAGCAATCACATTCAGTTGTCCCACTGACTCTGGAAGCCCTGATTGGTAGCTGGTTTTTGGTTCCTTCTTAAACACAGGGTAAGGAGGAATCCTCTAAACTGACAAAAACCAGTTATCCCACTCTTGGGCAAATGCAATCATTGGAACGTTTTCCCTCATATCAATCTAAAATCACCCTCCATGCATCTATTATGTCCTCTGGAATCTTAAAGATCATTCATCCATCTTCCACATGTCAGCCTTTCAGTATTTTTCTGATTTTCAATGTCAAGACCCACAATGAGTAGAAAATTTATAAGAAGTCAGCTTTTATATCACTACCAGGAAGACCTTTTAAACTAGAGCTGTCCAACATGGAATGCCCTGTCTTTGGGGGCAGTAAGCTCTAGGTCCCTAAAATATTCAAGCAGAGACTCAGTAAAATTCATCAAGTGTATAAAGATATTTCCATATTGGGTGTGAGGATGATATTTAAAACTCTAATTTCTATGGTGAGATAGCTAATCATTATGCATATTTACACATAGCATGGCACTTGTTATATGCCTCCTCCAATAAAAAACAATTTATCTATTATTAAATTAATTCTTCACCTTAATATAAAACATTTAAAATGGGTTCTGTAGCATTTACCAGAGAGACACTATTCACAGCAACACACACAAAAAGTGTTACATATCTAAAGAAGATTTCAAAGTTATGGCTAACTTTTCACTTAATTATTCAGCAAAGATATTCAACATTTGTACAGAATTATTTTTAAAATTGTAAACATCTTTTCGACCTCCAGAGCTGAGGCACACTCCTTCTAATTAGGTTAATAAAAGATGATCATGAGTCTTAGAACCCAGGATGCTAAATCAAGAGATGGCTCCCCAGCAAACTCATAGGGTATCAGAGAATAGAATACAAAGTGAGGGGTGGGGCTTACTGTCAGAGTTGGCAGTGGGTTGTGTTGAAGCCAAACAGATTCCAAGCTGTCCCTGCTCCCTGTTCTTTATAGAAAAGGCATGAAAACCCCTGCCTGTTGACATTGGTAAAGAACAAGGAGAAAATAGCAGAGATGCTAGAGGAAAAAAGGTAAAGTTCAAGTTTAGTAATGCTGAAGTTATGGGCTATTTTCTCTCACTAAGAATCCTAAAGTGAGTGCTTCAAAATACCCATTTCATAAGGTTATAGAATAGACTCAAAATTAGGGCAACAACAATTTAAGGAAAATACTAAAAGAAAGGAAGCAATAAAGTCATGGATGAGAAAATTCAGGTCTTAAATGAATAAATCTTAGGTATTAAGTCAAGAAAGCCTACAGATCATTTATCAGAAGAGAAAAAGCACAATAAATATACCAGATTCAAAATCATGGAAGATATGGGGTTATAAAGGTGGAAGAAAGAGAAAAATTCTGTTTAAAAAGGTTAAGATTTCCCTAAAATGGACATTCAAAATACAGTATAATTTTCTGTATTTGGTACTCTGTCAATAGTAGGCTTTTCTGATGATCAAATTCCATTTTAGTTGTACTATAAAACTGGGAAGCATCTTCTCAATCATCAAATATTTACCTTGTGGTCAGTATAGTATCATGGCCTATGTATCATACTGACCATAGATTAATATTTCTTCGATTGAGAAAAAATTCCTAATTTTATAGAAATAAATGAGAAGTTTTAGACATCTGGTTTCAGTTAATCAGCATATGAGATTAACCAAGAAGTATTTTCCCCAACCATAATGTTTAAGGAATGAGCCAAATCAGAAATAGCTCAAGAGTGATATTATTTGATCCTAACCAGCTTTATAAATTTTGCATAAGTGATAAGTACCTTAAAATGAACAAAGAATATCTTGCAGTATCTCTCAAAGGATCATTTTTATATTATCAATTGGTTATTAGGGGAATTATTGGCATAGTGTAAAAAGGAGGCTGAATACTTTGAGTTATTTGCTCTGTTTCATGCTATCAGAAAGATTTTTCTTATTTTTCAAAGATAATTTACAAACTTTTGTTGTAAGTAGACTTACAAAAGAGTTAGATATACTCTTAACATAGTGCCTGGCTTGTAATAAACAAACAGTAAATGTCTGTTGAATGAATGAATAAATACACACTTAGAACTCAATAGACTATATATTGATACAGCAAAGCAAAAATACAATACAGAGGTTTATTTTACATTTTAGTAGGCTGAATTTAGATATTGAAATATTAGGGAATCCAGGATTAAGAATGTTAAAGAATTTACATCTGTAAAATGAATCTTAATAACTATCACTCTTATTTTCAAACATTCTATAATTTCTGTGAGATAACCTAGAAAATTGATCTTATTGGAAATTTTTATTTGTAATAGAAACAAATATATATGAAATTTTCAAATTACATATCAGAGACAATAACCTAGAATTCTCAAGGATGAGGTTTAAATATTAAAATATTTTTAATGACCAATTGCCACTTTTGCATTTAAGATATATAATGATAGGTACTTTTTCCTTATTGGATGTCATATTAGTGAGTATTTTCACATTAAAGACAAAATTTCAGAGTGTAAAAGATCGAGCTATTAGGACCAACTATTAGGGCTAAAGTGCATATGACTAAACATAAGAAAGTTTGAGAGGCCAGAGGAAGGAATTTGTGAGAACACTGGAAAAAAGAAGTAAGGGAGATGGTTTAGTAAAAAGATTAAAGCCAAAGTCACAGGTGAAAAAAACTGACCACCAGACACAGTAGTTCTGAAGTCCATCTCTGAGTTCTACGTTCTAGCTTTGAAGGCTAGACTTGCTATGTTTTTTAGCTACTTGTCTCTGGCTTAGCTGTTTTCATCACAGATATTTGGGATAAGCTGACATTACAGGAAGACCCCCGTAAAGAAGGGTGGGAAAAAGTCACAGCATTAAGGCATTGGGCAGGCAGGCAAGGAGCGACATACCACTCTGAGTGTGTATGTGTGTGAGGTGTTAAGCATGAATGTACAGCCATTGTCATTTCTTCCAGCTCCTTCCATCATTTTTGAAATAGTCAACAGGTAACTGCTGCATTTTCTAGGGTGATATATGCTGGGATTGGGGCTGGGTTCTGAGGTGGTATGTAAGTAATTACACAAGACTACTGCTTATATTATAAACAATTATATTATATTATAAATCACATCAAAAAAATTTGAGGAAATCCACTAACTTGAAACCAACTAAACCATATCATCCCTCCCTACTCACACTGAGTTACAGGAAAAAGATATATGAGAAAAACAAATTCATACAAGAATTTTTAAAGCTTTAACTTTTAAAAGAAGTTACCTCTGGAGAGTAAGAATGAGGGTTGCTTTTTACTTTATCATTTATCATTTGATACATTTGTATCATAATATATACTTTATACATATACAAATGTATCATAATGATACATTTATCATTGTATTTTAATTAATTTGTTTATCTAGCAACAAGTAAGTTACTACTTTTCAATAAAACAATAAAAGAAAAACATGTAGGAAAGTTTAAAAACTTCAAATGCATGTTTTATAGTGTATCCCTATTATGTCTTAATCTACTATCTTCCACTAGTTGGTAACCATAGCAGGTAGACTTCATATACAGAGGGGAAAAAAAGCAGCATTTGTGACCTTCAGCTTTGGCAAGGGCGACCCAGATAAAAGGAGTTTAAACTTAGAACAGCTTCTCATAAAATAAGCTAGAACAAATTTTACTGAGAAACTGACTATATGCTACCACTGATCTGAAGAAAGGGGATTGCCTTTTGGTGTGTGAAAATAGTAACAACTAGCAGTGTGGCTGAACTGCATCATCTTTCTTGGGAAAACAAACTGTAAATCATAACTAGTCTTAGCTATACAGGTGAGGGGTTGTCATTCTTGTATGTGAGTTTTAACTCTTCTCTGTCCACACCTTCTGCTGGTATGACTCTGCAGCATCTAGAATTCATTCTTTAGCCAACTGAATCTGGCTTCATTACTTATTATGAAACTTCTGAGAATATTTTCCTGGCTGATGCAGGCTATTGGCTATTTGCTAAAGTACAAGTTGCAATTTCAACACATTTTACGAATGAATCAGGACGAAGTTAGGTGTTGGGTGACTTCTGAGGAAGGCAGCAGATTTTGGTAGGAAAATCAACTACCAATGGGTGCTGAAAGATCTGGTTTCTAACAATAACTTGCTTATCTAATATGTCATCTTCTTGTGGCCTTCATCTTTGAAATGGGAGTACAACAGGAAGAAAATGGTTTCAACATAGAGAAAGTGACTATAAATTAGCTATAATATCAATACAAAGAGCAGTAATTCTAGTTATTAGTATCCTAGCTTTGTGGTGCCCAGCATGGAGAAGGTATGCTGAACACATGCAGTCCTGCCCTTCCCTTTACAAGATACCCAAAATAAAGAATTTTGTAATGTTTATTTTATTTTTAAACTTTACATAATTGTATTAGTTTTGCCAAATATCAAAATGAATCCGCCACAGGTATACATGTGTTCCCCATTCTGAACCCTCCTCCCTCCTCCCTCCCCTTAGCTTTAACTACTATATAATAAAATGGGAAAGAATTAGTGATAAAAGGGTTACAATTATTCATTCCTTCACTTACTCATTTATCCAATACTGCCTGGCCTACTATGGGCCATATACTGTTTTGGGCACTGGGTATACAAGACAAGAATAAAATCCCTGTTCTTTAGAAATTTATACACTGGTGGGTAGAGATGGAAAATAAACCAGCTAACAGCATTGATATTATACTCAAAGTGATAAAACTGTGAAGAATATAAAACAGGGTAGCACAACCAAGGATGAATGGTGGGGGTGGGGCAGGGAAGGGACATCTGGGTCAGACTGGGCTGTTAGGGTAGATCTCTCTTAGGGGAAAATATCTGAACCTGAATGGCAAGATCTATAAACAAATATTTCAGTAAATATATATGAAAAAAAAAGTGAAAGTGTGAAAGTGGTGCTCAGTTGTGTCCAACCCTTTGTGACCTCGTGGAATATATCCTACTGGAGTAGGTAGCCACTGGAGTAGGTAGCCATTCCCTTCTCCAGGGGGTCTTCCTGACCCAGGGATCGAACCCAGGTCTTCCCGCATTGCAGGCAGATTCTTTTCCATCTGAGTCACCAGAAAAGCCCAAATATATATGAAGTAACTTCTATTTGGAATACAAAGTTTCTTTTGAGTTCCCAAATGTCCAAAGTCAAAAAGGAAAGGAAGAGTGACTGATAAGAATGTGAAATGAGGGACATTTCTATTTTAGCTCCTAGAGCACAGCTAACATATTATGTTGAAATATACAAAATTGCTGATACTTCATCATTTTGACCTACAAAAACAGCAATTCATATGATTCAACTCAATAGCTGGCACTGAACAAAGTTAGGTCATGTAGTCAGGTAAATGTTATTCAGTGAGGTTTGCCAGGACTAATTCACTATTTAAGTATTGTAATTGCCCTCTTTGCTTAAATCCAAATCTGCATGAAATCTACATAAATTACATAATTATAAAACATTTATTGGATAGACTTACAGTGTGTCAAAAATGGAAACTAAGTGCTTTCTGGCATTACCTCATTCAATCCTCATATAACCTCAAAAAGTAGGAACTGTTACCACATCATCTAACAATTGAGGTCTAGAGGTGTTAAGTAACTTGATCAGTCATACCACTTGGAAGTGGTAAAGTGACAAAGCAAAGATATGAACTGAGGAATGTCTCCAGAAACTGTATTCTAGCCGTTGGTCACTCAGTGTTCATAGGAAAACATGCTTATTTATTTCAAAGGTCAACTACATATCTAACTTGTTACATTTTCAAGGTTTATGTAATATACATCCTCTTTCTGATATTTAACATTTTATTAGGGTCAAGAGTTTCAAATGATGTGATGTGATCTGGGGTGTGTTTGTATATATACACTGAAAGGGTGAAACACTACTGGAACAAATATATTTGATGATACACATAATAGTACCGAGGCTCATGTATCAATAGATAGTAATGGTAGACAGTTTGCTACACTCCTGTTCTTTATGATCTTACAAATCAAGGTTAGTCTAAACTCATAATCATTTCATTTCCTTTGATATTTAGGCAGGGGCATGTGATGCAGCCCTGGCCTGTGAAATCTAGGGCTAAGTCTGCTGGAAGGATCTAGGAAGTTTTGATTTTACAAAAAATACCAAGAATAGGGTCTGGTCTTTGGGTTTTGGATGCTATCTTATGAAAAGTGATGCTCAGAGCTGTTGGCATTACAGAAAAGTTAGCTGAGTCCTGACATTACAGAGCCATGACATTTATTCCAGAACAACTCCATCTCTGAACTTTCAGTAAGTTAAGATAATTAGCTTTTCCCCATTATCCAAACAAAAAAAGGAGGAGGTGTGATTAAAAATCCAACCTATAACTAATACCAGAATCATAGCTACATTCTATTTTATATCCAATCTTTAGTGTTTATGTCTCCCTAACAGTCTTTCTTCAAAATCAGGTAGTACAGTATTAAGAGACTATTTGTTTTTGCTTTCTAGAGTTTTTTTTTTTTTTTAATTGTTAATATTTATTTATTTATGGCTGTGTCAGATCTTCATTGGAACACATGGGATCTTAGTTCCCTGATCAGGGATGGAACCCACATCCCCTGTGTTGGAAGGCAGATTCTTAACCACTGGGCCACCAGGGAAGTCCTGTTTCTTTTTTTTCAATATCTATGTCTTACATAAGCAGCCAAGAATGGTGCCCTTGAACTTCACAAAAGTGACATTTTTAAGGTTCTCTACTATTCTTTCTCTTTTTGGTACCTGTCTTTTTATTCACATTGCTTGTATATCTTTTCCATCTATTCCCTTTAGACCTGAACTGTAATTTAAGATATTATTGATGATTATGCTCTTCCAAACTCTTTGTGCTTGAGCATAATTTATCTTGACAATAAATAAAATAGTAAAAAGTACTGCAATATTTTTATTTTCAACTTGCTCCTTTTTTTCCTTTAACACAATTTCATATTCTGAGAATATCTTCCCCTTGCCCATATACTTCTTACCTGAATGTTCTTAAAAATAAAATTCATAGCATTTAGAAACTCTTCAGGAAATTACTTCAGGACTCTCAAAATGATTGAAGAGGATTAATCTATCTTCTTCTGCATGATATTAGTAGTCATTATCTAGCCTCTCTGCCTAGATTATTTAAGATATTAAGGCACTGAGCTGCACATTTTGTATAGCTCTTAAATTAGCAATGGTGTGCAATGGCTGTTAGAAACAACAATAACAACAACAACTTTAAAGCATATTTCTTGGCAGATCTCATTTTGAAAGCATCAATAAATATCCTAGCCAGATAACCTGATAGGTATTGTAGCTAGTAGGTAACATTTTATCCATCACCAACTCTCATCCCTGCTAACAAAAAACCCCAGGATTTGCTTTAGATTCCTAAGACCAAACTAATAAATGTGTAAATTGAATGCTGATAGATTAGGACAATGAAAAAGAGCACATTATAACTTCATTGAGTACCCGGAGGCACCAAAAATGTATGGCTGATAAAGAGTGCTCTTTTAATTGCCAAGAGGGAAATCAGCAGGATTAAGGGATAAAGCTTTCAAAAATCTCACCTAAACCGCATAGTATGGCAAGGGAAAGACAGCTATTAGAAGCAGACTTCAAGCTGTATTAACCAAAACTGTATTTTAGTGTTACAGCAGATGATTTCTGAATAAAGAATATTATATCTTTATATTTTGTCCCATAACTTTATGATTAATACTCCTTGAAAGCTGCATAGGCTGACATAATTTATAATTTAATTTCACTGAGGTATTATAAGGTTTACACCTCAGTAAGATTCCAAAGTGCTAATTGGGATAATAGGAAATTAGTTGTCTTCTCCCAAATGCCAGTGAAGTAGGTCAGGATAATTAATATGCAAGCTGACTTTTCAGTCAAAGGAAAACAAGACAGGTCTCATCTGTGTACTTTTAGTACTATCCATTTAGATTAAAATGAGTTCAGCCTGAGAAAAATCACAATATGACTCAGTTAAAGAAGTGAATTTCAAAATAAGACAAAAGGTAGTTCAACTATGAGAACATCGATTGAAGTATGCTCTAAGAAGTATGCTCCAAAGAAGACTAAATTTACACCTCCCAAGCAGGGCCAAATTCTACATGTACAAAGAAAATGAAAAAACCATTCAGGTAACAGATGTAGGTATATCTTGCTTCTTAAATTGCTCTGTAAACTCATAAGCACTACATGATACAGATCATGAAATGGGTTTGGTTGATGACATAATTCTTTTATAAAAGTTTATTTACTTTTAATTGAAGGATAGTTCCATTACAATGTGTTGGTTTCTGCCATACATCAACACGAATCAGCTATAGGTATACGTATGTCACCTCCCTCCCACTTCCCACCTCATCCCACCCATCTAGGTTGTGGTGACATAGTTCCTAATCCTTAAAACTGAAGATAGGCTGTATTTTAACATTTTCTCCCATGGCTCCTTCTGTTCACTTGCCTGATATTTCCTATCTTTACTTTCTTGGCAAACTGAGAAAAAAGTTTGGAGCTAGAGACATGAAACTTATTTCCTCTGCAGGTCTGTACTTGGTTAGTGCAAATTCACTTTAGTAGGTCACAACGCATGCTGGCCTTCAGCAGGACAGTTAGTAATACACTGCTGCTAGTCTTTGATTCTAACAAGCATGGTAGCCTGCTGACCTGAGTGGTAGCATAGTGAGCACTCCGTGTGGAGGGCTATAAGTCTGAGGCTGATGGGATGGCCACAGCTTCTTTCCTGTGTATAATTTTGACTCTGCTGACATAACACCAAGCAGCCTGATTTGAATAAGCAGCCTAAAATACTTACTCCTAATGGCCAACTCAGAGCAGTCATGAATAAGACACTTGCCTTAACTAGACATTAAAGATTCTGTTGAAAACACTGATTTTTTATAGCTGATGTTTCCCAAATGAAGTGTTAATCAAATTGTATGCTTCTCAATATTAGAAACAATAATGCAGAAAAACCATCATTAATCTTCTAGGCAAGCATGAAACGTACTGCCCTGATGAGAATGGTTTAAAGGACACTGAGACATCAAGTGGCAAGATTTATAGAAAAATACCCAGAAATAGATGGGGCTGTGTAAGACAGTGCACGGCCACCTTTGGTGAAACAGACTCGACTGCAATAGCCCAAGCTGCACCACCATATCAAAGTGTAAAGGCAAAATACGCAATACCAAGTTTACCTACACATTTCCTAGGGCTGTTCTCCCTTATTGCAATCATTCCACAAAGAGAAAGCCTGCTGAAAAAGATGGAAAGTACTGAGTAACTGCCTACTTGACCCACTTGGGAACCTGAAGGAAAAACCCATCCACTTGGAGTGCATCTGTAAGCTAAAAATACATTCGATCAACAAAACAGCAAAAAACTGACAACAGAAGAGAAAATAATCCAATGCCATCTAACTAGAGATGCTCTGTAGCCTAGTGGAGCCTGAAGGAAGGGCAAGCAAAGGCCTAGCTTTGCCTTTCAGGTCCTAGGACATATTCTCCATTCTAGTCCTCCCTACACAATGACCAGGAGGAAGTGCTAAGTATCTAGCTTAACAGAAAAAGACAGCTTCAAAGACTTCTACGTATGGCAATGAAGGAATGTGTTGTGAACAGGATTCTCTATTTCAGAGGGCTGTGCCTAATTTCAACACAATTCATTTGAAAATGGCAGAGATGAAGTATTTTCCCTAATGCATTTGTAAAATACTGAATAAACCTCCCATACTTAGTTGCAGCAGTTATGCAGTACCCGGACAACAGTCAAAATGAGGTTTCTAACTTATCTTTAGTTAAGTTTTAGAAAACAACTCATTAATCATCCTAACATTAAAAATGTATGATCGTGCTTCCCAGAACTCCTACAGAGGCCTAATATGGTTCCTAGATCTTTCTTCTACAAGATTCTTTTATAATTTCTAATAGATGTGAATGTTATGAGAGCTTGGCAGGTAATCAACTTTCCTGAACCAACAGTACACCTTTTATAATGGTCCTCATGGAGATTATGACTACAACATACTTTATATGGAAACTGCTTCAACATGTGAATTTTATTGTAAGCAATTCATATTTTGATAGTAGAAGAGGTCCACTAAATTTTCTTGTCAATAATCTCCAAAGTAACCCTCATTTTAAATAAGCCAAACCTGAAATCGATATGAGGTTCCTGACTTGTTGGTAACCTGTGAGCTTTGACTTGTTTTTCCAGTTGTGATGATCTTACACTAATATATCCTTTAATCAAAGTCTCATATACTTTGTGAAATGAGCTGAAGGACACAGTCTGTTGGTATCCTTTAAAAAGAGAAGTCTAATGCCCTCATGGGACCAGACCAGTAACTGTGGTTTCATCAACACTGGCTTGGGTCATCTGTACTAACTGGCCCATATTTCATTTATTTATTTAATATTTCATTTTGAATAAAGAGATTTTATATTATTTCTTCGGTATTTTACATTCAAGTCTTGGTAAGTAGTAAACATATTGTTTTACCTACTTTTTTTTGGGGGGGGGGGCACATAAAGCGACTTGTAGGATCTCATTTCCCAGACCAGGGACTGAATCTGGTTGTGGAATTTTTAATGCCAATAAGACAGAGGGTTGCTTAAATGACTTCTCTCTCTCAGGAGTTGATTCACATAAATTGAGCTTTGCAATCAACATACATACCAGGCAAGTACATGGATGCTTTTGGCAAACTGGTTTCTAGAAACAGATTCTGCTATTTGGAGTTGATAGAAATGCTATATAAAATTTCTGCTTCAAACAACTCTTTTGGATTTTTCCTTTCAATCTTCTAATAGTGAAAAGGGAAGTTACATATGTATGTATGTATGTATATGTATGAGTGTGTGTATTTTTTGTGTATTTACTTACTTATTCAACCAAGGTCCTGCTAACACCTGCTTGAAGCATTTATAGCTTCTTAACCCAAACTCAGAGGTCAACAACTGTGGACCAAAGGGATGATGCGTGTGAGTGAGAAGAAAGTAAGTAGATAAGAGGAGGAAGAAAAACGAATGCCATCGACCTGAAAAGGCAAGTGAGTAACTGGAGAAAATAAATTATTTCTTCTAGCTGTGAGTGTCCTGAGATATAGGCTTCACTACTCATCCTTTTTCCCCCCCAAGTTATGAAAGTAGGACACCAAGGGATACCTAACTTCCTATGCAGCAAGACCATTATTTTAAGAAAAAGGGGAAACAAAATTCTGTTTTCTTAAAATAAGAAGTTTGAAAGGTTAGGAATCTGTGTGTACAGGCTAAGAATCTCCATCGACATACTTACTTTTGTCTCCTATGTTTTCCCCTGCTGCCTCCCCTTCCTCCTCCTCCTCCTCCTCCTCCTCCTCTTCCTCCACCTCTGTGGGCTGCACGTCATCCTGCGGGTCACAGGCACTAACTGGCGCATTCAGACAGCAGTGGTTGAACCCGCTATCTCGTGGCAGAGTGAAACTTCGAGGCTTGCCCCCGTTTCCATTTAACACTTGCATCCGCTCGCTCTCAGCTAAGGGGTACGGCCCATAGTGATCCTGAAGGTGGCACTTCTGCGTTGGCAGGGTAGACTGCCGCCTGTGCTCGGGGGAGATGGCCGCCGAGTCAGAGAAGACAGAATCCTCCAGGGGCAGAGTCTGAAGATAGTGTAATCCCGAGCTTGTCAGGGGCGTCTCGATTAAATCCTGCCAGGAGCGCCGCTGACTGGCTGTCTTGCGAATGGGGGACACCACACTGCTCCCAGTCACTTCCTGGCGAAATTCCTCATGGGAGGATTGCGACTGGGAGGTCTCTGTGGAGGACAGCCGGCTGTGTTTCGCTTCCACATAAGGACTGGCACAGCTCATCTGTGGAAAGGAGACTCTGATCAGTCTCCCAGAAGTAACAGACCACTCCTATCACCAAGGGACACCTTTGATTCCCAGCAGGTAATATTTATTCTTTGAGTGAATGACTACTCACCTTTTTACGTATCTCAAAGGTAGGCCCCAGCTTAAATTTTCAGAGACTGAGACATGGATGTATTGAAATACAGCTATGCTGGGCTCTCATGTAAAATGTGACATATTCGTGCAAAGTTTCACCACAATCAAAGTATAAGGGAATGTGAGTGCCTATATAAGAAATATTCAGCAACTAAAAAACAAACCCCAAGTTTTAAAATCTCTACGTGTTAAAAATCCTGAAGAACTGTTGTCAAATTCATATTTCCAGATTTTACAGAGTCTGGGGATGAGAGCAAGAATGGCTTTTGGATGTAAAAACAAGGTGATTCTCTCTAATGAGACACAACCCTTCCTCTTCTTCAAAGGTGGACTGTCTGCTCCTATGGAGCCAAGGAAAAGTTTTCTTATGGTCTTGTCAGTTCTGTGGCACACTCTAGAGTTAAAATGTAGGAAGGATAAGATTATACCCTGATGGGGATTAGCATTTGCCTTGAGCACAGCCTTCAGAATACATAAACATAAAAGAGAAATGGAATGTTTTTATCAGTGGAATTTAAAGTTTGGTAACATGTGTTACCGCACAAAGCACAACCAAGAAGGACTGGCATCAAGTGAATGTTGTTAAAGACTTGGAGGCACCCCTACTGGGAGGAGCCAGGTGTGTTCAATGTGGTCATTACGACTGAGGCTGAAGTTGTGGCCAGGAAAAGCCTAAGGTGAAAGTACATCTACCCCTTTGGGTAAAGGAGTTCAGTGGCATCTTCTGTGGGCAGTTTATCCACCCACGTGTTAATAACAATGTGGGTAGTTTCCTTCTTGAAATTCACAAGTTGCTATCATTAAAGAGCAGTTTGGTCAAGCAGTTTCCCTTTCTTTCATGTTTACAAATATTTTATTTTTAAAGGTTTATTTATTTGTATCTTTTGGCTGTGCCATGCAGCATGTAGGATCTTAGTTCCCCAAGCAGGGATGGAACCCATGCCTCCTACATTGGAAGCGTGGAGGTTTAACCATTGGACCCCCAGGGAGTCCCTACAAATATTTTAAAAGAATATTCAGATCCTGACTTTTTAGGGAAAGAGGGAAAATATGATACAAACTATATCTTGTTACTGACTTCATTATTTCATTTGTTTAGTTCATCCTGGCATTCTGTTGCACTGCAGCATTTATTAAGGAAGTGTGTATATGGACATGTGTATACAACTCTGCATTTTTTTCTACTTTTCTTCTTTTTCCCTTAGGTAAGAGACACTATCATCAAACATTTCAATTAAAAATGTGACTTCCCTTTCAGTCATTAGCCAAAATATTTATCCATTTATTCCATTTATTTATTTCAGAAATATTCACTGAGCACTGAATAAATAAGTATCAGTGCTGTGCTAGGCCACAGGGATGAACAGATGAATTGAATGGAGTCCCTGTTCTCAAAAAGTTCACAGTCCAGTTCAGTGAGCTGTTTGCAGTCCCAAATACGCCGATTTAGTATCTCTGGATTAGGCCTGAGTATCTGCATTTCTAAAACATTCCAGAGCTGATCCTTATGCATAGCCAAGGTTGAGAAGTGGCCTCGAATTATATCAACATCTTGCATAGCACCTTTCTTGTTAAAAATCCCCTGGAGTAACACAGAAGTGGAATCAGGTTGGTTGCTATTGTTACCTAAATCCAGTTTCCATTACCTATGTGGAAGATTCAGTCCCAAGATAGGCAGAATGGACTCTTACGTACCATGACCATGCAATGTACAGTCTTTAAAATGGGACAGTATTGAGACTCTTTCAATAATTCTGATGAGCATAAAACAAATAGGGACAGTTAAAAAAATCAAGGTACAGTCTATACACAGAATGATTTAAACAAGTTTAAGAAGTTTTAAGAAGGGTACCACATAAACACATATACATTAAACCAGATCCCATAGCTATCTGAAAAGCTACCTACCAAAACATGTTCAATACAGATATAATATCAATTTTTACTACTGTTTCTAAAGAACATAGGAATGAACTTTGTTAGCGTAGAATAGATAAAGTCAATTTACATATCTTTTTCCACAAAACTTTTTTTTTGTTGATAGTTCATGAAGGCTACTCTGATACAAATGGTATGTTTTCTTAATAAAACTGGTAAGATATTTCTAAGTGTGGAATCTGTGGTGACTGTTTCTCCTGATTAAATATTCTTTGTATACTTAAAGTTTCTCCCTTATTTCTTTTAGGCTCCCTGTTTTCTTTCCCCCTGAAAAACCCAAGGTCTGACAAGTAATTCACCACACAATGTTTTTTAACATAAAAAAAGGATGTTTCAGATCCAAGAATCCAATACTATATTGAGTACATTACTATTGGCAACTTACAGAGGGAGGCCGTGGGTATGTATCGTAGGGGGGAGGAGGGCTGTCCTGTTTAGGTGTTGATGGAGTATCTGCTTCTTCCTTGTCACTCTCACTCCAGTAATCTGAAAGTTCACACATATGGATACATCAATATTCCATTAAAAGTGTCTAGCCATATTTTCAGTAACACACACTACCAGCTAACAAAAGGAAGTTTAAATTCCATTTCTAGACACTGATCCCCAGCACTGGCTACTCTAGGTCCAACAACTTTTATTTTCAGCTGGGATTTGAGGAGAAAGAAAGAGTACAATCACCCAATTCCCACCTCCTTTTAAAGCAAGCAATTACACATAGCTGCAGTTTTAAGGAGTTACGAAAAAGATAATGCATAAGTCAAATCAGCTTTAGGGTATAATTCCAGACCAAACTACTTGAAACTTCAAAGAATGAATGCTGTTACATGATGTTTCTTAAAGGGGTATCATTTTATCTTAAAGATGAACACTCAAAGAAGAAATGCATACATTGCTGGAGATCTCTACAGATATAAACAGCTCCCAAAATAATGTTCTCAATTCTCTTCTCTGGCTTCAGTTCACTGGTTATCTAACAATCGCTGTTTCCAGAGTCATGCTGACACGAGTCTCTATAACACCATACTCCCACCTCTACTTGGAAACACATGGCAAACCTTGATTCTTGCCAAACGCAAAAGGGCAAATCTGCTGATGTGGGCTGTAAGCTCCAAACTTCTAGAATTACTTAAAAGGGTAGAAAATATAAGCCGCTAGACAAAATGACTTGGTAGACCTCAGGCAAGAGGGAAGAGGAAAAACTGAGGTACACTGGTTGAATAAAATACAGCACAAAGGTCAATCATCAGATCTGTTCTACCAATATTTCAACCACCCTATAACTGCTGGGTTAATTTTTTGTGTTTACAAGGAAAAATCTAGAAGTATCACCCATATGAATTTCAAATGATAAAAGAAAAGGTAGCCAAACAAAAGGTTCCTTATTCTTATGAAAAGCTCCACCACAAAAGAACCACTAGAAGGCTTAACTAATACTTAGATGTAGGTGAAAAATCATGGCACATATTTTTATAGGTACCTTTTTCCATCTAGGAATTCCCATATTGTAATATTTTTATACATTTTCCTTGTGGTGCTGATTAATAAGTACAATTAACATTTACTGAGTACTTATTATATGCCAAATAGAAAGTAGTAAAACTGGGGTTTGAACTAAGAAATTGCCTTGTTCTAAACCTTGAAGGGTTAAATTACTGGGACACTTTCGTATGACTTAGTTTAATGTGACATTAAAGAGAGAGTTTAATGTGACATATATTCATGATTTTTCAAGCCTCTGTCCTCCCTGCTAAAGAATTTGGTCAAAATTCTTTAGCAATGGAGAGAAAGTCTCTGAAAATCCTATTCCTGCTTTAATTATCCCCTTTGAGTAAAAGAAAAGCAAAGACTATAGTTAACCTAAATTTGATATCTGGTTTTTACACTGGGTCACACTGGTGATGGGAAGCGTACTAAGTTTCCTCCCAAATATGAATTGATGTAGCTATCTAGAAACGGACCCAGTAAATGCTAGTCAGAAAAGCATGGACTATATATTCGTGCAGATGCAGCTTCAATGTTTGGCTGTACCAACTGCCATTTCCGTGCTCTTGTGAAGGTGACTTAATCTCTCTGAGTCTGTTTTGTTATCTGTAAAACGGGGCTAATAAACACCACCTTTCAGAGTTGTATGAGTGGGGTACTATGGTAGCACATATTTAAGTGCCTTACACCTTGAAAGCACTAAAAAATATTAGGATTCCTAATACTGGTGGATTGGCAGGTAGCACACTAGGACAGTCTGTCCCAGATCACACAGGAAATAAATGCCTGGTGTTCCCATCTTCTTAGCCATCAATTTTTTCTTGTAGCAAGTTCCAGCAATGAAAAGTGAATTCTGGAGCTCTGGGGCCTCAGTTGGGTAGTTGTGTGGGAGCTTGAATACTACTGGGAAATTATTGCTGGAGGGAGAGGTACTAAGCACCCCTCCTCCTTCTCCCAAGCAGTAGGCCTGCCAAGATCACTCTGCTCTTACCCTTCCTACTATTTCTAGAAACTATGACACCTGTGCTGAGTTTTCCCTTCACCTTTGCACTGAGACTTTGGGTCTCAAGGAGTTAGCACTTGAAATGGTCCAATCAGCACATTGAGAAGGAGAGGATAACTATTTTCTTAAGATCTCTATGACTAATACTACAAGTGACAGATTCAGGAGATTCTCTCTACTTCCCGCCCTAATCCCTCCTTCCTTGATAAATGAGGAAAAATTCTAGTTTGAAATTTGATGTAATTCTTGGTTTGCTAAAAAAGAAGCACCATCAAACCAAATTTTTCGTGGGTTGTCTAAGAAGAGGTTGAAATACCACTTTGTAAATTAACTTCATTTCATACACTAAGCCACGTGTCCCTGAGAGAGTAATGCCAGGGAAGAGCCTACAGAAAATTCAGGCCTTTTTGGGTTTGTGTGGAAAATTACCAGCACACTGCTGCCCAGAGGCTGAAACCAGTCTGATTTTCATTCTAAGAGCAAATTAATTTATTTTTCTTAGCTCTCTTATTTAGCACGGAATGAATGGATACTTTTTAATGTCTCTCGCAGTGATATTCAATTTAACAAGTAACTAATCATGAATAAACAGTGCCATCAATAGAAGAGGAAAATTTCCACTTCTCATGTTGATACAAAGAATAATCTGAAAAAAATTGACTTTTTCATCTAGAACTATCAAAGAAACACAATGAACTTTATTCATTTTTATGTAATTAAAGCTTTACAAAGACCTTACGTGTGATTGAAAATAATGTGTCATGAATGTCTGATCTGAAGCTGGAAAAATACAAAAAAGGATTCGCAGACATTAGCCAAATTATGATCTTGGCAAAATTCAATGTAACCCTGTTTTCTCTACGTAAAATAATGCATAATGAAAAAGATCCTCATATCCTTTATACTGCTGTAGTTAAAGACAGCAAGTCACTAAACTTTTAAGTCAATGAAAGAGTCACTTCTAAGCTATACTCAGTATTTAAATAGAAACAGTGTTTGGCAGTTATTCCTTTGCATCTTTCTGAAATATTCCCAATTCTCAAAGAGCTTTATTTTGTTTCAGGTTTAACTTCAGTGCTGAGAATGGTACTCAGATGTCAAACAATTCTATAGAACTGTGGTGTAGACACGTGCATCCAGCAATTGACTATATAGGATATCGTGAGACCTAACCCCATATAAGGTAGGAAGTCTAATATGCTTCTGATCCATGTCAGAGTGTCTGATGAATGTATACTCTAAGGGGAAATCTAAATTATCTCAGAGATTCTGGTTGTAGAGAATTGAACTGTAACTTTAAGCTTCTACTTATGATTATCTACCATTTTCTAGTAGGCACTAAAATAAATGCTCACATGACAGACTATGGCAGCATGAATCCATGGAATAAGTATTTTTTGGAACCTGCATGTGCAATGTGACTTACCAGTTCTTTCATCCATAATGAATTTTGGTTATATAATACCAAGTACAAAGGAAATCCACTAAAATCAAGGTCATGCTCAGCTTCAAAGCAATGTCGAGTGACAAAATACAGAAGTTAAGCCTGAAAATCCAAGTTTCCTTATTCATGCAAATTGACTTTTTAAAGATTCATTTCCCTATCAGCACATTGCCCACACTTCTAATTCTTGCATCTTAAAAAACAGAGAAACAAATCTACAAGCACTTTTAAAGAACAGCTTTCATGCCTTTTAAAAGTAATTTGAAAAGGGGCTGGTGTGTGTGTGTGTGTATTTAGTTCTCTTACTATAACTGTAGGCCCATACATTAAGTAGAAGAATTAAGCAGGGAATAAACCTTTAACAATGAAGAAATGTGACTTAATTACTGGCCTGACACTTCATAGTCCTTGCTGGGTTTGCCTGTGCACAGTGATTTGATGGAGATGGCTTCCATGTTATTTGTGGATGTACCCATGCTGCTTCTACTCTCAGAAATGTTTTATTTTATTACTTCTCATCCTGTGAGAACCAGTTCAGATTATGTCCACATAATGTCTTTCCCATTTCCTTCCTGGAAGAAATCTCTCCAGACTCATTCCCATGGAATTTGGTTTGTACTTTTCCATGTCTC
Organism: Bos taurus; assembly: GCF_002263795.3. Lineage (NCBI taxonomy): Eukaryota > Metazoa > Chordata > Mammalia > Artiodactyla > Bovidae > Bos > Bos taurus. The sequence continues at coordinate 121,699,270 of NC_037357.1, forward strand.
ACTGTCTCTATTTTACTACGAGTATCTTTTCTGCTACAATTCAATGTAATTTCAGGCAGGATGAGTGCCTGCTGCTGCTAAGTCGCTTCAGTCGTGTCTGACTCTGTGTGATCCCGTAGACGGCAGCCCACCAGGCTCCCCTGTCCCTGGGATTCTCCAGGCAAGAACACTGGAGTGGGTTGCCATTTCCTTTTCCAATGCGTGAAAGTGAAATGTGAAAGTGAAGTCACTCAGTCGTGTCCGACTCTTAGTGACTCCATGGACTCCAGCCTACCAGGCTCCTCCATCCATGAGATTTTCCAGGCAAGAGTACTGGAGTGGGGTGCCATTGCCTTCTCCAAAAATTTCACCATAATACAATTAGAGTGCTAGATGAAGGCCTCACTCAGAAACACTTTGTTGTTGTTCAGTCGCTCAGTCATGTCCGACTCTTTGCGACCCCATGGACTGCAGCATGTCAGGTTCCCTGTCCTTCACTGTCTCCCAGAGTTTGCTCAAACTCATGTCCATTGAGTCGGTGATGCCAGAAACACCTCAATATTTAATAAAGTCTTCTCTTTCTCTTCAGTGCTAATATTTTACATCAGGCTCACTGATTACTTTCTCTAAGTATATCCTCGTTAATCCTGCCCCCTCTTCAGGATTTTTTTTTTTAAATTTTGTATCCACTTAGCAATTTTTAAAATCAGTTGCATGTTGTGCAAAAATTAGTACTCATTTACTTTATGTCGCTCTTTAATTTTTCTTAGGTAATTTCAAGTGTATATTTTTGAAATTCTCAACAAGATGATAAATTCCCATCGGCAAAAATCATGTTATGTTATTTCTTGGACATGTTCCTGCCCTATCTCCCCACTCTTCACTGCTCTAGGCACCTCCATTCTCTTATCCTATGGCTCTAAACCAGGGGTTGGTAAGCTACAGTCTGCAGGCCAAATGAGGCACTTGGCCTGTTTTTATACAGCCTGTGGATCAAGAATGGCTTTTACATTTTAAGTGGATTAAAAAAAATCAAAAGAAGTTTCAAAATGTGAAAATGTTATGAAATTCAATCTCATTGTCCATAAATAAAGCTTTATGGAAGTACAGTCACTTCTTTTCATGTGTCTGTAGCAGAGTTGAATAGCTTCAAAGAAACCTTAAGGCCTTCAAAGCCTAAGATATTTACTGTTTGGCTCTTCACTCAGAAAGTTTCCTGACCCCTGACCTAAAACTTTGCTGACAGATTGGTTTTGGGATCTGGTTATCTTTTTCAGATATCTCTAACCTTTAGTTTTTAGATGCTTTAAAAAGTTTTCTCTGTGAGGAAACAAAGTTTTCCGAATCTTCACATCAACACACAGACTATACATACTGGAGACACAACTAGAAGTATGTTTGTGTATCATTCTATAGAATTCCTTTAGCTTTAGGATGTCTCAAAAGTTTTCAAAAAACGAGTTATGCTTCCAAGGGATGTACAGCAAACATTCTTTGGGAAAAGTAAAGCCACTTTTGGAATGGTAACCACAACTTTTGTTGAGATTTCAATTCTGCATCAGGATATTGTGTTTCATAAATATGAGGTCAATACTAAGGCAAGTTCCATATGATCACAGAGCTAACACACTAACAGAACTGAAGAACACAACCAAATGAGATATTTGATGAAAGAATGAATCATTCATCCGAGCTCTCTGCATGAAAAAGCACTTAAATGTCTGTGAAACCACTAAGTAGAAAAAACCACTAAGGACCTAGAATTGGGTCAATATAGGACCAATTCTAGGCTTTTTAATTTTTAAGAAATAGTCTAAAGGAGATGGCAACAAACAGGAACAAACTCCATATTAGCCGCTCTAAAAATCTGAGTTTATTTCCTGTTTGATTTACTAAATCCTACCCATAAGATGCTATGGTTTGGATTCCTTTGAAGTGCACAAAAGAGAGAGAAAAAACACCACCACAGATTGACATTTGCATTTTCTTTCAAGTGATAGCAATGAAACACTGTAGAGGAAAACAGCAAGGGAAAAAAACATAACAATAGTTAAAAAAAAAAAAGTATTCCTTTACCTTGTTCTTGCTTAATCCTCTCTCTTTCTGCATATCCTGCAGTCAGCATGTTAATTCTGTTAAGCCACCTGAAATAACAAATATCAGTAACATTGCAACTGAATTTCTTATAATTTACCTTTTTGGAAATATTTATTTTCAAATGCATATGAGTATATGGAATAACCTCAGATAAAAGATGTGTTGTTTTTTGTTACTCTTAACACATGGAGTTGTCAATAAGTTATAATTTGCTGTAGTACAAACTGTTCCCACAGTAAAGATGCTATTTCACAAGAAAAGTCTTGGACAAGCCTGTATATATCTGCAATATAAAGGGGTCTGAGATGACCAAAGTCCTATAATTAGTTTTGATGAATCTCTTTTATATTTAATGATCCAAGGGGAAACACATCTGAGTAGTACTATGGAAATCTGTCTCTAAATACAAGGGTATTTGGTTTTTCCAAAACAAAAATTACATATACAATTTTAACCTACATTTTGGATCCTGAAAATTTATTTCCACAAACAATAGTAATTTAAAATTAAATCTTAGTTCTCTCCTCTTTCAGGAGAATTGCTATTGCTAACATAGGGGACTACCTGAAGCAAAGCACTGCTTCAATCTCCATCTTTTGTTCCATTACTCTGGTAACTGTTTACACTGCATCAGTTTATCGAATCACAAAGTCTTTAAACTAACTTGACAATTTTTCACTGGTTAATCCTGAACTATGATTCATATATTTTCCCAAATAAGAAAGTAAGGGAGAATCAGCCTTCTAAACCAGCTAATAGAGTTAATATTAAATTGTGGAATAATCTGATCTTAACATATTTAAAAAAAATTGTTTTTGAGAACTTCTTCTCCTAAGAGATTATTTCCCCTGTCAACTGGAAGATGAATATCTCTGAAGTGACTCATATACTTCATCATTGTGCCAAGTGCTGTTGACTGTGCATCAGATACTGAGAATATCTTGAAGAGAGAGGGAGGAAAGTTGTTTCTCTAATGGACAAAATCACACCCATGGAAATTTAAGGCTTAATTTTAGGAACAAGTCACTTAAAGCTCAACTTTGACAAAACCTACAGTGCAATGATTACCTCAAGTATGTCTGGGAAGTAAAAAAGGGAGCAGAAATGAAAACAAAAAGTAATCAAATGAATTCAGTACGATGGTATATACACACATAATGCAGAAAATTATAAACTGTAAGAAGCTAACCTCATAACAAATAACCTTTTAAAAATGACTAATCATTAGTAAAAGGTCAACATGAAAATCTAGTCTATAGGTGACTTGTAGTAAGAAAGGAGTTGAATTTGTATTACAAGGCAAGTCTTAGCACCCTTAGGAAAGACTGCGTTGGTGCTTTTTGGGTAGAAATGATGTTGATGTTCCACCAGAGGAACATTTATTGCTGAATTTTAATTCAGTACCTCCTATTTACTACTTCTTAATATATCATTGAAATTTAATTTTGTTATTAGCTAAAGAGCAATGAGGACTTGTATAAGATGAATAAAGAAACTAAAAAGAGGCTTCTTAATTTTTCAGCTCAACAACATTTATTAAATGTCTGTTATATGATGAACAATGAGCTATGCTTTAGGGGTCCAAAAATGAATAAGACATAATTTCTGCCTTTGATGAGCTCCAGGATTCTTAAATTTCACAAGACAATGAAAACATTAAACTACTTTTAGGAAGACAAATTCTGCCCACAATAAAAACTCTTTAGAAAGTATGTGTATAAACTTGGGCCAGGGTATACAAATACAAAAGGCTGAATGCTACACAGGTGTTGTTGCTGTCTTGGATAAGTCTCCTTAGGCCCTGGTTAGAAAATGCTTAACTAAACACTTGTTGCAGTTACGATTTGGTGTTTATATGCTATTATGAATAGCAGATATGACTGAACTGAACTGAACCGATGCATTAATTGAGGTAAGAAATATTTAGGTGTGCCAGGTACTGTCCTAGGCATGAAGGATAGAGAGATAAATGAAATAAAGTATCTGTTTCCATGATGCCTATATTTTCAGTGAGGGAGACAGACAACATGCAGGAATAAGATTGGGCCTACGGTGAACATTCCAGTGAAGCTGCCAAGAACACACAGAATAACGTACTGAGAGGGAAATAAGAGTAAGAATTATGGAAGAAATGTACAAATAATAACTACTAAACAGAAACTGGTGAGTCCTGACAATTACAATGACATATGTGCTGACATGAAAAGGAATACACAGGCCAAGTAAATTCAGTAAATAAGTCTCAGAATACTTGAGAAACATGATGTTTTATTTTCTTCCCACAGATTTCACACAGACTGGCAAAAAAGATTTTTTTAATGTTTCAATGCTCATTTCTGAGGAGGGAACAGATGGGTTGGTGGTAGGGTGCTCAAAAGTGTTTTTTGCAAATTACCTCACATTCCAACTTAAAGCTACTCAAAAAACAGAAGGTGAGGTTTTAATATTCTAACATTTATATTTGGGTATATGTATATTTGGGTATATGTATGAATAAGTGTATGAATGTGTATACATACATGCAGATTTTATAGAAGTAAATTAAATCTAAGGATTGCCTTTTCATTCCAATTACTAGGTCCTGTCAAAACTGCTGCTGCTGCTGCTAAGTCGCTTCAGTCATGTCCGACTCTGTGCGACCCCATAGACGGCCTCCTACCAGGCTCCTCTGTCCCTGGGATTCTCCAGGCAAGAACACTGGAGTGGGTTGCCATTTCTTTCTCCAATGCATTAAAGTGAAAAGAGAAAGTGAAGTCGCTCAGTCGTGTCCGACTCTTAGCGACCTCATGGACTGCAGCATACCAGGCTCCTCCGTCCATGGGATTTTCCAGGCAAGAGTACTGGAGTGGGGTGCCATTGCCTTCTCCGAAACTAGCACTACATTTTAAAAATACATATGATAATACTTTAGAAATTATGAAATAACCAGATAAGGTATTTATTTATAATTATTATAATTATTTATCATTTCTTGAAGGCTTAGGTACACGCCTTCAAAGGACTACATATAGAATGAACCAATACCCAGGACATCTTGCTGTTATGTAATAATTAGGATATTAAATAAAGTTGTTGAAGGGTGTCTTTCCCTATTACCAATCCTCTGTGAACATTGCCATTCACTCTCTGTCCTACTGACAAGTAATTTTTTAAACAACTTGTTTGTTGAAAATAGATACTGGGAATATGGTTATTAAAGAAAGAAAAAGCAAGGCAAAACAGTAATAGTCTATTATACTTAAATTTTTTAAAAACTTTCAGGACAATTCAAGAAGGTTGTAGTACACTATGGAAAGGCTAATATAAAATAGCACTCTGAAATGTATGATATGGAGATGATGACATACTTGATCAGATTTATTTATTTTTTCTTTGATTCGCTGCTTAGAAAAGGCAACAAAGTGAAACTTATGGGTTTGGCTTAGTTTTTTTCTAATATCCTGAACCAGATACATCCAAAGGAGTATCAGGGAAGAGTAGTGGCATCATATACTTCTAAAGTTATTCCTAACACAGGGTAGAAAATGGAGACCAAGAATGGTGTTACAGCTAATAAAAATGCATTTTTGAGCAGGCTATTTTCTAAACCTAAAAAGACCCTGATTAGCAAGTATCCCAAATGATTAAATTATGTTAATTCTTAGATGGGAGTTAAACTGTGTTCTAGTGGATTTATCTTGTAGAAGAGGACATGCTCATATATACCACTTATTTTCTGTTTGGTTATGATGTTATAATCCTTCATGTTTATCCCAAGGGTACTGAGCTCAACTGTGAAAAAATGAATAGTAACTACAAGAGCAGATTATAAAATAGTTAAAACACAAAATAGAGTAGCACCACTCCCCAGCAACTACATAATTTTCATTTTGAGAACAAACTCAGCAAATTCTGATTGCCTCATGTGAAATTTCAAGAATGGCAACATACAAAGCAAGAGAAGATTGTGGAAACCAAATGCAAGGCTCAGTTCACAGAAATACAACCAATAACCCTAAAATTTATGTGGAACTATACAATACCCAGAATTGACAAAGAATTCCTGAGGAAAAAGAACAAAGCTGTAGGCATACCCCACCCCCACAACACACACTAACTTCAGACAATACTACAAAGCAACAGTCATCAAAACAGTATGCTATCAGCACAAAAACAGACATATGGATCAATGGAACAGAATAGAGTCCAGAAATAAATTCATACATCTATGCTTAATTAATCTTTAACAAAGGAGGCAAGAATACACAATGGAGAACAGGTAGTCTCTTCAAGCAAGTGATGTTAGGAAAGCTGGACAGACTCATATATACCAATGAAGTAAGAACATAACCTCTCACCATACACAAAAAAACTCAAACTCAAAATGGCTTAAAGACATACATAAGACATAACACCATAAAACTCTCAGAAAAGAACATAGGCAAAACATTATCTGACATAAACTATAGCAGTATTTTCTTAGGTCAGTCTCCCAAGGCAGTAGAAATAAAAGCAAAAATAAACAAATGGGACCTAATAAAACTTATAAGCTTTTGCACAGCAAAGGAAATCATAAACAAAACAAAGAGACAATGTAAGGAATGTGAGAAAATATCTGCAAACCATGGATTTTTCTGTAAGATGGTATGGAAAACCCTGAACAAACTTTTTGGCCAACCCAATATGTGAAAATGAATCACTTCACTGTACACCAGATACTAACACAACATTGTTAATAACTTCAAAAAAGAAAGGCTCAATTTTCCTATTAAATATAAAAAGAGTTTATCAAGTTTTTCAATACCTTTCTTTGCCCTTTCCTTATATTCATATCCTTGCTTTGGAAAAATCGTGCCTATATTCCAAAGTGTCAAAGAACAAGATTATTTATGACAGCATATTAAGTGTTCATTGAGTGCATTCAAGCACATTTATGAAGATGTAGTTTTGTGCTTAAAAATACCTGAACACAAATTCCTTAGAGATATACAAAGAAAGGTATATGGTGTAAAAGCCCAAAGTATATATTGTGTTGGCCAAAAAGTTCATTGGGGTTTTTGGTCACATTGTATGGAAAACCCCAACGAACTTTTTGGCTAACCCAATAAAAAGAATATATACTGAAAGGAAACACTTATATAGCACTTACAATTTACTATTCTAAGCCTTTCATGTGTACTTATTTGCTCCTCATAAAAGTTCTATGGATGAAGATGGTTATTATCACCACTTTTACAAGAGCTTAATATCTGACATAGAGAGGTTAAGTTCTGCATCCATGGTCATACAGCTAGTAAGTGGGATAGCTGGAATTTGGACAGCTTGGTTCCAAAGTTCATACTCTAAACCACTATGCTATTCTGTATCTCCCTATGCTATTCTGTAACTCCCTATTCTGTACCTCTGTATAATGTGTTGGCACATTATATATGTAACATGCACTGCCTGGTGAAGATCTATAAAAGGAAATATTTTCAATCTTAAACTCAATTTCTACAAATCTAGAAAAAGGAAAGGGGAAAGGAAAGAAAAAGGAAGAAAGGATCAATAAGAGCCAAAATGGAAACAAGAAGCTGTATGTTGTAGATGATAAAAAAAAAAATATATGTGTGTGTATGTGTATGTGTGTATATATATATATATATATATATATATATGGAGAAGGCAATGGCACCCTACTCCAGTACTCTTGCTTGGAAATCCCATGGATGGAGGAGCCTTTTAGGCTGCAATCCATGGGGTCGCTAAGAGTCGGACAAGACTGAGCAACTTCACTTTCACTTTTCACTTTCATGCATTGGAGAAGGAAATGGCAACCCACTCCAGTGTTCTTGCCTGGAGAATCCCAGGGACGGGGGAGCCTGGTGGGCTGACGTCTATGGGGTCGCACAGAGTCGGACACAACTGAAGTGACTTAGCATAGCATATATATATACAGATTTTCCCAGAGGCATCACATAACCATGTGCCATCTAATCACTTGGTTGCACAATCCTGTCTAGCAACAGAAGAAAGGTGACAGAAAGATATACCAACTAAGCTTAGGCTTGAATTATTGAGATGGCTATTCTGTCATAAATACTCTGCACTTGGAAAAGTCAGCTTTTTTTGTGGGGATCTTTATTTTCCTCACTTGGGAATAAATTTGGAGACATATTCCTGAAATGGACTTAAAAATTATTTTTTTCTGCAGTGGGTGTTTTTTGGCCTTTATATATATATATTTGGCCTATATATGGATTTTGGAACATTTTTGGTAAACTTAAAAAGTCATTGAGTTTATTTTGACATTTTAAAATGCTATTCTTTAAAATTAGGTATGGAGTTATGGCTAGGTCCATTTTATTTTAAATCTGATGTAGAAACTTCAGTGAAATTTTTCTCTAAGCATTAATGGGGAAAACTGAGAATTCTAAGCCTAACAGACTATTTTGAAATATAAGTAACATTTTACCTGTTCATATCATCAAGATGCTCAGCAGCAAAATAAAAGCTTTTGATTTTAGGATGACAGGCTTTGAATGCACTGCAAAAGGAAACAGAGTACATTCATTTCAGATTGGGAAATAAGTTAGAACCAGATAATTTTTATGGATAAAATTGCCTCAAATCTAACCTGAGTATGAATATATAATGCTTCTACCATGATGACAGAAATCAGTTAAAAATTCAATTTTCTGCCCACAAAACTGCTTTCTTATTACCTCAATTTGAAAGCATTAGCCAAGCAATCTATAATTTAAAAGCTAGAAATTAAAAATCAAAACAAAATCCCCAAAAAACCCTTCCTTTTTCTCCCTTGGCCCAAATAAAGTCAACTTACTATTTCTTGCGGCATTCACTGGCTCTATCAATTTTAAATTCAGGCAGGCTGATGAATCCTTCTGCTTTTTCATCCTGAAGAGGCAACACTCTTGTTTAGGATATTATATACAAAGGTTTAAAGCTGACGCTACTATATAACTATGTCTTAAACATCTATACTAATAAAACAGTTCATTTAATCCCTTAAATTAGACATTTGAGAGATTAGAATTTCACTTTTACCTGTTATAGTCCATTAAACTGAATGTATATTTTGAACATTTAGAATAGTAAATATTAAAATATATATACAGAATGTTTAAAAATTCTTTCTATATTAAAATAAAGACAGAAAAAATAATTTAATTCTCAATGTAAAACCTGTTTTCTAAGTATTTTTCCCAGAATGTATACAGACTTTTATAACATATAAAATAACTTTAGTCCACATTTACAATTAAATTTCCTCCCATTTTAAATGTCCAGATGTAAAATATAGGGATATCTATTAATTTAGTTCCTTTTCTACCTCCAAAAGAATCTCTTATCAAACACAAATTAAATAATTATTTTGTGTACTCAACATTTTACAAGTGGATAGGGTAAGTTGATTTTCAAATATCTGACTTGGTTTACATGCTATACATATATATATATATATATATAAAATGTTATTTTTCACTTGGAAAATTGAATGAAATCCATAAAGTCCCCCTCTCTAATGTGGGATAGAAATACAAGATAGGAGAATTATCTAAAATCTCATGTTAGATATAAGTTATTTCAACTAGTCTAAGCTTCCCTCATTGCTCATTTGGTAAAGAATCTAAAGAATCTACCTGCAATGCAGGAGACCCATGTTGGATTCGTGGGTTGGGAAGATCCCCTGGAGAAAGGGAATGGCAACCCACTCCAGTATCCTTGCCCGGAGAATCCCATGGACAGAGGAGCCTGGCAGGCTACCATCTATGGGGTCACATGAGTCGGACACGACTTAATGACTAAATCAACCAAGTATTTTTGGCTAAACCCTTTAATCATTGTTGTTTCTTTCATGTACATAAGCCAATTCTCAGACATTTACTCCCAAACATTGATGTGTGCTATAACCAGTTCATGGCTTCTTATATATCAAGTTCAAGAGACATTACACATTCCCACCTGCTATCTCAAAGAAAAAGAATAGAGATTCTCAATTCTTTTGGTGTGTGTATGTATGTTTATATGTAAAACTTAGTAAAATTTGATGCTAATGATAGTGACTAAAATGTATATTATATACAAAAGTAGTGTTGTAACTTCCAATATTTTTTAATGAAGAAAAGGTGAAGTGAAGTCACTCAGTCGTGTCTGACTCTTTGTGACCCTGTGGATTGAAGCCTACCAGGCTGCTCTGTCCATGGGATTCTCCAGGCAAGAATACTGGAGTGGGTTGCCATTTCCTTCTCCAGGGGATCTTCCTAACCCAGGGATCGAACCCGGGTCTCCCACATTGCAGGAAGATGCTTTACCCTCTGAGCCACCAGGGAAGTCCATTTTTATTTTCTTCCAATCTTGGGGTAAATACAATAGTCTCAAATCTCTTTCTTAACTTTGATTTCTCTTATGTTACCCTTGATGTTTTTAATGTTAAAATTTAAAATTTTGAAAAATTTAAAAAACTTTTGGGGTAGTTATGATCTCCCCATTATACTAAAAAAAAATAGTGATCAGTAGACAATCTATAAGTGATCTAAAATAAAGAGAAACATAAAGAAGCTATGTTTTTATACTATTTCATTGACATATAAAAAGTACTTAGCCAGCACACTATAAACTTCCAAACTCATTCTATGAGGCCACCATCACCCTAATACCAAAACCTGACAAAGATCCCACAAAAAAAGAAAACTACAGGCCAATATCACTGATGAACATAGATGCAAAAATCCTTAACAAAATTCTAGCAATCAGAATCCAACAACACATTAAAAAGATCATACACCATGATCAAGTGGGCTTTATCCCAGGGATGCAAGGATTCTTCAATATCCGCAAATCAATCAATGTAATACACCACATTAACAAATTGAAAAATAAAAACCATATGATTATCTCAATAGATGCAGAGAAAGCCTTTGACAAAATTCAACATCCATTTATGATAAAAACTCTCCAGAAAGCAGGAATAGAAGGAACATACCTCAACTTAATAAAAGCTATATATGACAAACCCACTGCAAACATTATCCTCAATGGTGAAAAATTGAAAGCATTTCCTCTAAAGTCAGGAACAAGACAAGGGTGCCCACTTTCACCATTACTATTCAACATAGTTTTGGAAGTTTTGGCCACAGCAATCAGAGCAGAAAAAGAAATAAAAGGAATCCAAATTGGAAAAGAAGAAGTAAAACTCTCACTATTTGCAGATGACATGATCCTCTACATAGAAAACCCTAAAGAGTCCACCAGAAAATTACTAGAAATAATCAATGACTACAGTAAAGTTGCAGGATATAAAATCAACACACAGAAATCCCTTGCATTCCTATACACTAATAATGAGAAAACTGAAAGAGAAATTAAGGAAACAATTCCGTTCACCATTGCAACAGAAAGAATAAAATACTTAGGAATATATTTACCTAAAGAAACTAAAGACCTATATATAGAAAACTATAAAACACTGGTGAAAGAAATCAAAGAGGACACTAATAGATGGAGAAATATACCATGTTCATGGATTGGAAGAATCAATATAGTGAAAATGAGTATACTACCCAAAGCAATTTATAGATTCAACGCAATCCCTATCAAGCTACCAACAGTATTCTTCACAGAGCTAGAACAAATAATTTCACAATTTGTATGGAAATACAAAAAACCTCGAATAGCCAAAGCGATCTTGAGAAAGAAGAATGGAACTGGAGGAATCAACCTACCTGACTTCAGGCTCTACTACAAAGCCACAGTTATCAAGACAGTATGGTACTGGCACAAAGACAGAAATATTGATCAATGGAATAAAATAGAAAGCCCAGAGATAAATCCACGCACATATGGACACCTTATCTTTGACAAAGGAGGCAAGAATATACAATGGATTAAAGACAATCTCTTTAACAAGTGGTGCTGGGAAATCTGGTCAACCACTTGTAAAAGAATGAAACTGGACCACTTTCTAACACCATACACAAAAATAAACTCAAAATGGATTAAAGATCTAAACGTAAGACCAGAAACTATAAAACTCCTAGAGGAGAACATAGGCAAAACACTCTCCGACATACATCACAGCAGGATCCTCTATGACCCACCTCCCAGAATATTGGAAATAAAAGCAAAAATAAACAAATGGGACCTAATTAACCTTAAAAGCTTCTGCACATCAAAGGAAACTATTAGCAAGGTGAAAAGACAGCCTTCAGAATGGGAGAAAATAATAGCAAATGAAGCAACCGACAAACAACTAATCTCAAAAATATACAAGCAACTCCTACAGCTCAACTCCAGAAAAATAAACGACCCAATCAAAAAATGGGCCAAAGAACTAAATAGACATTTCTCCAAAAAAGACATACAGATGGCTAACAAAAACATGAAAAGATGCTCAACATCACTCATTATCAGAGAAATGCAAATCAAAACCACTATGAGGTACCATTTCACACCAGTCAGAATGGCTGCGATCCAAAAGTCTACAAATAATAAATGCTGGAGAGGGTGTGGAGAAAAGGGAACCCTCTTACACTGTTGGTGGGAATGTAAACTAGTACAGCCACTATGGAGAACAGTGTGGAGATTCCTTAAAAAACTGGAAATAGAACTGCCTTATGATCCAGCAACCCCACTGCTGGGCATACACACTGAGGAAACCAGAATTGAAAGAGACACGTGTACCCCAATGTTCATCGCAGCACTGTTTATAATAGCCAAGACATGGAAGCAACCTAGATGTCCATCAGCAGATGAATGGATAAGAAAGCTGTGGTACATATACACAATGGAGTATTACTCAGCCATTAAAAAGAATACATTTGAATCAGTTCTAATGAGGTGGATGAAACTGGAGCCTATTATACAGAGTGAAGTAAGCCAGAAGGACAAACATAAATACAGTATTCTAACGCATATATATGGAATTTAGAAAGATGGTAACAATAACCCTGTGTACGAGACAGCAAAAGAGACACTGATGTATAGAACAGTCTTATGGACTCTGTGGGAGAGGGAGAGGGTGGGAAGATTTGGGAGAATGACATTGTAACATGTAAAATATCATGTAAGAAACGAGTTGCCAGTCCAGGTTCGATGCACGATACTGGATGCTTGGGGCTAGTGCACTGGGACAACCCAGAGGGATGGTATGGGGAGGGAGGAGGGAGGAGGGTTCAGGATGGGGAACACATGTATACCTGTGGTGGATTCATTTTGATATTTGGCAAAACTAATACAATTATGTAAAGTTTAAAAATAAAATAAAATTTAAAAAAAAAAAAAATAAAACCATGTATATTTTTTTTAATGATAAAACAAGTTAACAAAAGAAATTTTTGTTTAAAAATGAATAAATTTATATTAAAAAAAAAAAAACAAAAACAAACTTGAGGACTTCACTGCCAGTCCAGTGGTTAAGACGCCACCTTCCAATGCAGGGAGCACGGGTTCAATCCCACATACCATGCAGTGTGGCCAAAAATAAATAAATAAATAAAAACTTAAAGTGAACTGATAGATGGCTATAGCAATGGAAGCAAATGTAGAGTTAAGAGAATATAAAAAAAATAAGGTATACTGTATATTTGTTGTGATAGTTGACAGGTTATATAATTACTCTGAATATAAATCTAATTACCACAAATGAAATAGGAAATCATAAGAACAATTGGCATTTGTTATATACTCTCCCCTTCCTTCCCCTATTGGGTTAAATGAAATGAATACTTGCAGATTTTTAAAGCTAGTCTACTAGTTCATTTATTCTTTAAGAAAAACTGAAGTAAATGCAGATATTAATTAACTTGCTGCTTCTCCATCCATGGGATTCTCCAGGCAAGAACACTGGAGTGGGTTGCCATTTCCTTCTCCAATGCATGAAAGTGAAAAGTGAAAGTGAAGTCGCTCAGTCGTGTCCGACTCTTAGCGACCCCATGGACTGCAGCCTACCAGGCTCCTCCGTCCATGGGATTTTCCAGGCAACAGTATTGGAGTGGGGTGCCATTGCCTTCTCCAATTAATTAACTTAACTTACTATAAAAGACTTCCTTTCAAAAAAGCAAACATAAAAAAATGTAAAACATTGAACAAAAGCAAGACATTTAAAAATCTTTATCAAATCTCTCTCTCTATACATAATCCTTTTAAGTAAGCTATTGCTTGAATTAGCTTCATATTTTTAACTAGATATACAGAATTTTACTATATATTACCTATGTTTCAGACATGTTTCATTAGAGTAATTGAGACAACTGCCTTCACAGAATCCCACAATGCAACCATTTTAAGAGGGCAGACTGAAAAATTACTAGAAGTCTCGTGAATTAGCCTTAAGTTGATTATATTTTAAAATATAAATCTTAAAACAGTGATTCTTTTGGTTAAAAACAAAATGAATAAGAAAACAAAATGTGCTTGTCTTACCTCCTCATTAATATACCAATAGAGGGATGCATCCTTTAGGACAAACCAGTATTTCTTCCATTTCTGTGAAAAATAACTCTTCGCATCTTTCTTTTTCCAAAGCCAGCCCTCACAGTCACCACGGCCAAGATCTTTGCAAGAAATTCGTCTTTTGCTCTTGCCAGCTATAGGACCTAAAAATAATAGTGGGTAAATGTGCTCTTTAAGTTAATCTATAGATCATAAAAGGTAGAAGATTAATCTATAGTCATAAAAAATAAGTCTGTATATTAAACCTTAAAAATATTTTTCTCATTGTATTAAAATAAAAAAAAACTGGAAAATTTTAATACCTTTTCATCTACATAGACATAAAATTTAATTCGAAATGCATGGTCCCAGTCTGAAAACCTGTTGAGACCACTTGTAAAGGGTACCTTGTACCATAATTGACCTGAAGGAGAAGCTGATCTTTGTAGCTCTTGTGCTAGGGGGTGGTTCTCTTCCACACCACACTGGGCTCAGGCAAGAGAGGATGGGTGAAGTGGGCTGGTGATTGTTTCAGTGTAGACTAAGCAGCTAACTGTTTCATTTACTTTTCTTACCTTTGTTTTTCTTCTTTGATTTGTGCTGCAGAGAAGACTGCTGAAATGTCTGAAATCAAAGATGGGGAAGAATGTTATTTGATACACAGAGTGCCACTGAAGTACTAACAGTCGCAGAAAACACTGAAAAGCTGAATGGAACAGTGACTCTGAACCCCAGTGAACAAAAGTACTTTCTTTTTCCAAAGACTCAAAACAAATTCAAAAATCATGCCACTAAACTTTCTTATCTCTTGTGAAGCAGGAGAGAATAATATTATCTTTGTCCTTATTCTGTAGGCAGAGAAATAGGGATACAAAGCAGTGGTGAAACTCAGGGCTCTTAAACATGCAGAGTACTACTGCGTACCTTTTTTAGGGGTTTAGAGTGCCTTCTCAGGCAGTCTCACTTGATTTTCACAAAATTTTACGAAGGAGTCAAGCAAATATGACTATCACTTGTTCCTTTGAAGTTCATTCTATTCCATAAGCCACCACTAGCTACTGATCTCCTAGGCAACACTCCCAGGTGTTAAATATTGGGGTGGCTGAAAGTTCATCAGGGTTTTTCTGTAACAGCTCAAAGAAAACTTAAATAAACTTTTTGGCCAACCTAGTATTTCAGTACTTGAATCAATATTTTCTTCTCACACCTACTTTTGCCTCTATTACACAGAACTAATCTTCATGTCGGAGAAGGCAATGGCACCCCACTCCAGTACTCTTGCCTGGAAAATTCCATGGACGGAGGAGCCTGGTAGGCTGCAGTCCATGGGGTCGCTAAGAGTCGGACACGACTGAGCGACTTCACTTTGACTTTTCACTTTCATGCATTGGAGAAGGCAATGGCACCCCACTCCAGTACTCTTGCCTGGAGAATCCCAGGGACGGGGGAGCCCGGTGGGCTGCCGTCTATGGAGTCGCACAGAGTCGGACACGACTGAAGCGACGCAGCAGCAGCAGCAGCAGCAGCAATCTTCATGTAGGTGATGTCAGTACATTGGCTCCTCAGTCCCTTAGCTCCAATGCTCTTTACTTCTCCATTCTCCAGCTATCCACCCCCATGGCCCTATGTTTGTTATTCTTAAGCACACTCCAACAACTGCCTCTATTATCTCCATTCTACATGGTACACTACCTCCAACCCAGCAATTTTTTAAAAGAAAATCTCCACTCAAGTATCCAATTTATTGACATTACCACTGTTTTGTGCCTTTATTTCTCTTATTCCACTTGATTTCCACAGAACACCTTTATAACCATTCCCTGGAGCTATACTTCCTGCATCATGCTTGCCGAGCTAAACAGCCATCCATTAAACCCACCTATCAGTCCATTCCATGCTAAGGACCAGAAGAGTGTAATGTCTTAACAGAGAAACCCACAACTGGTTAAGCTTTCAATTAATGACTACAAATCACTGGTTCTAGTCAGTCTACTAAACTAGATTGTTCACTAGTCTAAATAAGGTTAAATTCATATGAGTAGCTAGTTAGGGTAGAGAGAACAGTATACATAGTTTTAATTCACAGATAATCCCTCAAAACGAATTTTAGGTAACAGATTCTTCTTTTTCTTTACAAAGGTATATCTGTAAGGAACAACTGGATTTTGTCCACATAAAATCTGCTGGCCTTGGGTTTATACAGAAAATTCATATTACGTGACATACTTTATTTAATATCTTTGCTTATAAAATAACATTCTCTGTTGTTTAATTGCAAGTCATGTTCAACTCTTTTGTGACCCCATAGACTGTAATAATTTTCACAATTTGTATATGGTTTACATAATTCTTAGGAATATAATATTATGGATGGATATTAGTCCTAAAGATAAGGATCAAATAATTTGCTGACATTCAGTGTAACCCAGAAATAACCACCCAATATGTATGTGGGATGTGTGTGTGTATAAATCAGTTGCAGGATCCATGGCTATAGAAATTCACAATTAATTTTAGAGAGAAAGCATAAAAGATAAAACCCATCATGTTATGCTAATTTTCTTGAGTGCACTTTGCTTCAGAATAATAACTCAAATAATAACTCAGGCTAGTATGTTTAAGTATAGTTAATTTACATATAGTTATTTTCCCTAAATTGTTTGGCTGTAAAATTACTGATTAGGTTTTTCTCGTTTAGTGTTACCACAAGTAATCATTATAATTTAACAGCTCATTATTTTTAAAAATGACAAAGATGGGGGTGGTTTGTTTTTTAGGAAGCTACATGGATAACAGACAGCTTTAAAGAACTGAGTTATATAATGTACTTCCTATGCTTTTTGCACATTACTTCTTAGAACCTGAAGGTCTAGTTTAAAATCTACACAAAATGTATTTTATGCTCTCTAGGTTTTCTTTTTCAACAAGATTATCTTTTCTTTCCCTATAGAAATATATTTTCATACTTATCATTATCATGAGTGCAGAGTATAATCAGTATACATATTGTTGGAACCTAAGAACTCTGAGGCACACAGTACAGATTTATCCATCATTCAAAGAAGCAAAGCTTTAGCTATCTTTTTAAAATGTTGTAAATACTACGACATTCCCTTAAAAGAGACTTCATTATTTTTTCAAGTGATGTGATATTTTCTAAAATGAAAGTTAATTGAACTATATTCTTTTGAAAGTAATGGAAAAAAAACAATGAAAACTACAGTTAAGGAAATAGGTCCCTTGTGTAGAAAAGTGTTAATATAGCAGGCCTGAGGCTGCTATCATAGAAGGGCCTGCTTGCAAGGCTGGCCCTCTGCTGACATCTGGGAACTTGGCTAGTAAAACAATTCTCTGTATTGACATGCAGCCTCCCTAAGCAATAAGACTACTTTGCCCACCTGGGGACTAAACACTTGCTTTAATTTCAGGAAAGGAAAAGTAGCTGCTAGGCAGAGGATGCCTATGTAACTAATTCAATAAAGTCCTTGGGTACTGAGTCTTTAACAGGCTCCCCTGGGCAGAGACACTACACACGTGTGATTGCATTTTTGCTGCTAAGTGAAGTGTACTCTGCATGATCTATAATGAGGAGAGAGCACAGGAAGCCTGTAGGTGGATTTCTTCAGATTCCATGGTCTCTTTTTTCCATACCAATCTGGCTGGATACCCTTGCTGTACCACTGTAATAAAATCTTAGCTGTGGATAGAACACAGAGTCTTCTGAGGCCTAGTCAATCACTGGACATGTGGGTGATATGGGATCTTGAAATAGACTCATTTTCAAAAGATTACTTAAAAACTTATATCAGAAACTGTTTAATATTCACACACATAAATAAGCTCCTGATAGTGAAGGTTTCCTCATGTTATCAGCAGGTATGATTAAATACCCTGAGGTGCAAATTTACAATCCTGTGTAGTCTTTCTTAGTAAAAAAGATGGAATTATTCATTCTGACAGGTATTTGATATCATATCCCCAGTTTCTGACAACATCACGAAATATTTAATAAAAGAAGGACACTAAGAATAGACACATGACTACAATGGATAACAGCAAATCATATAAAGTGTTATGACCAATGTAGAAAAACAAGGGGCTTGGAATCCTTGCTTTCATGATAAATGCTTTTCTCACAATAGAGAAAATTCATAATATATTTTATTTCTGTATTTTTCTTAATAGTTTCAGATCACCCTTCTTCCAGGTTCATGTTTAATAAGCATGCTCTTTAGAAGTTCTTTCATAGCAGTCTGTGAGTAGCAAACACGTCTAGGTATTTATGTTTGAAAATATAAAAACCTTTCACTCTTAAATAATATTTAGATGGGTATAGAATTCTGAGTTGAAAATAATTTTCCCTTTGCAATCTGAATATATCACTTTATTTTCTTTTAGCATCACTGCCCTTAAAACATCTGTAGCTACTCTCATTCATTATAATTTGTCTTTAGTCTCTCTGTTAAGTTTTTAAATATTTTCCTCTTTATCCGTGATATTCTGCAATTGCTCTCTGATGTGTCTAGGTTACAAATGATATTAATGAACCCCATTTCAAATTCATTGTGTTGTACTTGAGGGCGTTTTTCAATCCTGAAAATTCTTAGGCATTCTCTCTCCAAATGGCCTTCTTTACTTACTTTCTCTTTTTTGTCTCTAGATGTATGTTGGTATCTCTTAATTTACCATCTATCTTTAATACTGCTATCCTTTCATATTTCCTCAATGCTTTTTAGGTGAATTTACTGTTTTCCAATTTTCTAATTCTCTGATTTTACATACCTGTATAAAGTTTATTTTACCTATAGACTGTTTATTTCACTGACTATATTTTACATATCCAGGATGACTAGTTGGTGCTAGCACTTCTGAACGTCCAGTGTTTTAGTCATCCTGTTATTACTTCAAATTTTAAGGGCTTTTTGGATTTCCCAAAATTTCCATCTATTAAGGAAAGAATCACCTTTAACAAGTTATTGCTCTGGTCAATGGCTGTATCTTTCTTCAACCTTCTTATACTCATGGGTGAAGAAGCTCTGTTTGCCCTCCCAGCTGGTTTCACCCCATGAGTCAATCTTCAGTTTCCTGACATGGCTGGGGTCCATTTGTTCTCTCACACCCATTAGAGTAGACTTCTGGTCATCTCTAGCCCTTTCTGGACTCAGAGCCTAACAGGTATATGGCTTTAGTTCCCATTTATTGTTGTGCAATTTTGTTCTTTTTTCTAGTCCCTGGAGACTAGATATCATTTTTGACCATGACTATCTTTTTATGTTTGGGGTAGGGGTGTGTGAGAATTTAAAGTATGAGCTCATAATGCTTACTGACCACCAAAAATAGATTCCTTCTGTAAACATTTTTGAAGGTCCTTTCTCTTAAAAAATATTTTTATATTATTTCCTGAATTATCATTCAATAAAATCTTTCTAACACCATCATTTGCACTTTATGTTTATTGTACTGAGCATTTGGGTGAAAGTTCTTTGAACTTTCTCCCTAAGAGTGTTTATAAGCTCTGATCTTCAGCAACTTATAAATTTATATAATCAATGGGGACTTCTTGACTGAGCTACAGGCTGCCTAACTCAACAGATTCAATGTGTTCAAAACTAAGCTTCTCATACCCACCACCCATCAACCAATTCTGCTCCTCTTCTATACCTTAGTAAATGGCAATTCCATTTCTCCCCACAACTGTGCAAACCATGAATATTAGAGTCAATGTTAACTCTTTCCTTTCTCTTACAGCCCATAATCAATCCACCAGTAAGTTATATCAGCTCTGCACTCAAAATATGTTTAAAATAAGACTGTTTCTTACCATCTCTATTACTATCACCTCAGTCGAAGCCACCATCATCCCTCACCTGGATTACTGAAATATCTTATTGTTTGCCCTTCCTCTGTCCTCACTTCTTCTGTTTTTAACATAAGAGGCAGAGTGATCCTGTTAAAACATGATTTGATCATGAAAACTCTCCAATGGCTTCTCACCTCACTTTGAATAAATACTCAAATTCTTCCACTGACCCTGAAGGCCCTGTATGACCTGGGCTGTTCCCTTTGCTTCTTGCCCCTTATTAACTTTGCTCCAGCCACACTTGCTGTTTCTGGATTGTGTGGAATAGAGTCCCACCTTAGGGTCTATACCCCTGCTGTTCCCTCTGTCTGAAATATTTGTTCAGATATTGAAAGTAGCTCTTTTGCCACCTTCCTGGTTGCCCATTTCTGTTCCCCACTAGCTTTAAAAGAATCTAATTAAAAGAATGAGACCACTAAGCAATTGAAACTACTTTGTGATTATGCTCTTCTGAATGCACACCATGCCTTCTCTAAACTGTTGATTTTTTTTTTTTCTAGATAAAAGGAGGAAAGAATGAAGAATTAAACAGTTAAAAAATGACTAGCTCTCTACTCTCAACAGCCGTCTTAGCAATCCTGAGGCAGATCATGCAGGCAAGAGAACATCTGAAGAGTCAGCCAGTCTGCATGCAATGGAGGATGATGCAGAATCCAACTTCCTGCTTCAATGATTCACTAAGATTCTTGATCCCCATTTTCAGTTCAGTTCAGTTCAGTTCACTCAGTCGCATCTGACTCTGCGACCCCATGGAGTGCAGCATGCCAGGCCTCCCTGTACATCACCAACTTCCAGAGTTTACTCAAACTCATGTCCATTGAGTTGGTGATGTCATCCAACCATCTCATCCTCTGTCATCCCCTTCTCCTCCTGCCTTCAATCTTTCCCAGCATCAGGGTCTTTTCAAGTGAGTCAGCTCTTTGCATCAGGTGGCCAAAGTACTGGAGTTTCAGCTTCAGCAGCAGTCCTTCCAATGAATATTCAGGACTGATCTCCTTTAGGATGGACTGGTTGGATCTCCTTGCAGTCCAAGGGACTCTCAAGAGTCTTCTCCAACACCACAGTTTAAAAGCATCAATTCTTCAGCACTCAGCTTTCTTTATAGTCCAACTCTCATATCCATACATGACTAATGGAAAAACCATAGCTTTGACTAGATGGACCTTTGTTGGCAAAGTAATGTCTCTGCTTTTTAATATGCTGTCTAGGTTGGTCATTAGCTTTTCTTCCAAGGAGCAAGCATCTTTTAATTTCATGGCTGCAGTCACCATCTGCAGTGATTTCGGAGCCCCCCAAAATAAAGTCCGTCACTATTTCCATTGTCTCCCCATCTATTTGCCATGAAGTGATGGGACCAGATGCCATGATCTTAGTTTTCTGAATGTTGAGTTTTACCATCCCCATTTTATGCCCCTTTAAAAACTGTCATGGCTGAGCAGAATCTTCGGAGTTGGTGTCTGGACCATGTCCACATTTTCCCCAGATTGCTGGCTTTTCTGATTAAAGCACCTTTCCTTTCTACTGACACTTGCCTCTCGAATTACTGGCTTATGAGCAGCAAGCAGCCAAACCTGAGTTTGGTAACAATACCGTTATGGCTTACTCCCTTACCTCCTTTAGATCATTCTTCCCAGGCTTCCCTATAGAAAATGGTTTTCATTATTGCCTGCAACACTTCCTGTTTTCCTCCCCTGCTTTATTTCTCTCCTTAGAACTTAGCATTACCAAAAATACTTATACTTCTTGTTTATTACTCAGCCCTCCCTCCAAATATAAGCTATATGAAACAAAAATTCTACTTTATGCATTGTTTTATCCTTTGACTAGAACAGGGATTATTTAGTACTAAATAAATATTGATTGAGTGCATAAAAGTTGAACAGACCACCAGCAAAGAACACAGGATGTAGTCTTAATTAATTGATTGCTTTTTAACCTGAAGTCCTTCAGCAGGAAATAAGTAAGCCAGGTATCTTTTCTCTAGTAATCCATGTACAGCATATTACTGAAAGTTCGGTTCTTTAGTAGACTCCTTTTGTTAAATAAAAAAGTTTTTTTTTTATCTAATTTTCCAAAACATTACTGGAAATGAGATCTGTCTTAATGCACTTAGTTTGAATTAAATTTGAATTCAAGATGTGGCCGGCAAAAGTGCCTTAATGTGTCAAAAGATATTTATGCATACAATTATATGATGAATTATGAATGGATGTGTTGAAATCACAATTCAACTCATAAAAATAGAATGTGCTAAAATAAAAGGCCATTATGAAAGCATTGTTGATCCTCTTCTTAACCATGGTGATGCATGCAACAGTATTCTATTTGGCTATAAAAGATCGCTTTTTCAGACATTTGCCTGAAAAGACCATTTGTCTTTCATTTTGTCCACAGATGTTCTGTTCAAACATTCTCCCCATTCTCCCCTATTCTAGATGAGGAAATGTGGGGGAGGGTAATTTGGGTCATTCTTATCCTGAAACTTTCAGAAGCACTTATTTTAATTGTGGAAGAAAATGACAGTTTCTGTGTTACATTTTGAAAGCTCAGCTACTATTAAATTCTTCTCAAGTTGCAAATTGCCATACTTATGGAAAAATCTGCAATCAAAATACTCTCTTGTTGCAATATAGCAACTTCCTCTTACTGTAATTTTCTGCAAAGTTCCAAGATTTCTCCAGTCAAACCAAAAGCTTATTTCTTATACATAAGGTGCTTAGCAATTTGAAACTCTTGGGACAACTGATAACTATCTCCACATATTTAATCTTTTTTAATAAACAAAAGGCTTTGAGATTTAAATATTTCACAGAGAAATGTATTTTCACTTACTTTCTCATTATTGTGTGTCAGCAGAAAAAGTCTAAATATGAGTAAGTGTGATATGGTAATGAGAGTAAATATTATCTTAAGAAATCTTCAATTTACATGAAATAACAGCATAGAACTGAACAAGCTTGTTGCCCATTCTGGTACAGGAGAGAAACTGCTGAATGGGGTGGGGACAAGATACTGCATGCACACTGGTTCTCTGAAGACAGTGGGGTGAGCTTGCTCTGGATTCTGTCAATAAAGTTAATCTGACTTTATATTGACTGAAAATGGCTCTACATATACTTACAAATAAGTGTATTTTAAAAAATAGGCATGCTAATAAATTATGAGTCAAATAAGAACAAAAAGGCAATGACTGGGGGAATTTAGAGAAGGTTAAATTCATTAGGAAGGGCAGAGTCAGTGTTTCATCAGAAGAATACCATGCACATCAGATTCAGAAGGAAGTACGTAAGTGAAACTTACACAATATTTTATAAGGTGATTTCCCTTTTCCTATCGAGTAGTAAGTGGTAAGATGGGGAGAAGAGTGAAGAGTAATGACTGGTTAGGAAGAGTAACAAAAGTCACCACCCTTGGGAAATAGGAACTGTCATTCTTGGATCTAAATAATTATCTTTACTGAGGGCTCATGTGTGAGGCTGAGTGACTGAACTGACTGAATGACACGTGTGAGGCACAGCATTAGGGACCTTGTATCAGTTATCAATCTTAATGCTTATAATACATTTGCTCAGTGGTGAATGCCATTTCAAAGAGGAGAAAACTGAGAGTAGATAACTTATTCAGGAGCACACAGGTAGTGGCAGAGTCAAAATTCAAACCCAGGTCTACCTATTCACAAACCCGTTCTAACCACTCCATGCAATATCGCCTCTCAGGCAAGTATTGTGTAGTCATGGTAACCATTTTAGAGAAAAGAACTGCTTTCTGTATCTGACACAAAGATATCCATTTATGAAAACCTCCCATAACATGTGATATAAGTGCATTGTTATGTGGAAAGGTTCTGTAAAACAGAAAGATACTAGGATTATACTTTTATATTCATGGAGATAATTTAAACAGGTAACACCTTGTGTAGCTTAGTAGCTCTGTTGTGTCCGATTCTTTGCGATCCAACGGACTGTAGCCTGCCAGGCTCCTCTGTCCATGGTATTCTCCAGCCAAGAATACTGGAGTGGGTTGCCATGCCCTTCTCCAGGGGATCTTCCCAACCCAGAGATAGAACCCAGGTCTCTCGCATTGCAGGCAGATTCTTTACTGTCTGAGCCACCAGAGAAGCTCATCTCTAAATTTACCAATCTTACCAGTCTAAGACTTTACTAGTCTTAGCAATCTTACCAATCTAACATCCTACCAATCTCTGATTCTCATGCTTTTGTCAATTTTCTTTGAATTAGCAAGTTATACTGCTCTGTGGGATTTAAAAAAAAGATTTGCAGCTGTTTGGGGGAGGTAACCATTAATCATATTTTCATGAGAGGAAGGCTCATGTTAACATTTTAATTTTGCAAATGAGATAGAAAATAAGGTACAGAAAGGTAATAAGTCTCAGCCAAGTTATACAAGGATGAGACTGCATTCAAAGTTTATTCCAAACATATTAACAGTGTTAACTGAATTCAATGCAATTAAAAAACCCTATGTCAATACTGATGAGGAAATCAGTGATCCAAATAAGGCAAGCCTGCCTCTCCACTAAATTCTTTACACAGGAGAAATCTCTTGGAGCTGATTCATTGTGTTATGCAATTTTTCACTTGATACATTGCTGATTATTATGCCTTAAAATTACTTGGTTCAATTTCTCAAAATGCAGTTTTTAACTACTGCATTAGTTTCTACAAAGGCAGAAACCATCTGCTTAGCTTGCCACTCTCTACTCAACTCCTAACACTGGACCTGACATATAATCTTCTATTGAAAGCATGAATCAAATACTACCTATGTGTGTGGAAAGTGAGGGTATGAGTTATGACATCTCATATGCAATCTGTCAGCATATCCAGTCCACTCATATCCAGAGTCCAAGGCCTTCTCACTTCTTCCAATTAGCACCCAGGGCTAAGCCCCTATCATCTCTCACCTGAATTGACTAAATCCTAGTCAACTGACTAGACTGTCTTGTTTTCATGGTTCCATACTACACAAAGCCCCTGCAGCCTATTCTCAACACACCAGCTGGAGTGATATACTTTGAAGGGTGCTGTCTCAGCAAGAATGGAATGCACAGCACCAGGAGAACAATACCATAGTAGAGATCAAGAGACCTGACTTCTAGTTCTCCATATTCCAGCTCTATGGCTGTGGATAAGTCACTGAAAGTAATCTTCATCTCAATTTCTTCATTGGCAGGATCAGAGAGCTGGACCAGATGCTTTTAGGATATCTTATAAGCACTAACTGTACATGATTCTGACTTACAAATGAAGGGAGAAAATGGCTAGTTACCAATGCACATCCAATTATTGATGTGTCAGGAATTAATTACATATACCTGTAATCAGTGTTAATTTGAACACAATGCTAGATTATTCACTGAAAGGTACTTGGTTTATGCTTAAGTTGCACCATGTATGAAAATCATTTATTTCCAGCCATTTTAGATATAGCTATTGTGGGGTGTTTGATTAATGTGTACAACATGGGACAGAGGCAGAAACTTTGAATAGGTGAAAAGCAGAACTAGGACAGTGCCTGCTCCTGAATCTTCTGTTTGACAAACTGTCGACATTTATGTGTCAGAGAGATCAGGATAGGCTTGCCCATATTTTGTGACAAAGAAATGTTTATGATCAGAAAAAATTGAGAGAACCAGATTTGCCTTTGGAAGGCTATTCAATGACATAAAAATAAACTATCTGCAAAAGAAAAGAGAGAAAAATAATACAAATGAATCACCTCTAATGAAGAATGTACAAAAAGTTAAAACTCTCAAATAAATGGATATGGCATATTTTGTCAGCAATTTTATGACAATCATAAATATTGGGAAAATTTCTGGTTATTGATTTAATGAAAGTGAAAGTGAAAGTCACTCAGTCATGTCTGACTCTTTGTGACCCCATGGACTATACAGTCCATGGAATTCTCCAGGCCAGAATATTGGAGTGGGTAGCCTTTCCCTTCGCCAGGGGATCTTCCCAACTCAGGGATCAAACCTAGGTCTCCCGCATTGCAGACAGATTCTCTACCAGCTGAGCCACAAGAATCTGAAACTAAATGGTTTGGGGTTACCTTTATTTTTAGTTTTGTTGCTCTGATAAATTGTACATATTTTCTCACCATGGGATGCTTGCCATGTCAGTGTAATTTGTTCCAAGAATTCTAGCTTTTATTTAAATACCTTTATGGGTATGAGGATGTTTATATCAGGCTCTTATTCTGGGATTTTTGCTTAGAGAATAGATGAGCCCTCAAAGACACTCACTCAAAATGTTTCTATATCTGTTAGTTTAGTTGCAGTCTTCTTGATCCAGAGATTGTTTTTCTTTACCAGAAAATCTCTCAAAGGTAATACTGGATAAAAATAAAAGTTAAGTTTAGAAAGTTTCAAAAGTTCCTATACACAAATTATTTTATAGTAAAATAAGATAAATCACACACTGCCTTCTTTTCTATACACAACCACCTACTAGGACATGATTTTAAGACTGAAAAAGTAAAACTGGTTTTATCTAACAGAAAGGAAAAAAGAGCTCGATGGGGATATTTTAAAAAAAATTATGTTTGCAACAGGAATCAAATCATCATTATGCTGTCAATTTAGATGGCATTTTCCATAGTCCTCTTTCCAGTGCTATGCTCATTTTGTAAATGAGAAAACTGAGTAAGATAAAGAAAGCAATTTATGCAAGCTCAGATATGAAAAATTAGATTTCTGCAGGGCCTGATGTTTGCTGCCACTTTTCCAGAACTCGTTGCCTCAAATGCACCAAGATTAGGGTTTGGCTTGTTCTCAGCCCACTGCTGAGGACATTTGGTAGTATGGTTAGAGGAAGGACGCTAAGAATATATGTGCACTATCCAAGTGCCAGATACTGTATCAGACACTTTATATGTTTTTTAATTACAGGGAGTCAAAGTCCTTATCCAATTATAAAATATATACGAGAGAGACACAAAGGAAGAATATAATACCCTCAAAAATATTTTACTAGCAAACAAAGAAGTGAACTTCATATGCTTCTTTCTTACACCAGGCATCTGATAAAAATGGAGGACATAATGGAAAATGCAAGTGAAGAAGATTCAACAAGTGACTAAAATAACATGGTAGAGGGACATGGCTTTCTGGTACTCTTCCTAAAACAGATTATACAAAGAAATTCTTTAAAGAGTTGCCTTATGTGTTTTATTAAGTAGAAACCTCTTTAAGTAAATCAGGCATTTTATCCTAATTGTTACTTACAGCAGTCACTGTTTTCATTGAAGATGGATGAAAGACAATTTGAAGTTATAGTTTCCTATATGCTCTGGGAAGTTAAATAAGTAGGCTACACCTTGCATCCACTCCAAATTTATGGTCGTTTAGAATTTTTCACTTTACAGTGATACACACACTGTCTCTAGAATTTTCAAAGCAGGTTTTACCTGGTATGTACCTATGGTGACAACAGAAAAGGAAAACTCAGTGTGGTGGTTATCAACAAACTGAGAAGAGCTATGTCAACTGGGGAAAGGTGGAACTATGTATCTCAGAATACCTCTTCCTGTATGGTGTTAGTTAGGATCAATCAATGTAAATCTGTGGGAGTTTTGGAGAATAAAATGAGGCAGGAGCCTTGCTCTGGAGGTCAGTGTAGGGCGCCAGTCACTACCACCGTGCACACATATGCCACTCTTGTTGGTTTGGGTCAGTAGCCAGGCCAGCAACTCCTTCAGGTCCTCTAAATCCTGGACCAGGAGCCTGTGAATCTCCATGGCAGAGGGCATCAGCTTCGTTGATGAAGTTGGAAACAGGCTTCCAGTTTGTGCTGATGAATTCTACGTCATCTTGCTCTCCCTGGCTTTACATCCAGATTTTCTTCATGACCACTGGCTCTGCTGAGGTGTCTTCACCTCAGCTCCTTGATTGAGTAAGATCTAGTCCTTTATTCCATGCCACTTCGTGCTTCTGGCTCCCCGACTGAACCCTAACTGATACATTCATTAAAATGCCCAATGAAGACAGATGTTCTGGTCCTAGAAGCCTTTCTGATTTGTTCATCAGGAAGCAATCCCCTTCCATGTAAATGAACCCATTTCCTTTCTATATGGTGTTAAGAATAGTCACTATCTGCCCAGCACAGTGGAATAAACTTTATATACAGTATATGATTTACTTCTGTAATAGCTGAGCAAATTAAGTATTATTAGCCTCTCTATTCTGATGAGAAAATGAGGTTCAGAAATGTCTAAGTTCAAACAGCTCATGTTCTATTAAATAGAGCATTATTCTTAGCTATCTGAATCTTTAATGTTGGGCCCTTTCACTTGAAACTGGTTGTCCTTGAGGCCACTTTGAATTTATGATAATAAAAGAAAACACGAGAAGGTAACTTATTCTCCTATTTGAGATTTCAGGAAAGTTTGCATCTAGTTATAATCTAAAATTATTTGCATAGAAAGAATAGGAATTGAAATACGGATCCATTTCTCAACACTGCAGATTGTTTTGGGTTCAAGTCTATTAGGATACTGTTTTGGCTTAACCTGATACCTGTAGAGATGCTAAGAAACAGATTTAACAATATCATTTAGAACCAAGACTCCAGGTTGAGCTCATGCACTCTGGCCTGCTGCCAGTTGCTGTCTGAGCCAAAAGCCAAAGATGAATATGTGAAGGGTGCAAACAATTTAACACTGTTCTTAGAAGCTATCCTCAAGAAACTAGAACGTAACAGCAGTCAATAACTGGGCCTTAAACTTCATTCTCACATAAGACTTGGGCCAAGAGATTCAGATATGCAGTCTATTAAGAGAAATCTTTGGATGAGATTTTGGTATATACAGCAAATGATTAGGTCTACAATTTTGTAGAGTTGGAGGGTGCTGAAATCATCAAGGAAGTAATGTATTTTACAAGTTGAGTGAAGAAAATCATTTCATTATCAGTTATGGTCCTTTAATCAGAAGAGGCTTTAAATAGTTCTAGGGGTAAAATGATTTTACCTGGAGTTTCATTAAACTTGAGATGCTTGATTAAATGAGTTATGGTGGTGAGGTAATATGGGTAATGTGATAATGGGAGCAAAAAATGTCTATTGCTAACAAAACTTGAGGAAATTTTCTCAGGCTATGAAGCTGGGAGAGATAGGCCTACAATATAAAAAAGAATGGGGTTCTTTAACCTCTCTGATAAAAACAGGTATGTATCCAAACAGTCTGTAATTATTGACCACAGCAACCAAGTGAAGGGGCTCTCATCAGAATTTATGTTTTATTTTATTTTTAAAAGGCAACAAGGAATTCATAGTAAGATTTAAATTTAATAAATTTAAAATTAATAAATTCCTAATCCAATTCTTCTGTGTCCTGTTCTGCATGATGCCTTGCTAATTAAGCCAGATTTTGTGTTTTGCTTCCTGGCAGCCATTATCTAGCCAAGAACTAGCAGAATGAGGACCGGACCTTGTTTGGTTCAAACATGAAACTGATGGGGCTGACTTTAAATAATTTGTTTTATACAGTGTAAGCAGAAACCTCTCTAAAGCATGAGGGCGTATTAGTGAATCTTTTTTGTTTGTTTGCATAACTGATTAAACTTAAAACATTTATAAAATAAAAATTTTTTCCAAATGTTTAAACAATATTTTCACCATTAATAAAATTTATGAATTTAATCAGTTTCCTAGGAATTCCACTAAGTCACAAGCCCTATACATCAAATATTTTAAAGGCTTCCAGCACTTTAAAGGCACCACAGAACATAATAGTAAAAGCAAAATGGATTACTCTTGCACTTCAGCAATATAAAAGTGCAATATGTTTAGCCCTTTTGTTCAGTATTTCTGTCGTTATTTTTTGGAAGTCTTTTAATGATTAATTTCCTTTAATAGTTATGACTGTTCAGATCATCTACTTCATCTTGGGAGAGTTATGTAGCTAGTGGGCTTTGAGGATTTGGTTCATTTCATCTAAACTGTTCAACTTCAGTGCAGAGTTGTTCATAGCATTTCCTTATTATTCTTTAAATGTCTGTGAGGTTTGTAGTGATAACTCCTCTTTCATTCTTGACACTGATAGCTTGAGTCTTCTCTCCTTTTGCCCTTTGTCAGTCTCGCTAGACACTTTATCAATTTCTTTTTTGATTTTCTAAAAAGAGCTTTTCTTTTAAAATATTTTTAAATAAAGCTTTTAATTTGATTTTCTCTATTATGGCTTTTTTTCTGTTTTCAAATTTCATTTCTTCTCTCTATTGTCTTCCTTATGCCTGCTTATTTCTTGTTATTCTTTTTCTAATTTCTTGAGGTGGGAGCTTAGTTTTTAGATTTGACAACTTTCTCCTTTTCTTTCATTCATTGTTTCAACCTTGATGTGCAGCTTGTGAGATCTTAGTTCCATGACCAGGGATTGAACCTGCTTCCCAGTAGTGGAAGTGCTTAGTCCTAACCACTAGATCTCCAGGGAATCCACTCCCCTTTTCTGATATAAGCATTTATTGCTATAATTTTCCCCTAAACATACGTTGTGTTTACATCTTCATTCAATTTTCCTTGAGATTTCCTCTTTTATCTATGGATTTATTATTCAAAAAGGTGTTCCTTAATTTCCGAGAGGTTGGAGACTTACTTGTTAATTGTTGTTAATTTCCAGTGTGATTCCATTGTGGTTAGATAACATACATTGTATGATCACAGTTCTTTTATAATTAAAGTTCACCTTATGACCCAAGGTATGGTCTATCCTGATGACTGTCCCACTCATACTTGAAAAGAATATGTATTCTGCTATTTTGGGGAGAACATTGGTGGGTGGATAGTCATTCAGCACTCTATACTTTTGCAGAATTTTTGTTTAGTGGTGCTATAAATTACTGAGAGGGGTGCTGAAGATTTCAACTATGGTTATAGATTTGTCAATTTCTCTTTTTCAGTTCTGTTGGACTTTGCTTCTAGTATTTTGAATCTCTGTTGCTTGATGCACATACATTTAAGATTTTTCTGTCTTCTTAGTGAAGAGACACTTTCGAGGCCTGTTGTGGTAGAGAAGGAGCATGATTTTTTTGAAATGGTCTTCACAAAAATAACTACTAGTACAAATTGGTCAGGAAACACAAGTGTATTTTCCTCCTAGACTTCTTTATGGATTTGCATTCTATAAAATGGTTTAATATTTACAGACAAGAAAAGTCAAGATTTCATTTCTTCAACTTCTTAAAAACCACATAACTGTATTTAAGACAGTGGG
Source organism: Bos taurus (assembly GCF_002263795.3). Classification (NCBI taxonomy): domain Eukaryota; kingdom Metazoa; phylum Chordata; class Mammalia; order Artiodactyla; family Bovidae; genus Bos; species Bos taurus. The sequence continues at coordinate 121,730,846 of NC_037357.1, forward strand.
TTTCAGCAGTTTTTGACTGTGACTCTATTTTAGGCCAGCAGATCCTGTGATGCATTTGTCCCCGGTTTCTAGTGGGAAATTAATTAGGTTATACTAATAGAATATGACTGTAAAAGTACTGTAGGGTGTGGATAATTCATAGTTCAGTTCAGTCGCTCAGTCATGTCCGACTCTTTGCGACCCCATGAATCGCAGCACGCCAGGCCTCCCTGTCCATCACAAACTCCCGGAGTTCACTCAGACTCACCTCCATCAAGTCAGTGATGCCATCCAGCCATCTCGTCCTCTGTCGTCCCCTTCTCCTCTTGCCCCCAATCCCTCCCAGCATCAGAGTCTTTTCCAATGAGTCAACTCTTCGCATGAGGTGGCCAAAGTACTGGAGTTTCAGCTTTAGCATCATTCCTTCCAAAGAAATCCCAGGGCTGATCTCCTTCAGAATGGACTGGTTGGATCTCCTTGCAGTCCAAGGGACTCTCAAGAGTCTCCTCCAACACCACAGTTCAAAAGCATCAATTTTTCGACACTTAGCTTTCTTCACAGTCCAACTCTCTCATCCACACATGACCACAGGAAAAACCATAGCCTTGACTAGATGGACCTTTGTTGGCAAAGTAATGTCTCTGCTTTTGAATATGCTATCTAGGTTGGTCATAACTTTCCTTCTAAGGAGTAAGCAATTTTTAATTTCATGGCTGCAGTCACCATCTGCAGTGATTTTGGAGCCCCAAAAAATAAAGTCTGACACTGTTTCCCCATCTATTTCCCATGAAGTGATGTACCATTAAAAAAAATTATGGGTAATATGAATTACAACATGCTAGAAGGTAAAGCCTGGGCTTCCCTGGTGGCTCAGATGAGAAAGAATCCACCTGCACTGCAGGAGACTTGGGTTCGATCCCTGGGTTAGGAAGATCCCCTGGAGAAGGGAATGGCTACCCACTCCAGTATTCTTGCCTGGAGAATTCCATGCACAGAGGAGCCTTGCAGGCTACAGTCTATGGGGTTGCCCATGCAACCCACAACTGAGTGACTAACACACACACACAGAAGGTAAAGCAAGTGACCTAAAGCAAACTAAAATCAATAGTCTAACAATAATTTATAATAAAAAGGCAATTGAAAACTATAGGTAACTTAAAATCTGATGAGGTACCAACATAGTATTCCTCCTGAAAGCTGTGGGAACCTGAACCACCTACACTTGGGTTTGTATGAGAAGAGCAAAACTGCATTGTTGGTTGCATGAATATCAGGCTTTTAGGAAAAATAGTGAATTGTAATATTCAGTGAACTCTACTAATGCATCATTTTATGGCTATTCAATGTATAACCTTTTAAAGTCATTTAGTAAGTTACTAGGAAGCAATATATAATCACGAGGGAAAATTAAAGTCTCTGGAATTATGTGGTATTTGCCTGTAAGAATCAAAGGAAGGTCTATCATTTCTACATCAAGCCTCAGTTACTAAGAGCCATTTACTAAATTTGAGAATGACTGCTCTAGTGAAGTGTTCCAGTGGGAAACACTTGTCGCAGTCCAGGCTGTTCCCATGTAGGGCTTTGCCAGTGCTACCATGAATTTGGCATTAACACTCTAGAAATAATGAAGTCATCCATGGGAACCAGGAAATACATATGATATGAATAGAATCACATTTAGAATGGATATCTAACACATCTGCACGCACCCTGGTGAGGAGAAGATTCACATCACACTGTACCACGGCTGTCATCTAGGTGAGTAAAGTCAAAGTGTGGAGAAAGTGGTTGTTATAAACTGTTAGCTCAGAGATGGTTATTTAGCCACTGAAAATAACTGCTCTCTTATTTTAATTACATTGATCCTGAAACAATGCAGCTAAGTCAGGCCTATACTAGACAAACCAACCTTTATAATTGCAGGCAAATTATAAATGTTTATAGGCTGACAATACAGCATATTTTTCATCTTTGTGATAATACTAGCTCTGGCTTCTCTAACAGATGGTAAAATCCTTATGAGCAGATATGGCTTTATTCATCTAAAAATGTGAGTTTTGGAGCCAGACTGCTTGTACTTACATTTCAAGTCTGCTACTTTCTGCCCGTATGACCATGGGCAAGGTAAACTCTGTATTTCAGTTCTTCAAAACTGAAGAATGGAAGAACTTCTGAGTAGCAACCTCAGAAGGTCAATTTGAGGATTCAATGAGATATAAGTTCAATGAGTATATAAGCACTTAGCATAGGAACTTAGTAAGCAATAGGTAAATGTTAGCTATTATTAGTAACAGCAGTGACAGTATTATTATTTATATATATTCCACAATACTTATTGTGCCTTAAAGATAGTTTGGCACACTAGAATTGCTGTTGAGTCTCTGCTAAATTATGTTGTTTTAGAGGGGCAATTTGAAACAGTTGGGACAAGGATAAATACTTCTACATATTTAATTTTCAAATAAACAAATAAAAGCCTTTGAGATTTAAATATTTCAAAGAAAAATATTTTCCCCTTACTTTCTCATTAGTGTGTGTCTGCAGAAAAAAGTCTAAACGTGAGCAAGTGGGGTAAGGTGGTAATGGGAGTAAATATTAAATCAAGAAATCTTCCATTTACATGAAATAACAGCATAGAATTGAACACATTTACTGTTGGTGGTAGTCCTGCCCATTCTACCAATGTTCAAATCCCAGCTCTACCATTTTACTTATTAATCCAATGTGCCCCAGCTTCCTAATCTATAAAATGGGGATAATACTAGCACCTTCCTTCTAAGTTTTTTTATGAGTATTGAGTTAAATATTACAAATTACTTAGAATAGTGTCTGTTTCATAATGTTTATTTAATTGCTAAATTAAAAAAAAAAAAAAAAAGATGTCTTTTAACAGATTTCCACCACCTTCCCCCAGAAGCTCAACCAAAAATCCTGCCACAGTTTGATGGAAATAGCTAAAAGGACTTATCATAAGTAAAACAGTAACTGAATGTTTGCAGTTATACCCTAAATAGCTAAGACAAGCCACACAAATGTTGGACTGTTAGGAAACGAATCATCCAGACTTTTTAACACCTACTCAAAGTCTGTTTTAAGTCACCTAAAATCACATTATTCAGTTTATGAAAGTACACTTGCAGGTTGTCTAGATCCATTATCAGATTTTACTTTTCTGGCATCTCAGTGTGTAGATTTAAAACAAACTATCACTTTGTTTATGGATTTACTTCATCAGCTTTAATGTGAGAGTTAAGATGTCATATGTATATCATATTAAGGATTTAAAAAAGCTCTGAATCTAATCATTCCTTATCTAAAGCCTTTACCACTACATCTGGATTTCACACACACACACGTACACATACACACACACCAGATACTGCTGTCTGCCCTTCCTTCATGGGCTAGCAGGTCAGAAGAGGGTTTCCACAGCTAACAACTCCCACATTTTCAGGCAGAGGATCAGTGAGTAGGCAAACTAACGTTATACTCTTTTGAAAAATACCATCACATGCTTAGCAGACAGCCATACTGTGACCTCTATAATGAGAGGTCAGGGATAAGAAGAGAGCAAAAACTAGTTGGAGTGGAAGAGGCAAGGCTAGGCTGAGGGGGTTACCCTGGTGGCACCTGTGGAGCAGGGCAGTGCTGTAAATCGGTCCCATAAAAGGTGCAAACTGGGACCTGCTTTGACAGGGAGCCCAATGTGGTGAGTATAAATTTCTAGGTGCTTCCAATACTCTTATAGGTGGATGGATGGTAAGAGTTAGGCTCCACATGGTCTGTTGCCTGTACTGGTAAACCAGCCAAATCCTTCTTGGAGGAGGTGCCGATAAGGGCAGAGTCCCAGTCTTTGGAGTAAAATGGTAATTGATAAAACAAAGTAGAATTTAGTCATGTGGACTAGACAAACATGACAGAAGACATTCAGAGTCCTACATCTCTGCCCAGGCATATGGGACACTGAACCTATGGTAATAAGTTCCTGGTGATTCCCACTATGAATACACCCCAACTGAAGGCCTGCTTGTGCTGGACGGGACTAGCCAAGGACGTGGAGGTGGCTGTTTTTGCAGACTGAGGACTGCAGACTGTTTTGCAATTGAGAGATACTGAGAAAGGCATTAAAGTTCCTGTCACATTCACTCACTCGTTCATTCATTTACTCATCACAGTTTTATTGAGCACTTATAAGGTACTAGACCTAGACTAGGTACTAAAATATAGTGCTGAACAAAATGGAGAAACTATCCTTTCCTGCCATGGACTTGGACATGCTCTCCCTACCATGTATAGTGAAGAAAGACACTAAGCTGATAATCATGCAAATGAACCATAAAGTTTTCCAAGAAGTTATATAGGGTACTAAGAGACTATAATAGCAGAAACTGATTTAATTTAGGGAGTAGGGATCAGATAAAAATCTCTCTGCAATCTCAGCTTTAGATAGGAGCCAGCCAGAGGTAAAGACCGAATAGAAGCATTCTCAGTAGAGGGAAAGAGAAAGTGTTAGTTGCTTAGTTGTGTCTGACTCTTTGAGACCCCATGGACAAAGAATATGCCAAAAATGAAAGAGGTGGCAAAGACTGGTGGATGATTAGGGTAGTTAAGGCAAAGAGAATGATTTCCTTTCAGATAAGTTTAAGAAAAATACATAAACTAGAATAACAAACATGGAATTAATAAAAATAAAATTATGTATTTTACAATACCATAAACTTCTAAATTGTCTTTACTATTATATAAACATTTCTGCTATAATTGCTAAGAGGAATGAGTCACACTGAAGTCAAACTGTATTTGCCTGGCTTTGTGTATTTTTATTAGGCTAATTTCCAGAATACAGTAATGAGGATTTTAATCTAGGAGCTTAAAAAGAAACACCCTACACCCCGCCCCCCAACACACACAGCTTTAGTAAATTTTTTAAGGGTATTTATTGCTGATATGATCCTGCTACAAAATTCAACTAAATTTTTCTCTAAATTTCAACTCAGACCACATAGAACTAGTATTATAGCAGAGACAGCAGCCTACGAAACTCCGTATTCTATCTTTATAGTCCTCTTCCACTTAAGTTCTATTTCATTAAAAAGAGCTGTATCATCCAAAGGAATAATTGGTAAGAATGAAGATAATGGTTCATTATGAAGGTAAGTGAATTATATATTGATACTGATCTTGTGTTTAAAAAAATTAACATAAGGAAACGTCCTTTTATTTTAAATAAGTACATATATACAGACTAAAAAAAAAAAACCAAAAAATTCTGTGAAATGTAAAAAGCAATCATTTACGTATATGTTATTTTGCCTCCCAAATCCAGGCAATTTAACTATAATACCCTGTAGTCTTTGTAATAGATAACGCTGAATAACTGCTTGAGTTTTATAACAGCAGCGGCTCTGTATGTTTTTTTGAACTTAATAAAAAATAGTAACAAAGAGCAAAAGAGAAACCTGGGTAGAAATCAATCCAGTTACTAAAAATGCTACTAATATCAGCATATGAGCACACACAGTTCTTTAAGTAAAACCTTTCCAAAACTCACTCATTAGTTATTAAAGCTCAAATTCCTATGTGTATGCAATACCTACGGAGGACCAAGGCAGAGTGTGGAAAGATCCCTAGTGGTTTGGATCCTAGTCCTTACTCTTGCACTTTTTTGCAACATGGCTTTGGGTTAATCAAGTAACCATTTCGAGCTGTCATTTGCAAATACAGTTGTCAGATCAGATCAGATCAGTCGCTCAGTCATGTCCGACTCTTTGAGACCCCATGAATCGCAGCACGCCAGGCCTCCCTGTCCATCACTAACTCCCGGAGTTCACTCAGACTCACGTCCATCGAGTCAGTGATGCCATCCAGCCATCTTATCCTCTGTCGTCCCCTTCTCCTCCTGCCCCCAATCCCTCCCAGCATCAGAGTCTTTTCCAATGAGTCAACTCTTCGCATGAGGTGGCCAAAGTACTGGAGTTTCAGCTTTAGCATCATTCCTTCCAAAGAAATCCCAGGGCTGATCTCCTTCAGAATGGACTGGTTGGATCTCCCTGCAGTCCAAGGGACTCTCAAGACTCTTCTCCAACACCAGTGAGGTTTAAAAATACGTAAATGTGGAAACTCCCTTGATAACTGCAAAAGTCCTAAATTAATCAACTAAGGTCCTCAAAGGAACTTAAGTCTAATAAACAACTCATCAATAAATGTTCTTTCTTTCTGAACACCGGTCATAGGCATTTAACATACTCTTTGGGATTAACAATTATTTAGCTTTTTTAAAAACAAGAGACCAGAGTTAGAAACTGTTCAGCCTTTCACTCTGAAATTAGTGGGTCAGTGTTACATGGGAGGATTTCCTCCATGATTAACAATATTCTTTACCCTGTACTGTCTCTCTGTCAAAAATTAGCTGGGATAAATATCTATCTGGGAAATATCATGTTACAAACTCAGGATATAGAATAAAAATAGGAGGCAAAAGTAGGCTCTTCCCTTTTTCTTGGAATAAATTTCTAGAAATAAAGTTACTAGACCAGGTTCTTCATGTGCTCATGCTCAATCGCTCAGTCGTGTCCAACTCTTTGCGACCCTATGGACCGTAGCCTACCAGGCTCCTCTGTCCATGGGATTCCCCAGGCAAGAAGACTAGAGTGGGTTGCCATTTCCTCCTCCACGTGATCTTCCTGACCCAGGGATCAAATCTGCGTCTCTTGTATCTCTTGCATTGACAGGTAGATTCTTTACCACTGTGCCACCTAAACAATGCCTTTCAGAAAGGTGCTAACAATATACCAGTTTTACCTTTTGCTATCTTCCATAATTTATTTAGTCAAAATCCATAAGACTCACAGCTATTTTTCCTTCCTCACACAGTATATTCCTGTCCCAGTGTGCACGACAGGATGGCACAGGCTGAGTGTTTGAATGAACCTTCAATTGCTTACCATTCCTCTTAGGATAAATCCAAACCCTTTAATAGTTTACAAGCTCTGGGTGAAGTGGCCTCTTCTTCCCTCTCTAGCCTCATCTCTCACTACCAACTCCCCTCTCGAATAGGCCAGCTGTCTCTTATGTTTCGATCGTTGTTCAGGCTATTACTTCTGACTGGAATGCCAGATTCTAGAAGGAGCTGAGTGTTAAGAGAGCATTTCTGACAAGTAAGAACAAAAGTGTCTCCTGTCACACAGTTCTGAGTATTGATTTCAGAACAACTTCAAATGTTTGTGGAAAAAATAATAACCTGATTACTCAGTTATTCAGAGTAGCAGGTTTTGATAAGGGCACTATTCTTGTGGAGGAAGATGCCAGGGGTATATAACTGGGGACAAGAGACAATAGAGAACAATTGCCATAGAGAACTGCACTCCTACATCAACCCAAATAAATGAAAATATTTTCCTACACTTCAGTTTTAGGAGAGAATAACAAGTAATAAGATATTTAAAAGATATACTCAGGAAAGCAACTCAAATTTAAGTTGTTAAATCTTTCACATCTTGTACATCTAGATGGTCTATCTTCCACAACAGTAACATCAATTTTTTTTGATGCTGTGAACATGAAGCACTGTTGCTCAAATTACTTAAAAACCTGTAGCCATGTTTTTCATGGTCTTCTAACAAGAAGCACAATAAACTTCCTTCTAACCAAAATGTCATAAAATGGGTCGATTTTGTGAATTGAATGTTTGGGTCAGTAAGATTATCAGCCTCCACGCTACCATTGTCCTAATCTCTCATCATCCATCTGGTCTGAGCTTAATGGCCCTGCCTTTGGCCTCACATCTCTTGATGGATGCTCTCAGCACTAGAGAGATCCTATAGGCCAATCTCATCATGCAAGTCCCCAGGACGAAATTCTTCACTAGCTCTTCATTACTGCAGCAAAAAGCCTAAGTATTTTATCATACAATTCCCCACTTAGCTCTCTAGGGGCCCATCTACTGCCCTTTCTCACATGCTTTCCCTCAATTTTTAGTGAACCGGTAACTCCGAGCCACATAAAATTGCTGGAACATACCGTTCACACACATTGGTAGCACACCTTCATATGTCTCACCACAAAAATACTGCTGCTCATCTTTCACTCTTTACCCATATGCTCCTCATTCTGAAGCCTCTTCTCACTCCCCAAGCAAAGGCCCTTCTTCTCCTACACTCTTACACTGCCTTACTACAAATTGTATTAGAACTCTTGGTGTGTCTTTCTTTCCATATAATGGGGTGCTATCTATGTCTTTTCACATCTTTACTTCAAGAATCATGGTCCAAGTCTACTGTACAACAGATGTTCATTTTTAAATGAAATCATAAATATATTAAAAATCCTATTTTTAATGTTGAACTTTACAGCTATTCATTTACTGTATATTATCACAATAATAACTGATCAGCTAATTAATTATTATTCTCCATCAGTTCTGTGCATAGGAAGTTATGAAGTTATATCTTTAAAAATATAAGCTGCTACAACATATGCACTCACTGAATATATGAATTGAGGGACAAATCAATAAGTCATCAATTTTTTAAAAATGTTTTTTCAGGGTATAAAATCTAAATTTAGGATTTTTTGTGAAAATCTGACAAGAGGATAAAAATAAATAATCTGGAATTTACCAAAAAGAGTCAATTGCCAGTCTGCCAATAAAACTGTCATCACAGAGTCTTTAAAAGTGTACTTACATGGTACAGTGTGGCTTCTGGCACAGGTGTGCCCATGATGTCTTGTCTCAGTGCATCCATTTGCAAACTAGGTAGCAACGAATAGTGAGTCGGGCTACTACTCTTATCACCCTTCTTTTTAGACTTCTTCCCTGTGTCTTTTTTGCTGTTTCTCTGAAACATGTACTCTTCTTGAGCAATTTTTTCATTGCTCATATATCGGAGTAGAGAGTTTTCTAAATAAAAAAAGATAAATACACCAATGTAGATATGCAAATATTCCAAACTTACCATCCTTAAAGTGTACTATTAGATTTCATTTCAGAAATGTAACTTGATTTCCTTTATGAAACACCTTTGTAGTAAAAATATGGAGAATCTTAATTATTTGGGATCACAGGACAACAGGAAGTTGATACCCTATAGAGTATTTCTCCAAGTTTAGCTCTGAACCAACCATATCAGAATTACCTGCAGAACCTGAATCATAAGTTTCAGATGTGTGGCTCATAAAATTTTTAACAAGTTCTCGCAAGGAGATTCTGCTAAAATCTGACAACAAACATCCTAGGGAGCATCCTTGGAGAAGTTAAAAGCCCACATTATGGACCAATAGTGAGGAAACTTAGTCCAAAAAATTTATGCTTAAATCGATAGCCAGAACTCTACTTCATAAAGACTTTATTCCCCAAGATGTTACCATCATATCAAGTCCCAAAAGGGTGACTCAGAAAAGGCATACAAGTGTTTCTTTCCTAAAATATTTTTCTTGATTAACTCTATAAAACAGAAGAGGTTAGAAACTGAAGTTTGGAAAATGGAGTGAATACATAGATGTAAAGTAATCTCAATGCTCCTATATTTACCAACATTTTCAGAAATGCTCGCTCCATAAAACAAGTGTTAAGACTAATGAAGCAGATATTCATGCTTGCTTATTTCTGTGTGGTCTGTGGATCTGTGCATTAATGAAATAAATTTTGCACACAGGCTAGAAATAACAGGCAAATGGGTTAAACATGTTTTAAAGGAAGCTTTGTGAAGTCATGTTCTATGAAGAGTTTTTTTTTTTTTGCTTTGTTTCTGTTTTTCATCTATAACTTCACGGATCTTATTTCAGAAAATGGAAGTAGCAGCATGACCCACTGGGCCCACCATATCCATCCACACTTGGTTCAATCCCATTTAGTAGTGAAATTTCCCGTTGCCTTCTTTACTGCTCACCTCAATAGCAGGAATAAGTGAACATAAAAACTTACTTTTAGTAGATACTTCAAGTGTAGCCCACCCCCAAGTAAGAAGATAACCCTGAACAGCAAACAGGAGAGAAAAAAGCAAAGCAGGTTTTTTTTTCTTCCATTTTTATATGGTTTTCTTTTAGAGACACTGGCCCAGTTTCTACTAGCTTTTACCCATGTACTTCAAAACTCATTTTAAGGTTATATTAATACAAAAATAGTGAGGGTGGCATTGCGGACCAATGGGGACTGATCACAAACACTTCCTATTCATTGAATTTAATTATTTTATGCAGTTTCACACTTCTGACCTTGTTTTCCAAGTATTAAATTTCAAATAACAGATATTAATTTTTTACACTGTACTTATCTACCCTAAATCCCTTAGGAGGCATTCGGAGAAGATATTTATTTAATAATCGATCAAGACAGTTAAAGGTTGGTCTGAGTCGGTTTGGATATATCATAAAAATCAATAAGAGAATGAATAGTTTTTCACTGAAGCCATAACATCCTATGTAAAAAAACATTTAAATCTGCTTTTTGTTTCAACAACCCAGCCTACACTGAAATTCTAGAACACTTACCTCTTCTACTATCTCTCTTCATCTTATTTGGATCTTCATAGTCCCCCACCCAATTATATTCCACTGGCATAGATATAGGTCGTAGCTTGCCTAAACACAGAGAACAAAATTCACATCACATTGTTTTTCTTCCCCATGAATGCTCAAACTTAAACTGACTTTTAGCTACAGTCTGCAAAACACACTCACTCATATGCAACATTATGGTTGGCATTTGTGAAGATGAAAAATATGTGTGTTTTGAGCCAGAAGGTGAAACTGCCTGTGGCAATTGGCCAGGTGATAATGCAAACTTAAGGCACTTTTTATAAGTAATACAGAACAGCCTAGGTTTGCTCTCTTAGGAGCCCTAGACTTTAAGAATGTGGTCCTTTACAAAGAGGACCATTATTTTAGTGACTTCATTTTCTATAACTGGATCTGTCTTATTCCTCAATGTCCAAGTATCTTTATCTTGATAGGCAATCTTCAAGACAGTAGCCCCTTGTATTTAATGTTGGAACACAGTATTAACTTCCCATCTTCACTGCTTCCTAATTCCTATCTGCTTTTTAGATACTACCATGCTTCAGCAATGCGGCTAGATTCTTTTCTACGGCCTAAAGCTGGGTCTGCCCTTGAGCATCTCTTTTGCTATTATGAACTCTAGTTTCCAGATTCAAGTAATCACTGCTTTGGTCTGTCCCATTTTCCTCTGGGTCTGTGTTCTTACTAAACAGCATTTTATTTTAGCAAGCAGAACTCATGACATAGACTTTAAGGATAGCTTTTTGGTGAGGATGATCAATTGATTTCTGATCAATTCAGAATTTATGAAGCACAAAATAGCCAAAAGAAAAATCACTCACAAGTTTAAAAAGGACACCTAGCACAACACCTAATTCTCAAAATTATAAGAAATAAACCATTACCCTCATTTTGCCAGATGAAGGGTCTGGGACAGCATACACAATTTACCCAAGAACACACAGTAAGTGTGTAGTACCAGGGCTCAAATCTAGGCATTCAAATCGTACTTCTGCAATAACTTTTGGTAACTTCAATATTCACCCACTCATATTCTGGGCTCTCAGTTTTTTGAGATTCTCTCCTCCACCCATTCTAGTGGTCATATGCTTAATCTTGTCACCTGAAAAGGCAGTAATTCTTCCCAGTATCCCACTTTTCAACTAAAACCTGTATTTTTAGCATATCGTCCACAGCACTCTAACAATTCCTCCTTTAATCTACCAATCTTCCCACCTTTCAACACCTCTTGGTCACAATATGTTCTCATCACTCTCCCCCTTGGCTAGATAAATTTCACAATCAAATTGTTACAGACATTCCACATATTTCGTTAAAAAATCCATTAAGATACTTCTTCCTCATTATGTTGTTAAGGGAAAATGTGACAACTTAATGGCATTTTGCCAATACAGTTTATTCAGTATATTTTACTAAGCTCTTTGAAATTTGAGATGAACTAGACATGATAAAATTATTAATGACCCACAAATGAAGTATTTACTTAATGACTTCCTTACAAGGTGTGCAAATGACTTCATAAATGATCACTTCAGTTTCCAAATTTTCATGGGGTAGATCTCTGTAATTTTACAGAGAGAATCTGGGTGAGCTGATGTAGGTGACACACGATCATAAGCCTTGCAATATCTCTCTGCTACTGTCTCATAGTTAAATTATTCTGTTACTTGGCTTTTCATATCTGTTGCACATCTGGAGTATTTTAACCAGGATCTCTATAGAGGTGCCAATTGTGCACTGTATTTCTTACTGTAGAATACTAAATGTAGAAGAGGTCAAAGATAGATACTTTTGGATTTTGTTTGAATTTTATTCTGAAATTAATGGCAAGTAGCTTTTTAAAAAATATGAACTATATTTAGCTGCAACTAAACACAAACAGAACACAAAATACAATTTAAAGAATATTTAGCACTGGGAACTATAATTCAATATCTTGTAATAATCTATAATATATATAGATGAATCACTTTGATGTACAACTAAACCTAACAAAACATTGTAAATTACACTTCGATTTTAAAAATGATTAAAAAATAAAATAAAGATATACTAAATTAAATTAAAAACACTGAGTGTCAGCAGATAGAAGTTTTAGAAAGTCCAAGAACAAGCCAAACTGAACAGCATATTGTAAGGGACATGTATAAATTGATAAGAAATATTCTAAAAAAGCAAAGAAACAATAAATAGACAATTCAGGAGAAGAGTAGCACCAGCGAGATACAGTAGGACAGGGATCTACTGTTGGAAGCAAAGACATGGGGTAATATTCCAATTACAGGCAGGTTACTCGAAGAATCAACCATGTGATTAGAGGCTTGGAAATTCCAGTCCTAGTCCCAGCCTCTAGAGACTGGAGCGGGCTGGGGAGTGAGTTTAATTACCAAGGATCAATTATTTAGTCAACTGTGTCTACACGATGAAACCTCCATACAAATCAAAAGGACAGGGTTTGAAGAGTTCCCAGGCAATGAACAGAAGGAGAGTTCAGGAGAGTGGCACCCTAGGGAGGGCACAGAAGCTCCAAGCTCTTGCCCCATGTCTTTCACTATGCATCTATCCCATCCAGCTATTCCCATGTTATATGCTTTATAATAAACTGGTGATCTATTAAAAAAAAAAGAATATTGACAACGATGGAATGCCTTACAATGATCAAATACTATTTCAATATGAAACTATGCTTTAATAGCAGTGTACAGAACTGTCTGAAAATAAACTGACTTTTTCCTTAGCCAATAAAGTATTTTCAATGCAATTACACATGCTATGGTGCTCTGTGGCAGAGTTAACTGCTTGCTCTACTGGGCTCCCTTAGCTCCTTGGTATACACGATCCTTAATTATACTGTATTCTATCTTTCTGTTTATAGGTTTTTCCTACTTTTTGGCAGGAACTGGGTCTTATATATCTTTGTTATGAAAGTTCCTGGCAAGGATTCTGACCCAGTGTGGGTATTCACTAAATTTCTTTTGAACGCTTGAATGAAAGGATGCTAGACATTAGGGAGATTACTGGGCTGTTCACTGGATCCTACTCCTTTTTTTCTCACTCAAGGGCATCTCTTGAACAATTCTACCTTACTTTCTCTTGTAGCATCAATTTCCCTTTTCTACCCGTGATTCCCATTAGCATACAAACATGCTGTAATGTCTACAGTCTTAAAAAATAAACAAACCTCTCTTCGCTAACAGCCACCCCATTACCCCTTTCTCTGGCCCCCTTTACAGAAAAACTCCTAGAAGTCTCATTTTGATTTTCAGTCTCCAATTTCTCTCCTCTTTTTTCCCCTAGCTTTATTGAAGTATTATTGACAAATTAAAATGTTACACATTAAGGCTGTACAGAATGACTTTTTGAGGTGTGAAATGTGATTGTATGTATACACACGAACACATTGTGAAATGATTACAGCAAGCAGGTTATGATATCCTTCACCTCATACAGTTACCATCTGTGTGTGCATGTATGACTGTGTTGACTGTGTGGTAAGAACACTTAAGATCTAATCTACTCTTTTAGCAAAATTCAAGTGTATATAATGGAAAACATCACAGCGGTTCTTCAAATAATTACAAATAGAACTTCTGTAGGATCCAGCAACCCTACTTCTGGGCATATTTTGAAAGGAAATGAAATCAGTATCTCCAAGAGTTCACATTCATTGTAACATTGATCACAATAGCTAAGATATGTAAACAATCCAAGTGTTCATCAATAGATGAATGAATACAGAAAACGTGGTGCATGAGCACACACACACACACACACACACAGGAATATTACTCTGCCATAAAAAGGAAATCTTGCCATCTATGATGGCATGGATGAAGCTGAAGGACATATGCTACATGAAATTAGCCAGGCACAAAACACAAATGCTGTATGATCTCACTTACATGTAGAATTTCCTCTTTTCTTTGAATCTTCTCCAATTAAGATCTTGCCCCTCAACTCCCCTAAAACTACTATTGTCAAGGTTACTAGTGCTTCCATGTTGCTAAATCCAAAAGACAATTCTCAGAACCCTTGACTTTTCTTATCTGCAACATTTGACACAGAGGATTATTCTTTTCTTGAAATACATTCTTCACTTGGCACCCAGGATACTATCTTTCTCTGGTTTTTGTCCCCTCTTCTCTTACTAAACTCAAATGCATACTTTAGAGCTCAGCAAAAATGTCATTTCCTCAGGGATATTCTTGTTGAACTTGTTCTAGGTTGGGTATCTCTGTATTTGTTTTTCTTTCATAATTTTTTTCATGTGTGTCACTTATAGTCAAGTAAGTATTTATTAAATTAGTTGCTTGAATTCTGTCACCATTCTATAATGTAAATTTCACAAGGGAAGAGCAATTTCTCTGTTGTTCACCATGGTATCTCTATCATTTACCACAGTGACTTAAACATAGTTAACAGCTCAATATTTGTTAACTGATGACCTGTTAAGAAAGTAAATAGGGGACCTTCCTCATACGTTGGAGTTAAAAATGGTCCAAGCTATACAGTTAGTTTCTATTTTCAAAGTTTCCTTTCCCTTTCTTCCTGTCAGCTTTCCATTCCCCCTCCCCCTCACTTTCCCTCCCTTTCTGACCAACCACTTTCATTATTCTAACAAACTGAGCCTGACAAAGCTGTGTGCTAATCAAGCAGAACTAGAAATCCTGCCTCCTGATTTCTTATCTAGAAACATCTCCATATTAAACTACCCATGGTGCATGTTGAAATACTACTGAATTGCTGCCTTTTTCAGTCGTATCCCTCCCCTACATTTTTAAAACTCTGGCCCCAACATGCTAAAATCATTACGTTTCAGGATGATATACAGCATCTGAGAAGTAATCTTCTCTATTACAGTTGCCAAAGAACTGGGGGAAAAAAGGCTGCAGAGAAATTTCTCTTTATGTCTGATGTACCTTTTAATTGCTCACAAAAGAAGCTTTCTCTAGAAAAATACACGCACACACAAATACACATCTGTTCTGAATATTTTAGCCAATATTTTGATGAAAACGAGTATAGTAAGGAATGTTAAGTTATAAGCATGTCACATACACCCATCAAACTCCCCACATACCAGACAGAAAAATTACTTTCAGATGGTTGACTGCATTTCTAGGAAAACATCCCGAGGTTATTTAAGGTAGAGAATCACACATTTAAAGAGGAGTAAAACTGAATTAAATGGAAAGTCAGTGCTTTTTAAAGGATAAAGGCAACATATCTGGATCTAATAAAATAAGTAAGAATGGGCACTTTGATCTCTAGGGCCATATTTTAAAATGTTCACTTCTAGATAAAAGAGTTTGGGAGGAAAAACTGGCTTGTAAACATCACAATGTGATGATTATTTAAGTACTGGATTTAACACCTTATAACAATATAAATCAAATACAAACCTGATGATTATTAACTTGAAATCTTTTTGGTTGCATTAATAGAGAAGCAAAACAAAATATAATTTCAAAGAATAAGCTATATCTTGTTTGTGAATTTTCTTACTGCTCCCTAAAAGTGATCTAGACTTTAAATGGGGAGTCACATAAAAATTGTTGAAGGAGAAAATTTTGAACCGCATCAAAAATTATAGGGAATTTTGAACACTTGATTCCAAGGCGAATTACATTTTGAACCAAATTACATTCTGCCAAGAAAGCAAATGTGCTGTACACACTGGAGTACAGAAAGGCAGGCTATTTCAGCTGAAATGTTGCCACTGTGCATAGAGACTATTCCTCTACATTAGAGGCATGTGGGAGGTCTGGGAAGAATTCAGTGGTTTAAATACTAAGTGGCAAAACAGTTCTGGGTTCTCTTCTGAAGGCTCTGGTGGGTAAAAAAGCAATGAGCTATGCTAAATACTTTTGCCTCCTGCTGTGCTCAGCAATACAGCTGTGGGAAAGAAGGATGATGTGGGGTAAATATTATTTGGTTAAAAACATCCCATTTTCCAGTTAAATATGACAATAGAGCAAAATATTTTTTAAAACAGTAGAGATGAAAAACTTGACACACACCCCAGTTAATTTCTTAGGATTTCATTGATAATCAATGTTGGAGTCAGCCTGTGAACGTAGACTTTGTAACTTCATTATATTAAGTTGCCTCAGTGATGAATTGAAGACCATTGCATTATACAAAGATTCAATTCATTTTTCTTCAAAAATAATTCACTGACATGTATGATTACTGCTTTTTAAACAACTATACTCCCAGCCAGTTTGCAACTCTTGCAAAAAGTTCTTAAAGGCTAGGTAAAGAACTTGTAGAGGATTGGAACATAAACTGTAGCTGTAACTGTGTTTGTTATCCATCCCTGAACAAAGATGGAAAATAAACTGGCTTGACATGATGTGTCATTTATAAAGTAATGTTAGGTTGTCATATGTATACTTTTAAATGGCTGTCTATTGTTTTAATTATTTGCTTTAATGTTTCCAGTCATTAAGATATTCAGTGTATAATTTTTAGTCTTTGCTTTTAACAAGATTGGATCTCACACTTGATATTTTCTATCCCCAGGGATCTATTTCTTCCAAGATTCCAGCAAATTGTCTTGCTGTGATAAAAGTAATTCTATGAGGAGCCATGCACTGATCGTTCCAGTTAGTATTTATTACTTTAGTTTGGACTTTCATCACAAATAAGATTTACTCTAGAGAATGGCTTTTCTGCATGATAAGAATGAAGACGACATTCAACAAGCTGTCTGCTGGGGCAGACTTCAAGTTAAGGATAGAGGATTTCTGTTAAGTTAGCAGTTTGCAACTTAAATTTTATCATTAGTATATGGGTCTTTAAGAGGAGCTGCAAGTCTGTATCAGTTTTTGTCAAAATATATGCCATCAAACATCAGTTACATTGGGAGGTATTTTGTGACCAAAACCAAAGAAGATGCAATGTACAAATACATTTGGGAAACCAAGATTTTCAAAGCCTTTAGTATGCTAATGTACACGTAATAATCTCCAAGACGGGGATAAAATATGCAGAGCTTCCCAATCTTAATTAACCACATAATCTCTTTCTTTTACAAAGAATCTCTTTCAGAAGTAGTGATCTGAAGAACACACATAAGAAAATGCTGGATTATTTAAGCCACATTGTGATTTGAAAGCAGACATCAACCACTCTATTTAAATTTCACCTGGCTGCTATTTAGTACATCATTTTCCCATGGAGGGAAAATGCATTCTGATTTCAATTAGGGACAGTGAGTTCCCTCCTGCTCCAAGGGATGCCATGATTAGGTTTTCTACTGTAGAGCTGGGTAAGTCATCTCAGACACTCACAAGCTTGTATTATTTCTTCCCAGAGAATATGCTGCTGCTGCTGCTAAGTTGCTTCAGTCGTGTCTGACTCTGTGCGATCCCATAGACGGTAGCCCACCAGGCTCCCCCGTCCCTGGGATTCTCCAAGCAAGAATACTAGAGCGGGTTGCCATTTCCTTCTCCAATGCATGAAAGTGAAAAGTGAAAGTGAAGTTGCTCAGTCATGTCTGACTCTTAGCCCACCAAGCTCCTCCGTCCATGGGATTTTCCAGGCAAGAATACTGGAGTGGGGTGCCATTGCCTTCTCCCGAGAATATGCTAAGTGCGAGTAAATGTAGGTTTATCATTTCAGAGCAGTAAGTTCCCAGATTGCATGAATGAAAGAAAAAGGCAATTGGCCCTATGTCATACAATGGTTCTTTGATTTTCGAGTCGTAAATATCTGACTCTGTGACAACCGATTCTTCTTAATTTAGCTAGGGTATCTCAACAGTAGCACTCATGATGTTTTGGACTGGATCATTCTTTATTGTTGGGGGGAGGGGTGTCCTCCCCCCATCATAAAACAACATTTTATGATGTTTAGTAGCATCCTGGGCTTCAACTCACCAGATGCCTGTAGCACCTCCACGTCCATTTATGACAACTACCAGGGTTCCCAGAAATTGCCAAATGTCCCCTAGGGGACAATACTGACCCAGTTACAAATCTCCTGAGTTGGTTTATTTCTATTTTTGGCTTTCCCATTTTGTCTTTAAGGGAAGCACTAATTCACTTAGTTCCTATCTTTCTGTTAATTCGTTTAAAGATGTTTTTCTTTTTCTCTAATAGTTGTGTCAACTTTGTTGGTTTGCTAATTCTTCCTTTTTATCTATATATTAATATGCTGGAATTTTATTAAAAGTTTTTTTCCCCTTAATCTTACTATTATCTGTTACTTGGTTTCCTCTTGCCAGATTTCACTTTTTTGAAAGTCTCCAGCTATTCAATTTACTTAGCATATTATTTTCTCTATTCTTTTTTAAAAAGCGACTAATCTTATACTTTAAAAATATGTGGAGTCTAAATTGTTTTAAACATACCTAACATATGAAGTGATGATTTCAGTAACAGAACTTAAAAAGAAAACTTGTATCACAGAGATTTCTAGTGTTATGAGCTATTTGATGTTCTTCCTTTTACTTTTCAAAACCAAATGAAAAAAACAAGCAAACTATTTCTTTTCATAGGCATGATTTAAATGGTTGGTTATTGGGAATACTTCCATTCCTTTAGTTCGTCACTGATCCCCTCCACAGTAAAGGAGGAAGTATTAATTTGATCCATCAGCACTTCACAATCTTTGAGACACTTTTATTTATGAGCAGCAGTGATTTACTATGCCATTTAATGCACCATTACTTGAGTACTTTCTATGAGGCAAAATCAGTGCTAAGTACTTGGCATATATTTAATCCTCATAAAATTCATTTGATCCTCATCAAAATACTTTGAGTAGTATTGCTATCCCATTTTACAGATAAGGAAACAAAAGTACAGTGAGGGTAACTCTCAAGTACAAGGTCAATCAGTTATTAAAGGCCAAGCCTTGGCACCAAATTCAGTTCTATCCGACCTCAAAACTTATGCTCCATTTTTAATCAGTAAAATTATAGAGATTAAGGAAGAGCACCTTCCCTAGGTGATTACTCTAAATTTTACCTTAGACTATTTTCTATTTCCATGCCAAAATATTGCTGAACTACTTTTCCATCAGTTACACGGTCCCTTATCACCATCAGCTTGATAGTCAAAATTATTTTGTGAAGCTAACCAACATGCAGTCTTTATGAAATGTATTAAGTCAGTCCTAAATAAGAATTCCTATGAGTACAGTACTTGTCTCATATATCTGCATTTTTGATTTACTAATTTGTACTTTGTTTAGTTCTGCTTTGGAAGTAGTACATTTTACTTGAGCACAGAAATTTCTTGTGGTTAGAATCTCATTTTCTTTTGTCTCTAATAGCTGATGAATAACAGTTGGGCTATTGTTTGATAAAGACAATTTATACTAAAAAAACATAGGAGAGGGAACAAGCTTTCATTTGGAAATGTATTTGTGAATGTATTCTGCATATCTTTAAGAAATGTTTGAAATAATGCTATTAATTGTAATTCAACTGCCCAAAAGATAGAATGAAGTTGTACGACAGAGAAAGGTGATTTTGAAGTAAGATGAGAGACCCTAAAACCTTCAGACCATATCCTGACCTCACAATGATAAAGCTCAGTTCCCAGTATCACTGCCCATAGGTCCTTCATCATGCTATTACAGGTCATTTCAAGCCATGTAGTATTTATGTAGCTAAAAAGGACATGGTATTTGGTTTTCTCTTGTTCCAACTACTCCAGTGGAAAATGATCAGGTATAATATAGAAATTAATTTTCCTCAGTGCACACTGTGGACAAATAACATTTATGAGAAGCACTTGTAAAATACCAACCTTGCATTCACTTGTGTGCTTTCTATGAGGTCCTGGATTTTCAATAAATCAGAAAAGGTCTGAATTTCTTCAAACGAATACTATTCTACAATATTATTGTCAAAAATATGTTTTTATCCTATTTTTAGAAAACATGACCACTCACAACCACAAAGGGACTCAGCCAACTGTGTCTACCTTTTAGCAGGTTTATATGCACAGAAATGTGCTGTGATGGAGCAACAAGAGCAAGGAGTCTGTGAACAATGAAAAAAGAAAGTTGATGGGAAATACTATCATTCTGAAAAGTTGCCAAGCAACTAATCTCATCCAACTTGAACCTTTGCCTTTGAAGCATGAGCAGATGAGACCAAATAGTTAAAGTAATTTAATGCTATCCTTTTTTCCTTTTTATTTTCACATTACAATTTCTTTTCTTCCTTGAACTTTCTGTTTATTCATCCCATCTTATTCTTCAAAGAATTTTAAATAGCTCTTATTATTATTAATATTATTTACATGTTGAAGTATTTCAGTTCTTTGATTGTTTTCCCTCCAGTTTTACTGAGGGATAATTGACAAATAAAAATTGCATTCATTTCAGGTATACAAAATGATGATTTGATATGCATATATACTGTGAAATGATAACCACAATCAAGCTACTTAACACATCTATCAGCTCAAATACTTATCCTTTATTGTGTATGTGGTGAAAACACTTAAGATCTATTCTCTCAGCAGCACTAAAGTTTCTATGTAATAACGAAGCAGTGAAAATAAATATCTAGGACATACTGGGCACTTTCTAGTCAATTTACAGTCTGTTGTCATTAAATTCTCACAAAAGGTCTATGAGACAGATATTATCATCTTCATTTAACAAATGAGAAACTGAGCCCTAGAGTGGAGTAATTAGATGGCAGACAGGATTAACAAGTATAGCTGATTATAAAGCCAATACCAGCAATCACTAATCTAGGTTGTTTACCCTACTGTATCTGTGTTTCCAGGAATCATTCTTGTTTATCTTTTTAGGAAAGTAAAACCCAATTACAGTTTCTCATTTAAAAACAGCCTAACACACTGTTGCTAACTTTACCCCTCATTTCAGCTGTCTTTTCCTAAAGTGTGTTAGGGCCATGTCTATGTGAATGCATGTTTACTGTACCATCAGGAAATACAAAACATATAGAAGAACATACATAATTAGACCTAGTTCTGCTTGATTGAAATCAGATGCTTGAATTTTGAAGGAGTAATGAAATTTTGACAAACTACTTTCCTCACTTCAGTTCAGTCACTCAGTTGTGTCCGACTCTTTGTGACCCCATGGACTGCAGCACACCAGGCTTCCCTGTCCATCACCAACTCCCGGAGCTTACTCAAACTCATGTGATGCCATGCAACCGTCTCATCCTCTGTTGTCCCCTTCTCCTCCTGCCTTCAATCTTTCCCAGCATCAGGGTCTTTTCCAATGAGTCAGTTCTTCGTATGAGGTGGCCAAAGTATCAGAGCTTCAGCTTCAGCATCAGTCCTTGCAATGAACATTCAGGACTGATTTCCTTTAGGATTGATTGGTTTGATCTCTGTGCAGTCCAAGGGACTCTCAAGAGTCTTCTCCAACATCACAGTTCAAAAGCATCAATTCTTTGGCACTCAGCCTTCTTTACAGTCCAATTCTCTCATCCATACATGACAACTGGAAAAATCATAGCTTTGACTAGATGGACCTTTGTTGGCAAAGTAATGTCTCTGCTTTTTAATATGCTGTCTAAGTTGGTCATAACTTTTCTTCTAAGGAGCAAGCATCTTTTAATTTCATGACTGCAGTCACCATCTGCACTGATTTTGGAGCCCCCCAAAATAAAGCCTCTCACTGTTTCCATTGTTTCCCCATCTACTGGCCATGAGGTGATGGGACCAGATGCCATGATCTTAGTTTTCTGAATGTTGCATTTTAAGCCAACTTTTTCACTCTCCTCTTTCACTTTCATCAAGAAGCTCTTTAGTTCTTTTTCACTTTCTGCCATAATGGTGGTGTCATCTGCATATCTGAGTTTATGGATATTTCTCCCAGCAATCTTGATTCCAGCTTGTGCTTCATCCAGTCCAGCATTTCACATGATGTACTCTGCATAGAAGTTAAATAAGCAGGGTGACAATATACAGCCTTGATGTACTCCTTTCCCAGTCTGGAACCAGTCTGTTTTTCCATGTCCAGTTCTAACTGTTGCTTCTTGCCCTGCATACAGATTTCTCAGGAGGCAGGTAAGGTGGTCTGGTATTTCCATCTCTATAAGAACTTTCCACAGTTTGTTGTGATCCACGTAGTCAAAGGCTTTGGCGTAGTCAATAAAGCAGAAGTAGATGTTTTTCTGGTATTCTCTTGCTTTTCTGATGACCCAACAGATGTTGGCAATTTGATCTCTGGTTCCTCTGCATTTTCTAAATCCAGCTTGAACATCTGGAAGTTCACGATTCGCATACTGTTGAAGCCTGGCTTGGAGGATTTTGAGCATTAGTTTGCTAGCGTGTGAGATACGTGCAATTGTGCAATAGTTTGAGCATTCTTTGGCATTGCCTTTCTTTGGGATTGGAATGAAAACTGACCTTTTCAAGTCCTGTGGCCACTGCTGAGTTTTCCAAATTTGCTGGCATATTGAGTGCAGCACTTTCACAGCATCATCTTTTAGGATTTGAAATAGCTCAACTGGAATTCCATCACCTCTACTAGCTTTGTTCGTAGTGATGCTTCCTAAGGCCCACTTGACTTCGCATTCCAGGATGTCTGGCTCTAGATGAGTGATCAAACCATCACGGTTATCATGGTTATCTTTTTTATATAGTTCTTCTGTGTATTCTTGCCACCTCTTCTTAATATCTTCTGCTTCTGTTAGGTCCCTACCATTTCTGTCCTTTATTGTGCCCATCTTTGCATGAAATGTTCCCTTGGTATCAGATTTTCTTGAGATCTCTAGTCTTTCCCATTCTATTGTTTTCCTGTATTTCTTTGCATTATCACTGAGGAAGGTTTTCTTATGTCTCCTTGCTATTCTTTGGAATTCTGCATTCAAATGGGTATACCTTTCCTTTTTTCTTTTGCATTTAGCTTCTCTTCTTTTCTCAGCTATTTGTAAGGCCTCCTCAGGCAACCATTTTGCCTTTTTGAACTACTTTTCTACACTTTAGCAAAATATTTTCATATTATTTAGTTAGCTAGTAACACTGATAGAGTCAACAAATATCAAGGTTCTACCACTTACTAGCTGGGTAAGATATTTAACCCATTTATAAAGTAAGGATTCTATTAGTTATCTACCTCTTGGGGTTGTGAGGATTAAATGGGTTAATGCTTTTTAGAATGAAAGTAAAAGTAGTTCAATCATGTCCAACTCTTTGCGACCCCATGGACTATACAGTCCATGGAATTCTCCAGGCCAGAATATGGGAGTGGGTAGCCTTTCCCTTCTCCAGGGGATCTTCCCAACCCAGGGACTGAACCCAGGTCTCCCTCATTGGAGGTGAATTCTTTACCAGGTGAGCCACAAAGGAAAGCCCAAGAATACTGGAGTAGGTAGCCTATCCTTTCTCCAGCGGATCTTCCCAACCCAGGAATTGAACCAGGGTCTCCTGCCTTGCAGGTGGATTCTTTACCAACTGACCTATGAGGTAAGCCCAATGCTTTTTAAAGGCATACATAAAAGCTCAACAAGTATTTACTTATTTTCTAGATAGGCCATCCACTGTCTATCCATACTGTATTTATCTTATGGCTTAGGGCAAATAACTGATCTTTTAATTCACTCTTACCCACGAATAGTGGGTCCATGATATAAACTGAGAAGTTGGTTAACAAATATGATAAAGCATTTAATAAACCTCCAGTCTTGAAATAAATAAAGTTCATGATTAGGATATTTTCAAGTATTTTTCTTTATATCTGTTTCTTTGTCACTGAGTCTAATAACAGAGTGTCTGTAAATTTTAATTTTTGTCTTATATATCTAACTTTAAAATATGAATGAAGACAAAAGCACATAGTAAAAACTGTATTATGTTTCTCCTTTGCTTCTCAAAACACTATCTAGATTCTTAAAATCTTAACTCTGAACCTCTTTGAGTAAATAGGTAACTGGGAAGTTAATAGGTAGCGATGGTGGCTAAGTCCACACACTGGAAGATAAGGATATTTGCAATGAAGAACTAAGTTGAACTGTAAGGCTAAAGGACTTATACAATGCTTTTAAGGTATTTCACAAGTGGTAACAAGTTAAATTACTCTCATTTTCAGAAAATATAAATTGTGAACTTTTTTTTTGGTAATCAGGGTTTTTTTTTTGTTATATACTTCAGCAGGATCAAGCATTTCATTATCATTATTTTTAAACCCAAGAGAATATTGTCATACTTGGGGATCCATATAATGGGACCATTTTATAGGTTAAATGAAGTTGTCATCAATTAGTACTTATTAAGGGTTGAAGTTACTAATACTTGGGGCCTTTAGGGGATGGGCTGGGAGATTTATATGAACTCTCAGATCTCAGTACTAGGTTTGAGAGGGTGTCAAGTATTTGGTAGGGATAGCTAGCATTGAGAAACCCTGAATGATGACTATTCATCATTTAAAACTCAGCATAAACGTCACTTATATTTCTGTGACTTCCCAGGAAGACACTGGGACTTCAGCTCCCATGCTACTGCAGCACTTTGTTCACTTTCCTCCTTACCTAAAGTTGCTGCTGCACTGCATCTCTTTGTTCTTTCCCTTTGGGTTATGACTGCCTTCCAGGCAAGATTTATGTTTTATTCATCTTTGCATCCCCAGTGCCTGGCTGACTTTATACACACAACAAATATCAGCTGAATGCATTAACAGATAAATTACTCTTTGGGAATGTTATGGCCAGAAATTCATGTATGTGACAAGTAGGTTTTATCACTTAAGATCTGATTTTAAAAAGGTAAATATACATTAAACTGCTAGTTACATGGAACAATTTTCCAGTCGTGCCAGGGAATCTCTACTGTAGTATCTCTAAAGTATCTCTAAGTGAAAGTTCAGGCTATATTTCAGGTTCAAAATTAAAAAAAAAAAAAAAAAAACAAAGGAAAAAAAACACTTTCAAATCCAAAAGTAAAAGAACTTTTGTTTTTACTTCCTTATTCCTCTTTTAAGTATATATACATTTATTTTCTCCTAAGTTGTTTATAAAAACACTTTAGGTATCTATAGGATATCTACATTTTCTAAAATTTAAATGGTATTCTATTTTATTGGAAGAGGTATGATTTGTGGAACATGATAGCACTAGGTGCTTTAAACCATAGTCTGAAGGAACTAACAGTTCACAGCTATTTAAGTAAGGCCTTGGTAAACTATGTTTCATAAAGCTATCAATAATCAACTTTATCTAGTGACTATACTTTCCCCTTATATATTCTTATCTACTTTAATACAAGTAGAAAACAGCCAGAAAATTCTGGGACATAAAAAAAAGAAGAGTTGATATACATTTGTTTGAGCAGGCTCCAGGAGTTGGTGAGGGACAGGGAAGCCTGACGTGCTGTAGTCCATGGAGACACAATGATTCGGACACGACAGAGCAACTGAACTGAATGCTTATCTAATAATATGTAGTCAATAAGTACTTGTGGAATGAATGCAGAGAAATAAAAATCTCGTGATGAGGCAGGGGCGGGGGTAACGAAGATGGCAGGCAGAAGTTTACTGCAGAAGTTTACAATGTAATAGTAGAGAAAAGCAAAGGTGCAAATACCTTCAATTTATGACAGTTCAAAATAAGTGCCACCAGGGTAGTATAAATGAGGAGCACATGAAAAAACAGCACATGTACAGAGAATAATATAAAGCATGATAGGTAGGGTTCTATTACTTAGGATCGTTTTGGGCAAAATTTTCCATACTTAATTATTACTCATTATTACCAAAAAGCTGTAATGAAATAGGGTGTCAGTTATAAAGTATGTGATGACCAATCTTTTGGGACCACAGGAGGGAGGCATATGGCCATGGTGAACAAGTAAGGCAAGTAAGTGGAAAGAGAAAGTTAAAAACAACTTTCTTTCTCTTCAGCTTCCACTGATCAAATCTGCACTTATCAGCAAGGATCCTGCCCTTCTCCTAAAACTGGAAAGCAAGGAGTACAGAATTCCAATTAAATCTATTCATTCTTGTAAGAGGACCATAGACTTTACTACTCTAACACTAGGCAAATTTATCTGCAAATGGTTCAGCTAAACTATATCAATTCTGGGTTACTTTCTTGGTCATGCATGGAAAAATAGGAGTCAGATAGAAAAAAATATCCTGGGACATGGTAACTCTAGGCCCATCTTTGCTTTAAATATGTTATGTCCTTTCTATTTAAAATCCACTCAAAATTTACCACTTCTTATAAAAAAACAAAGCAAAAATTGAGATGAAATTTTACCCAGAAAAGTCCATCTAAGATTTTTTTAATATCTGAGAAATACAGAAATTTGATTTTAAGTAAGTTAACAGTTAAGTATTGATTAAAAAAAGAAAAAAACCCCTCTTGAACTACTTCAGTTTGGCAACCTGTGATACACAAAAATTACATGTGATTCAAAAAGGGGTCTATGTATCGTTAAGTTAAAACACTGCCTTTGGAAGGCAATTATTCTTGCTTACCTTTGGAAAATTTAGAGTAAATTTTAATGTCATGCCTTATATTGTTGAGATTCCACTTGGAAGCACACAACAGAAATAGATCAAAGATTCAAAAGCTCTCAGGTAATTTTCACAACCAAAAAGCCTAGGAAAAAAAACTGAGATTCCCATACCAGACATAAACTCCTTCATCAACGTAAGAGAAGACTTCTTACCATAAGTTGGGGTGCTTTCTCGTCTTCCTTGACTACTTGATCTTCCCTTTTCATATTCATAACAATACAAGACAGTGTCTTCCTCGACAATATTAAACCTCTTTCGATATTCTTGATCCAGAAATGAGTTTGGTGATTCAGATCCCTTATGCACTGGCTTGCCCACCATGTGTCCTCTGAGGTCTTCACAAGGGAGGTTTCCTTTTTCATCCCTAAAGAAAGGGTAAAGGAGAAGGATGTCGGGAAGTGTTAGGGAGGTAAAATGGCAGAGGGTTTAAAGTAGTAATAATATCCTTCCTGTATATCTTCTGATCTTTCCAAGCTTTCTTTGATGTTTATAGGGCAATTTTTAATCATTCCTATTTTGCAGGGAAAAAAAAATGCCAAGACTCAGAGAGGTTGAATGACTAGCCTAAAGGTTACACAGGTAATAAATGACACAGCTAGACATGGACTATGGATAATCTAACTCCTGCTCTAGTTCATGTTCACCATACTATGGCATATAAAAGAAATCATCTCAGCACATAAATTGCTTTTACTGCTTAAGAAAATAGGTATAATATTAACAATGCTAACAATATAGGCTGCTTCTGCCAGTTCATCTAACTGATTCATGGTAATATTTGCACTGCTTAAAAACATAGATGTATTTAAGAACTACCACCTCTGTGAGGGTACTGTGACCTTAAGAACCAAGTTAGCACTATATAAAGTGGTATTTTAAGAATTTCAAACAGTTTGTTATTAATAAAATAACCTTAGTGAAAAGAATTACACTCTGTATTTAAACGGTATATATCTAGTTTAATAGTAAAAAAGATATGTTCCTGGAACTCATTCTAAATGGATATATCAAAATTTCACTACATATTAGCAACATTTCTTGTGGAGAGAGGGTGGAGAAACTTGATCATATACAGAATTTAAGAATGGGATTTAAGATGATGACAAGATGATTTTTTCTTCTATAGGATTCTGAAAAGAAAAATCTCTAATAATTTATGAGATCCCTAAAACTCTTACTCACACAAAGTATTAATCACACAGCCCAGGTGATTGGACCCATAATGAGTGGTGTTTCAGTAGAAATATTCCATTTAGGATTAGTTAAAATGAACTTTGTTTATCTTATGATAATTTCACTAACCAGCTATGAAATTTTTATTAGAGAAGCTCACATTCTAGAACATGACTATAAATGCAAATGCAGTATTTCTTTCTTCATGGATCATTAATTTTATTTCTTCCAATTTCTATTTCCAGTTCTACCCTAAACAGAACCATGAATCGTATCAAACCAAATAAAATTTAACTTTATGTTAAATGCCAAGGGTGAAATCTTAACTCTACAGAATAAACTGAATTAAAACAAAACAGAGAAAAATACCAAATTTTAATTGATCTACTAAGTCTTATGAGATGGTGATGAGCTTATAAATGCCAATTCTAAAATATGAGTTTCAGTTCAGCAAAAATACTATACTTTTATACTACAGTATACTATATCTCAGGTATACGTTGGGTTTGTCCAAATGAAGAGAACTATATTCTTATTATTTGAACTATGTAGAAAGTAGTAAATAATATTCAAGAAGGAATCAGCAAGCTGGCACTCCTTAATTTTTTTTAAATAAAAGTGTTGCTACTTACCAAATTGTAACTATGAAAGTTAGTTCTTAAACAAGAAGAAGGAAATATAAAACCCAGGAACATATATTTTCGGCTAGCTAAAAACTTTTCCTGAACAAATTGCCTGGCACTTTTTGTTAAGTCAGACCTCTAGCAAAAAGAAACTGACACTGCAATTAGCTTGGAAACAGCCCTAATGAACCTGGGGCACTGGAGAAGGTTATGCCTCTTTATAAGTGGGCAGATGTTTCTATCAGTCCTGTGACATTAATATTAATGCAGCTGAGATCAGAGGGTGATTCAATTCTCACCACACTCTTTATAGGGATACACCCTGTGGTAGAAAATGGGAAGGGCTGGTATTCCTGATTCTATCATGATATGAAAGAGGGGCCTTATGCCAACAAAGAAGATTTATTAGACATGTCTATATGGAATGCATTTAATAAAGCTAAATTAAGAAAAGTATAAACCAAAACCAAACTTTACAGTATAATTAATTGATACATGACTTGCATATACAAGTGTGTGTGCCTATGTGTATATGTACTCATATTCTGCATTCTGTCTTTTCGTTCAGTCGTATCCAACTCTTCATGACTCCAGGGACTATACAGTCCATGGAATTCTCTGGGCCGGAATACTGGAGTGGGTAGTCCTTCCCTTCTCCAGGGGACCTTCCCTATCCCGGGATCGAACGCCTGTCTCCTGCATTGGCAGATGGACTCTTTACCATTTGAGCCACTAGGGAAGCCCTATACAGCTACCAGTTCAGTTCAGTCACTCAGTCGTGTCTGACTCTTTGTGACTCATGAACTGCAGCACGCCAGGCCTCCCTGTCCATCACCAACTTCCAGAGTTTACCCAAACTCATGTCCATTGAGTCAGTGATGCCATCTAACCATCTCATCCTCTGTCGTCCCCTTCTCCTCCTGCCTTCAATCTTTCCCAACATCAGGGTCTTTTCAAATGAGTCAGCTCTTCGCGTCAGGTGGCCAAAATATAAAAAACCTACGCTTTTGCTCTAAAAAGTGTTTAAGGGAATCGATGAAAAGCTAGAGCACTGCTTCATTGTACTATCTTTATATTTAATGGCTCATAGTAAAATTAATGAGATAAATTAGTACTTAAACTTCATAGTTGTGCAAGATTTATAAATCCTTAGTTTTCAAGATAAAATAAAGAATTTTGGTTAAGTATGAAAGTTCACTATCTACTTTGATACTGAAATTGTATATAGTCATATAATAAAAAATGGACTAAACTTCACTCACATCATATATATGAGTGTTTTCTCTCTCAGTGAAAAAGTCATTTTTGTGATCACATTCTTTTACTGGAATAAATGTGTTTGAAGAATGATAATCACATGAAGAAAAGTCTATTCCTAGCATTTTTAAGGTTTTTTGGTTTTAAGATGAGAAAGCTCTTATTATTCACAATTCAAATTATCACCGAAATGCCTATCCTATAAAGACAAATGTTTTAAATGTAGGAAAAAAAGAAATGCTTAGATGAGTTTAATTAGATGAATCTTTCATCATGAAAATAAGGGGGAAAATGCCATGGCCGTTACTATAAAAGAATGACAAATGCAAAAAGTTTTATGACTATAACTTCAAGTGAAATTAGAAAATGCTGATAATTTATATGAGGCTGTGGTACAAAGGGACTCTGATGTATGTATTTTCTAACTGATATATCAAATGACTGTGTGACTAGGTAACTAATAATTTGACTCAGAATACAGTTAGAACATTCTGTTAAATTACATGCTAGACTAAGAATCAATTAAAGTGAGAGATAAGACTCTAATTATGAATTTTCCTGAAAAGTATGGAGCATTCAAGCAATACTACCAAAACAAGTACTATGGTGTTGATACTTTAGTCTCTTGCATTCTGTTTTTGTAAATAGCACGTTTAAAGCTTTTTATTGACTTCAATTTATTGCCTTCATATCTGCACCACACTTGGAGGACAGAACTAAATTCTTTAAAACTCTTGTCTTCTGAAGTACATTTTAAATATGTTGTCTAGGAAATACTGTCTTTATTACAAGTTCCTCCCTATCCAAGAGGCAAGGAAAGAACATAAAAAAACTGCAGAGATTTGCTAAAAAATAGTTTTCTGATGCTTATC
The DNA here is from genome assembly GCF_002263795.3 of Bos taurus. Classification (NCBI taxonomy): domain Eukaryota; kingdom Metazoa; phylum Chordata; class Mammalia; order Artiodactyla; family Bovidae; genus Bos; species Bos taurus. The sequence goes on from NC_037357.1 coordinate 121,761,726, forward strand.
TGGACATGTGGCACTCTGACAAATAAGGTCTTTTAAATAATCATTTGTCCTGAATAAAATCTTTCCAATGAAAACAAACCAAAAGAGGCATTTCCTATGTGAAATACACATGCTTTTATTGTTCCTTTTACAGGAATATTTAAAAAGTCCAACACTACCTTAATTAAAATTCAACTTACATTTGACTAGGATATCAAATCAATTTGTACAACTGATTGTAAATCTAACATAAGAGTATAAATTATATATTAGTAAGATTTTTGAAATGCCAGCTTAGCAAATTATATCTTCTCACAAACCATGTTCTCACAACATTTAATTTTAAAAAAAAGACCTTAAATGTTTTTAGAATTGGCTGTAGTTTTATTACTAGATGACAACACAGGATTCGCAGACATGCCATGTTGTCATGTAGCATTTAGACTGTTAAATGTCTGTAGCATCATAGCCAATAGAATGAAGCATTAGATGTATTAAAGTAAAGAACAATGAAAAGTAATTAAAAAGAGGCATTTCCGTGCTTTGATTTACTAAAGAATTTTAATATTAAGTATAGCTTGAAAACATGAGACATTAAATTATTGTTTTTGAATGACTGCACAACTAATTTAAAAACTGAATCAAATACTTTGTGATTGGTATTAATTATCTCCATTTAGTGCTGGCCTTTTCCCATAATTTTTGTATTCCACAGGCTGGAAACCAGAATGCTTTTGGACAGAATGCATGATGGCACAGAATTATATTCTTCCACCTGCCAGGAATTTCAAATAGGAATGTGGAACATGAAATAGAGATACAGCCTCCAGAAACCTGAAAATAGACTTTAAAAGCAACTCATTCTCTTTGCAAACTCCTTCTACTTTCTGAAAGAAAACATTAATGAACTAACCAAGTGGAAACTGTAGATACAGAGGTATTGGGGGAAAATACACTCTCTCTCATTATCATCCAAGAAAAAAAAAAATTCTTCCTAATTACATACATTTAAGAAGGCATAAAAGTTACCTGTAACTTTCTCATTTAGAGAAAAAGTATGGAATGCTGCAAAGTAACCTGAGATTTCTTTTCTTTGTCAAAGAGCCTCAATAATTTTTTTTCACTTACTAAAAAAACCCTAAATTGTTACTTTTATATTAGTTTCCTATTATCTCCTATTATATGAGATAATGTTTATAAGACATTTAATGTAGAGTGTTTAATACAAATCATGGTTATTGATATTAACTAGAATACAAGTCTCTAAGTTGTTGTTTAGTTGCTAAGTCATGTCCAGCTCTTTTGTGACCCTGTGGACTGCCAAGCTCCTCTGTCCATGGGATTTTCCAGGCAAGAATACTGGAGTGGGTTGCCACTTCCTCCTCTGGGGGATAATCTCAACTGAGGGATTGAACCTGCATCTCCTGCACTGGCAGGCGGATTCTTTACCACTGAGCCACCTGGGAAGCCCACAGTCTCTATAATGTAATGTTTTTTTCCAGAATGTGCTCAGAATTCTTAACTGAGAAAATATTCAAGGTGTTCCATGAGAATTTACTTCACAGTTTTCATGTACTGAGGTCAGTCTTTAGCTGGAAGCTACACAGAACAAAACGATGGTTAGTTTGATACCTGGGAATATATGGTTCTGCAGGAGGAGGGGGGATGTAGAGATCCTGAAGGGCAGAACTGTCTCTTTTGGTGGGTGTACTGATGGTGCTGGAAGGCGTGGCAACGCTGCTTGTGGGACTTCTAGGTATAAGAGGCTGGTTAAAATGAAAAAGAAAATACATACGCACACAAACAACACACAAACAACAACAACAACAACAACGACACATAGTTATAAATTTTAAATGATCTATTTCTACAAAGTTTTTAAACTTGGCTGAAATCAAGAAGTATGTTATTTAGCACATGGATATTCCTTTGAATCTTCAAAAACAAACAGATTTCCATTTAGTTCCTAACTCACCTTATTGTGTGGCATAATCAGTTAAAGCTATTTGTAAGGTAATAATATCACGCAGTGTTTCATAATGGAGAGATCTATCTCACAGTTAGAAACGTATTTGAATTTGCTTTGTTAGAATTCCACTTTTGAAAGAAAGATAATAAAGACTAACTTCCAAAAGAATGAGCTCACTTATATCCTGACTGATTATACAAGAAAGATTATTTCAAATCTTTTCCCAAAAGAGATGCATTATACTCCTAAGTCAGTAGAAAGTCACAGATTCTCAGAAAATGTTACAAAAATAGAGTATGAAAGGCTAATATGAGAATATTTCCTAGGAAAATGTACTTCTTCCATAAATATAAACAATACTGTCTTCTCAAAGTCATTTTATGGTACATCTTCAAAAGTATGGTGATTAGTGTGACACAATCATTTCACTTGTCATAGGCACACACATTTACCATTGCTTAAAACAACTTTTAATTGTATACCTATAGATCTTATTTTCATGCCTGTATTTACCTATTAAGTTTTTTAAAAATTAAGATATTCTATTTACTGAATTAAGCAATACATCAGGATGCATTAACTTATGAACACTCCCAATTCTAAGCATCATAGCATTTGGAAATGATACTGTCGTTTGAGAAATTACTCTAAAGTGAAACTAAAATTCACACATGTTCATGTTTATCTTACAGATATCTGACTTATTAGCTACATATACAATAACATTGAGAAATAAGAACTTCAATGTAATCGCAAACAAAAATGATGATCACAAAATGAACTGCATCTTCACATGACAAGATGTTGCCATTTTAGCCAGTATGAAAACACTTTTAGGATAGCTGTATATAGACCCATAGTTCTATTACTTTAACATGTATTGCTGGACACTTAAAAAATGGCATAGTACAACTATTTTATATTATGACAATATTTTTTTACAGATAAACAAAATTTGTTCAAAAATCCAAGCATAAATACAATGTACAATGTAGGTCCCTGGGGTAGGCTACATAGTTTATGGCTTAGTTCATGGTTTTTGACCTTCCTTTTTACACAGCTCACCTTAATAGCTTGAAATCACACATCCTGCCAAAATGACGGTTAAGTTTTAATCTATGTGAAATAGAAATTAAAGAAAGAGAGAGAGAAGGGAAAAATAATTGATAATTTATTTTGGGATTCTAGAATATTGTATCTTATATGATATTTAAAAAGTCTGGAAGTTTACATGTCGAAGAATTTTGATATATTTTGAAAGCATATGGTAAAGACTATGTTGTTTATGTTTAAATATGCTGACTTTGGAATAGCACTAAGTTAAATTATGTGTGTCTTTTAGAAACAAAAATTTTGGCAATGGGAAATTCTGAAATTTATATAGGTAATCAGGAGTCGCCTGTACAGATGAACACCATGAAGCCTGAGGAAATAAAGAATTATATCATTTCTAAGAATGTATTACAAGTCTCTCCAATATATCTTTGAATGATAGGATCTTTAGGTTAAGTGTGATCTGTAATGTGACTGTTTACAAATTTTTCCTGTCAGGATATCTTATTATTAAATACAAATGACACTAAACAACAAATCTAAACAAAATTTCATAATTATAGAAATGTAAAGAAAACATTAATTACACAGTACATTACTTGCCAACATTTTCTATAACTGATGCACTGTGAGAGAAAAACGTATATTCAGTATGCTTTTTAAATGCTCTAATATGCTCTTATTTTAAATTATCTTTAACACTATGAGTGAACTTAAAAACAAGTTCTAAAAACATAACGTTAAAAAAATAATCTAAACATTTTTTATTCTCTTTCTTCTTTTCTAGGATTACTAAATTCTGAAGACTTTTCTCCTTTTATTTTACCATCTGTAGAACTAAAGATAATTTCTCTTGGTATCTATTCCTGTCCTCCCCAAAGAGGTAGGAAGGAAGGAAAAAAGGAGTAGTAATAGTCAGTGATTACAAGTGAAGTGTGAGGTAAGGACCAATAAAAGTATTTTCTTCTGCCTGGACTGTTACAAGGATTGTCTATTTAGGGTACTTGATCCTTCTCCTTCCAGGAACTTTAAATATTAGTCGTGTCAACTTCCTTCAAATTGATATTTTCTATAGGTTTCTATTTTCAGCACAGATTTGCTATTAATGTTCTCAGCATAGTTAAATTAGCAGCAAAAATGTAGAAGAAAAAGACAGATATACTTAAATAACAGGTTTGATTGTCTCAGCTGGTTCAATTAATTCAAGTGGTTGGAAAAAACAACTTATTCTTTCAGAGAAAGAAGAAATTAGTCGATTCTGTTAACTCTACTTACTAGTTATTTTATTAACTGGTAAATCATAGAAAACATTTAAATTGGTTTATCATGCAGATGTCTGGCTGGTTAAATCAGTATGCCTTGTACTAAGTATAAGACACATGACAAATAATAAATTTATTCAGTATATTTTTATCAAGCTAATTCAAACTAAAAAGTAAAAATTATTCTTGAGAATATTTTAAAGAAGACATTAAGCAATGGAAAAATAAAGTATGGCAAAATAGAATCTTCATGGGAAAATGGAAATAGCTACTTAACCCCAAAGGAAATTTGTGATCATTTATAACGCCTTTAAAAAGCTCTAAGTTAGGACAAGAATTGAAACGTTACAAAATATAAATGACAAAAGAATGAAAATGGCATTAAAGAACATTAGAAAGATAGGCAAAATGTGACTAAATAAAGCACAGAATAAATGATGCTATTAGTTGAAATTATCAGTGAGAAATTCCTAGGTGTAACAAATGCCATTAAAATTACACTTACCACCAATAACTATCTAATACACACAAAAAGTGGAAAACACAGCTTTCCTCAAATCAAAAAGTTCTCATGTATACCTGTGATGGATTCATTTTGATACTGGGCAAAACTAATACAATTATGTAAAGTTTAAAAATAAAATAATATTAAAAAAAAAAAAGTTCTCTCTGTATTTAATTCAAAATTTAACAGACATATGCCTGAGTTCAGACAAAAACCTAAATATGTGAGTATAATAATGCAGAAGGATAGTTTTTCCTACCTTGGTAACATTTACATTAAAAATTTCTTCATAAAATAGTATAAGGAAAGTACTTTACCATTGTGCTATTAAGAATTTCCAATTTAAGGAAAAAGAGTAGAAATAAAGGATACTTTTTTTTTAATTGTACCACTTTGCTATTTTGACTCTTTCTCTTATAATGGGAAAATCTGCATAGGAAGAGAATTAAGAACTATTATCACTTATGGATAAAATACAAGGGTATTTTAAGACCACATCTTGTAACTCAAATAAGCATGAAGCTTCAGTATAACTTGATCCACTTCGGTATGCAATCAAGCATGACATGGATCCATCTTGGATTCTATCCAAGTGGGTTTATTTTCTGAAAGGACCTTTCGACAAAATTTATTTTTCATATCCCAACAGTTCTAATGACAAAGTTTTCCTTCCAGATTCAATGAGGCTCCAACAGGAAGGACATATTTTGCATACATACTGTTACTCTTCTAAAAGAAATCTATGACAGATTTTTTGGGGCACAGGCATGCATATGTTGAAATATCCAAATCGTAAATAAAATGATCATATATGCATCTCTTCAAGTATACAGTTATAACCTTAGTCAATTAATGATAAGTTACTACTATGAACAGGACTCAGAAGTATATTATGTACACATACATTTCTCATATTGTCAGTTTGAACTCTATAAATACCTTTAAACTGTATCCCAAAATATGGCATGGCACAAATCTTCCTCTGAATCATCAGTGATGAATTTAGTAAAAAGATCCTACTCCTCCAGTTTGAACATCATTGGGAGGCTGTCATTAGTATAAACTAAAATTTTCAGCTTTTGTAAGGGATCACTGAAATCTCACTTTAAGTCCTCTGATGGCTCAAGCCCTTTCCTCGTGTCCCAGATTCTAACATCTCTAAGGTAACTGAGCACATCTGGAAGGCATTAATGTACTTCTGAAAACCATACGGCCTTAAAGACTATGAAAGAAGAGCAGCTATACTTAAAAAACTACAGTTAATGTTAAAGGTTTTATTGGAAACATTTTACATATTAACAACTCCTGGCAAGCATATCTTAATTTGGTTGTCCCTCTATCTGGTAAGTGACCCAGCTTTCATAGAGCTATATAAAGTCTTGAATGGAATCAATGACATAAAGACTGCCCCAATGTTAAAAGATGAAAATGGTGCATTACACATTATGCAGTTATCTGTAGAACTCACTAGTGCAAATATCACAAAGAGTTTGCTTTGTCTTCCAGAGGGAAAATACTCATTGAAATATGAATGATTACATCAAGTAGAAAACCTGGCCATTAATTTTATTCACTCTTGGGAATAAGTACAGACTCAACTGGAACACAATACCCCATTATTTTAGCACAGAACATTCACACAAGTCCTTATTCAGTTCAAACACATTTTTATTATAATTCCAATACAAGTACCAGAATATTGTTTTATGTTAGCAACTCTGAGACATCTAAAGAAATGCTCCAGATAAAATGTATTCTGGATTTTGGGAGGCAAGAAGTTGCATACAATCTTGTAAATTTCTTGATCATATAAAGAATATTAGATCTAATTTGGAAAATTATTGGGCATAATTTTTCCTGGGTAAGATTTTCTTAAGTATTCAATGACTTGAAAAGAGTCTAAGTAAGAGAAATACCTGTATCCTAAATTCTCCCACTCTCGGTTTTTTCTCAGCTTTTTCTAAAACACAAATTTATAAATACAAAAGACTTAAGTCTTCTTCTTAAAGCATGTAATCTTCCTTTTCTTATCAGACTACAAAGAAAAAAACATTTTTTTTCAACCACAGATTTGATCAGGAAGCTGTATCTGTATAAGTTAAAAACAAATCTATGGGCATAAAATTATGTACATGATTATATAATACACAAATAATATACACTTTAGAGTCACATCAAAAAATGGCTTTTTCCAATTAATCATCAAAATTTGCACACTGTACTGAAACTACCACTGGGATATTTATGCTGTCCACTCTTACGGGCATAGTTAATACTGCAACATTAAAACTGAGCTTCTAATTTTTTCACCTTACACTACACATTATTTTTAGAATATTAACTAAAGAAAGATTAGGAAGCTAAAGAATAGAAAAACTAAATAATTTTTTATATTAGGTGATTATTTGTAGTCTGTGTTAACATTTTGAAAGCATTTGGTTGAAAACCACAAATGTGATTTAGATCCTTTAATTAATTTGCTTAAGCATTGGTGAACAAAAATCTGATGTGACAATTGCTTGCAGCTATTTACTAACTTGAGCATGTGAAACATGTAATTGTTTCTGCCTCCCAGTCAGCACAACTACATTTTTAGTTAAAACTTATTTTCTTCTCTAGTGTCATATTAATATTAGTTACCTTCCTTCCTTCCTCCAAAACATGCTTTTAAAGCAAAATTCTCAGAAACATATAAACTTTGCTTCTAATGTTTTTTTGGCCACCCCATCCTATAACTTTGATATTAAAATAAATTTTATTATTCCTTATGTTTTTATTTTTACAGTGACTTCAACCATTCATATTTCTATGTATCTGAAATGTAACATTATCAGTGTTCTTCAGTCGTTACACCAGTTGATAAACAAAACTGACTACTACGACTATTTGCTTTCCATTTCTTTCTCTGCTCAAATGTATTTAATTTAAATATCCTGTAAAAATGGCATCAAGGTAATGCTAAGCAATAACATTTAAAGTGAAAAGCACAAAAACCACACAAAAAATTACCACTTCGATATAAAAGACTTATGGATTAGAACAGCCTAGGAGCAATTCTAATGATACAGCTTGATATCATTTTACATTAAAAATGTCTAATGAAACCTGTATCAGTAAATCAAATTCCAGCATTGATTTTAGTGATTATTTTTGAGATGCATTTTCACCAAAAAAAAAAAAAAGTTGGGTTCCTAAATGTTTTTTAAAATTGTTGATTCCCAGTGATGATTTCAATCAATATTCTCACCAGTGTCCAGCTAATTCTCCCATACATCTCTTGTAAGAAGAAAACAACACCACTCGTGCAAGCTGGTGACCTATGCACGCTAATTTAAGACGACAAACATCAAAAAATATACACTGAGGTTTATCCATAATTCCCCAGGATTTTTTCATTGAATTTCAAGGACTTGACCATAAGCAACCACCATGCTTACCAAAATCCAGGACATTAGTAGAGGGTGCTACTAAGGACATGTTTTAAAAACAGCTCTCAGAAAGCAAGGAATTGCTAGTTTGCTTTCTCAGAACAAAAGATTCTACCTCAGGTAGAACATCTCTACTGTATATATATAAATGGGTGCAGATGACAACAAATTCAATTCCAGATTAAATCTGCTTGTAGTATTTGACTAAAATATCTTTAAGTCTTTCAGTTCTATTGCAAAACATTTGAGAAATCAGGAATTTAACAAGAGTTGCCAAATTTCATGAAATGTACTAATGAAATTGCTCTGTGAGCATGAAGTTCAATTGTATGCTTTTGCTTATTTGGCTATAATTCCACGAATGATTTTAAAAAGAAAATCCAGATTAAAATTTGTCATTGTAGTTAATTATCTTTTTTTTTTTTTGCAGTTAATTAATAATAGAAGCTACTATTCGTTTTAGAACTAAAATGACTTTTATTAAAACGTGTATTCCTCAAAAATCAACCTTAAGGTAGATAAGGCTATATTTTAGTTGTGCAGGTACAAATTATTTCCTTATTAGTTTAAAAAATAATTATTCCTTTGTTAGAATGAAGTTGTTCTCTTCATTAGAGGCATGTATTAGCATCTACCTCCAAACTACACAAATTTTGCTATACTTTATCTGAAAACGCTAAGCCTGGTATCATAAAAGAAAAAGATGAAATATACATATTGAGGTTAAATATATGCCACAGATTGTTTCTTTTTGTAAACTCTATTTGAAATAATTCTTAGTAGACTATTGGTATACCCTATGAAGAAATAACCTAATGTCCAATTCTTCAGGTTGAACATGAAAATTTGTATTCAGGTGAGTTAATGGGCATTTTGGCTCCAACACACCAGAAGCAGGACTACAATAAGAATGGTACTTATGTCTGCACAGAGGATTGTTGCTACATTAAGCACTTAAGTTTCACATATGAGGTCCTTTCTTGGCCACTAGGAAAAATACGTAGTCTCAGGCAAAGTTACAAAGAATCCAGAACTGCCTGTAAGACTTTCTCATCCCACTATTTCTTTGATTTTTCCCTTTCTGGAAGCAGTCTACTTACAACCTCCAGATCCTGGAATCTTCAAGCTTTATCCATCTTTGGTTGTATTCATTCTCTTAAAATTCTGGCCAGATAGTTTCCATTATGCTTCTGGTATCTTTTTACATTTTAGCACAAGCCAAAGCCTTAATACCAAAATGAAACTCTGTAACGGTACAATTTCAGGTCTTCAAAATAGACTTTAGGGAGATTTGGCGGTGGGAGATTTGGTAGTGGCGTGCGATGTTACAGGACTAATCCATTGCCCTTACTCCTAAGACTTTGTTTTACCACCACCTGTAAATATTTACTTAAAACTACTACTCTTTCTTCTGCTTCTTAAAGTCAATTTTCAAAGTTGAAAGCAGGGTCCCTCCTTGCCTCCTCCAACCCATTAATAGTATTGTTTATCTATAAAGCGTCGAGCTTGGACAATACATTTTAGGTGAACTAAATGCAGGCGAAGTAACAAATTTATAAAAATGTCAACACATATAAGCACTTACGTAAATACTGATTTTATTTTTTTCTGAATTCAGCATTCTGAAAAAGTAAATTTACAAGTATACTCAAAGTAACTCAATAGGCAATAAGGAATAAATATAATTAGTGATCTGATGAGGCACATTTCTTGGCATTTAGGAATGAACCTAGAAACAGTGTCTTAAGTATCTATTATAATTAAGGAATGATGTAGAACAATTTAAAAAATTAAAGTCTTTGTTCTCTAGGTTTAAACACACACACCAAATGTATGTGTAGCAAAGAAAAAAGGTCTTTCGATTATTTCAGAATTTTCTATAAAAGTGATTCTTAACTATATATTGTCATTAGCTTAATTCTCCAGTTTGTGCTTGTGGAAAAGAATCTAAAAGGGGACCAAATCATCAATTTATCTTCTAGAGATATTCCCTCAAATAGAGTTCATGGATCAACAAGAAATTAGCTTCTTTTTGGTGTTCACTGTGAAGCAGAAGGGGCTAGAGAGAAGCTGTTAAATTTAACCACACATATAGAGACGAAAACTTAATGGCTAAAAGGGTCTCTTCTTCAGGGTTCCCACCTTTCAGGCTCTGAAGAAGGATCTTTGGGGAAGACATGTCAATAGAAAACTACAGAGTGGAACAACAAAGTAACTTACAATGCAGTGAGAAAATAAAATGATGTGATGGGAAGGTCTGATTTGCTAATCTATGAATTAATGAGTCAAATACTGGTCTCTAAACTTTAATGATCATCAAAAATCTTTGATAATAAACATACACTGCAAGTCAAGTGCATTTGGACATATTAATATAGTTTTAAAATATAGTTTTATACATCTTTATTTGAAAAAAATAGATTCACATTAAAAATTTAAAGATCTTAATGTTCTTTTTATATTTTTATCTTATTTAAGTATAATGCAACTTTGAGGCCAAGAAGTAGGAAAGTTTTAAACAATGAGAAATCATTGTAATCTATAAGGCCATTCATGTGTAATGAAGAATTGAGAATTTCAGGGGAAAAAAAATCAAGACTGGTGTAAGGTACTAATACAGAACTTAATAGTAGCGATAACAATGGCATTTTCATTTATTGCTTTTCTTTTTAATCTGAACAACAGGAAATGTTCTATTTCAATGGGCGACTTTAATTTTTAAAAATTAAACTTCTATGAAAGGTAATGGTCTTCTATTTTAAAAGTGCAGGTCTTGTGAAGAGTAAAATTTTCTTCTATGATGTGTTTAAACATTATAGCCTGACTGAAAAGGAAGAAAATGTATTATTTCCTTGTCTTTATCAATCAGAATATTTTTATCACTTCCTAGATACCTCTGGTTCTTAATGAACCTAATTTATCAACACCCAGAGTAACATTTTAGAGTGATGTTTCATGTTGAAGAAAAATGCAGAATTTCTAATGTAACAATTTCCCTGTTTTTGCCTTTATACGTGGTGGAAATGAAAGAAATGATCCATCAGGAAGAATGTAATAGGTACATTTTAATTACTATCTAAAACTTTCTCTACCTACTGTTCAAAAACAACTATTTTTATCTCATGAGCTGATTTAAAAGAATTCTATAAACTATTATCTAGTTTCTTCAAGAAGTATATATGGATATAACTTTTAAATGGAAGATTATATCACAAAATGAAACCTCTCACTTTCATTTCTATCCACATTTTGGCTTCAAATAACTTGTGCTTTTCTTTGGAATTATGCTTTAAAATGTTTAAAAATTAAGGCAGGGTTCTTTATCATTTGATTTTAGTTATAGTGAGTTTGAAATTTCATCACAATTAAGCCTATTAGGATCAGCTGTGAAGAGATCATTTCACAAACAAATTTTCAAAAGCATACAAGATTAATCCATATGCTGCTGAGATGAGGCACAATAAAGAAGCATTACTGAGATAATCTATGGCTAAAATGATGGTGTATGACTTATGATTAAGCTTCATTACCTGCAGAGCAAGGGGCTTCCATCTCATATTTTTCAGTAAAGCTGGTGCTGAGGTAAGCATGCTCTGAGGTCGCTTTTTCAAAGTTAAGATAACACCACTCGGGTCCTCTCGTAGTGCATTCACCAAATTTTTCAACTGCCACCCCACCTGGTAACCAGCAAAATCATTACAATAAAATTGAGGTACAGTATTCAAAGATTTAATGTTCTCCCCCTTTAATAAGATTAGTAAGAAAAAAAAGAAAACCACATAATTGGTGTACCATCCTATCAATTTTCAGGAGATATAAACTCAAAAAGATATTTTATTTTTGAATTGACTAACCATGTTATTGCATTAGAGTCCATATCATTATGAGATAACAATGGACATTTACAAGTCAAAGCAGAGACTAAGATGGTATCCAACCAATAGAATAATTTAGAATTAAAAGAAATTATGGCACTATTAATGCTGCACAAGGTGTAGATCCAAGCTTTGTTCACAACTTACAATTTAAGAATCCGCATGCCTGAAACAAAGATTTGGCAATGTCCTGAACTCACAAATTAAACCACATGCTTGCTCATCACCATCTTTTAGAGATATGTGGTACTAGTGTCCCTAAGTGAGACTGACATTATACTACCAGTAGCTGGTACTGACACACCAAGGCGACATTCTGAGCGTGGAAGACAGGATTGATAAAATAAACCTTTAACCACAATATAGAGTAAGAAATGACAAGGTAATGCTACTCCAATGCAGCAGCTATTGAAAATGTGTTCCAAAAGACTCTATAAATTTAAAATGTAATAAACTAAATTTAATGAAGCCATTATGTGATATGTGAATATCACCCCAAACATATTGTATAATTATGTATAATTAAACAGAAGTACTTGATAAATGTCCAAAAACCTGGCTCAACTGTTATCCATGTTATATTACTTATCATTCTTTTACATTATTGAATATTTGTTAATTTGCTTTAAGACATACTGGTTATGCAGTTATTTGAAATCCTAGAAGTATTCTTTAAAGAAACACATTAAAAACATCTATTATTCCAAGGTTTAAAAAAATGTATTTCACATTTAAAAGAGACAACCATTTATTCCAACTCTAATGGATTAGAAATTTATGCTACATAAATTATATAAATGTGTTATATAAATACAGTGGGTCAAAATTTATCCTGGATTGCAAGCAAGATTTAGCCAATGGTCTGAACATGATCTAGTTTCTTCCTAGGCACCTAAATGAAACGGAATGGTTGCCTGTACCTATTCACCATGTTTTTGCCTGGGAGATAATGCTCAAGCTGTAAAGAATGAGCACTTTCATCCAAATTAGCACAGATCCCAGAGACTATGATGAAAGAGGTACTCTGGACCACAGCCACTGAAGGATAATGGGAGACTTTAGTTTATATGACGGACCATTCATTTAAACTACAGCTTCTACTCTAGCTAAACTGAGCGAAGTTTAAGAGAAAGAGGACACAAAGGAAGCAAGACATTATAATGCCTAAAACCTCACGGTCTCAGATAGGAATCAAAATGATCATTATGATACTTGCCTAACATGAATAACAGGCTGTCAATTTTTTAAAAAATCACTTTAATGTGGATCAGCTACAGCAATGATATTGGTCAAATGTCTCCCATTATATATAAGTGGAGATTATTACATCCCCAAAGGTACACTGATTCTGATTCTTCTGATGGCTAAGAAGTGTCCCTACAGCCATTTCTATGAGCCAAGATCAAAGCAAAGTTAGTTCAAATTCAAGTATTCATTTTGCTTGCCAAAAAAATAAGTGAGCAGATTTTTGAATACCAGGTCTGGAGGGAAAAAATATACTGTTTATACAAAGAGTTTATGAACAACTTATTAATGATAACCACATTTTATCACTTATTTTAATTATTTAGATAATTGCTAATGATACTAAAGCAGTCAATATTACTGTAACCTTCTTTCAGCCTATCTACTCTAGACAACGAATTACACATTGATTTCTATGTACCAATTTCTCTTCATTTTATTCTATGACATAATCATGTCACTAGTTGAAAATTCTTAGGGCTTGACTGGGTTTTCCAGTGTAACATTTAGTGTAATTCGATTCATCCTACTCTTTCACAATTTCTCTATGCTCTTTTTGAGTACACAATTCCAAAAAACAGAATTGTTTCTCCATGAAAAAGTGAAATTGATTTTTGATGACAAAGTAATTATTTGGTTAGATTTAAATTTTGTATGCATGCTCAGTCGCTCAGTCACGTCCAACTCTTTGTGACCCCATGGACTGTAGCCCACCAGGCTCCTCTCTCCATGGGATATTCCAGGCCAGAACACTGGAGTGGGTTGCCATTTCCTTCTCCAGTCAATCTTCCTGACCTAGGGCTCGAACCTGTGTCTCTCACATCTCCCGCATTGGCAGGTGGAATGTTTACCACTATACCACCTGGGAAGCCTTAAATTTTAAGCTGAATGAATGTTATTTAATTGCAGAAAATTATATAACTTTATTACTTTTTAATTAGCCTTACCACGCTCACTGACATTCGATTAGCAGTCTTTTAAACAAAAGCAATCCATATATTTATCTTTGGCTCCCAAATTCTACTTCTACTGCCAAAAGGAAATGACTGGATAAAAGCATAGAGATAAATGTGCAACATGTATGTTGCAGTGCTGTTTAAACCAAACAAAAACTGTACGTTATGCAAATGTCCATTAGCATGGGACATAAAATTTGTGTAGGAAAAGTTTAAATGTAGCTGCTGCTGCTGCTGCATTGCTTCAGTCATGTCCGACTTTGTGTGACCCCATAGACAGCAGCCCACCAGGCTCCCCATCCCTGGGATTCTCCAGCCAAGAACACTGGAGTGGGTTGCCATTTCCTTCTCCAATGCATGAGAGTGAAAAGGGAAAGTGAAGTCACTCAGTCATGTCCGACTCGCTAATGTAATTCAATTTTACTTTTGTTAAAAATATGTATATAAATATAGAAAACACAGAAAGCTATATACCACTATTAACAATGGTTACATTAAAGTGTAATAAAGACTGTAATATATATTTTCCCATTTACTCTTTAATTTCCTAAACTTTTGGCAATAAACATGTGTTTTATAAACAATAAAGCCAACAAAATATTGATTAATGGACCTAGTCTAAGAGTAATATTCCAGTTAGAAAATTGTGAATTTTCTGAATTATCTCATTAGGACTGTTTGTTATCAACGGTAAATTCCCACAAAAAGAACCAGAAAGGCAACACTATATAGAACAGTAAAAGATGGTGATGGGGAAATGACATCCGCTCTGTACATTATCCTTTTAAATAATTGTCAAAAGAAAAATAAAATTATTACTCAACTATTCATAATAAGACCTACATTATCTGTTGATTTTTTATTCAATGAATGATTTCAATAGATTCCTCACGTAAGTATTAATTTAGGTTTTTGTGGAAACTGCTGAATAGTAATATAATGAAGTTGGCTGTGTAATTCCCAGTATACATGTAACATTTTTCTTAATAACAGATAGGTTTTAGCTATATCAGTCCAACCCCAGTATTTGTATACCTATAAATAGCAACCAGACTACATGCCTCTCATATGAATAATCTTTTTTCCTTAGTCCTTTCTCAAGCTCCTTGACTTGGATAATTTCTTCATTACTTTCTACCTTTTCTACTGCATATTATGCTTAACGACTGTACCCATTTATTGGATTGTACCATGTTCTATTCAAGGGCAGATGTGGTGTGGTCTTAGAGCTCTAGGAAAAATGATTCTCAGCTCTGGTTCTGTGTATCCTCACATATCTTCAAACATAAGTATAGTGAATTATTAAAATAAATTTATTTCTCTGTTACTAAGATACTTATGGTTGACAGATTATAGGGGGGACATGAATAGATGGTATTAATATGAAATGAGGCAAGTATATGGGTTACAACTTCAAGAAATTCAGGAGCCCCATTCCGGAGCTAAATATGGTACATAGACATCAAAATAAGTGAAATATATCAATGTGTATTAATCATTTTTCAAACTTATTTTTCTATTTCCTCATTTGAGTTTCTGGCTATGGTTTTAAAGTATTAAATTTGATAGACCTGAATTAAAAGCCATGTGAAGATGCAACAGTAATATGAAAAATAATTATATACTTTACATTGGCTGCAGTGAAAGTCTTTCTGTACTAGGAGATAGAAGGAGCTTTGAAAGAAGGAAAACCAGGGATTCTAGTGGTTGCTAATATAAAAGTATAATCCACTAATATGGGAAGGAATTAAATAAGGTACAAAACTTTAAGTGAGTCTGGGATACAAAGAAAAACATTCTAATAATCAAAGACATCCAAAAAGGAACTGATAGACTTGTGAAAAAGTGAACTCAATACCAAAAGAGATGTTTATGTATTACTGCACAGGCTAAATAATTAGACTTCAAAAATCACAATACGTTACAACTTTACTATGCAGAATGGGTAGAAAAGTACAAATAGATGACAACAGATGAGCTTTGTAGTAAATGGATGTGGTCCTGATACAACTCTGAATACTTGTCCTCCATCTTTCTTCCTCCTCACAACCAATACATGCAAGAGTTTCCTCCAGGCTAAGTGTTATTCCCCTAATATTTCATGCTGTCATCTTACAAAAAACTCTTGTTTGCAGAACTTCCACTAACAACTTTCTGCATGACTCACAAATCCTCCTAACTGTCCCCAATCCCTATCAAGAAGTTGTGGCATATTTTCAACAGTTCATTCATCCATACTAATAGCTACTGAATAATCAAGCACCAGTAATTCACTGTGCTAGGTGCTTCATACTGCATTCCTTTTGTTTATATCTTCATTCTTACAACAGCCCTAGGGAGTAAACTATTAAACCCACTTTACATGTGAAGAAACTGAAGCAAAAAGAGATTAAGTTTTCTTGGTCAACATTATTAATAGAAACATGTAATTCTCCAAGCCAGAATACTGGAGTGGGTAGCTGTTCCCTTCTCCAGGGCATTTTCCCAAGCCAAGCATTGAACCTAGGGTTCCCACATTGCAGGCAGATTCTTTACCATCTGAGCCACCAGGGAAGCCCAATAGAAACATAGTAAGTTGCAAAGCCAGAATTCATTCAAGTCTGTTTGATTCTAAAGCACAAGGCATTATGACAGCAAACATCCTCCTCTAAATATTCCACTGGTAGTACAAACGAATGCAACACTTGATGCAACAGCAACAATAAAAAGTTCCCCATCATCCTCTCAAGTTTTGAGCATGGAGTCACCTACAACAGTTCCCCCTGTTTTTAATACACATCTACCCTGAAGAATGTGTGTGCTTACTCAGTCACGTCCAACCCTTTGCAACCACATGGACTGTAGCCCATCAGCCTCTTCTGTCCATGGGATTTCCCAGCCAAGAATACTGGAGTAGGTTGCCATTTCCTACTCCAGGGGATCTTCCCTACCCAGGGATCCAATCTGTGTTTCTTGCATGTCCTGCATTCAGGTGGATTCTTTACCACTATGTCACCTGGGAAGCCCATCCTAAAGAACAGATTCTGGCAATTAATACCTCTTCTCATTCCTTTATCTGTCTTGGATACCAGGTTGTTAGACTTAAGTCTTAACTGCTCTTTCTACTACTAGTTTTTTGCAGCTCCAATATACAGCTACAGCATAACAGTGTTCTTTTCCTCAAAACACTTGAAAAGCTCACCAAAGGCCTAACTAAAGAGTCAATTCCTATAATAGACCCTGTGCCAATATGGCCATCACTATCTCCTATAGTTTCTCTTTAATGTAGTTCTTAAACTTCAGAATGTGTTAGAACCATCTGGAAATACCAGTTTTTCATCCAGTAGGTATGAGGTGGGGCCCTAGAATCTACATGTTTTTCCCTCAAGTTACCAAATGATGCTGATGCAGCTGGTCAGGAAACATTGTTTGAGAACAGTGAGCTTCTTGAAGCCAGTGACTTGCCCATGTCTAGACTATTTTAATATGTTTTTAAGATTGGATATTATAACTTATAAAATCACTAAATATTGATGTGTGCCTTCCATGTATTATGGGTGCAATGGCGCTTGCAGCACAACCTGTGACTCTTTAAAAAGCATAATGAGCAGGGGAGAGATGAGCAGCTCAATAAGCATTTACAATAAATAAGACTCTGATGCTGGGAGAGATTGGGGGCAGGAGGAGAAGGGGACGACAGAGGATGAGATGGCTGGATGGCATCACTGACTCGATGGACAGGAGTTTGAGTGAACTCCAGGAGTTGGTGATGGACAGGGAGGCCTGGTGTGCTGCAATTCATGCGGTCACAAAGAGTCGGACACGACTGAGTGACTGAACTGAACTGAAGAGAAGTACCCCAATAGAATGGATAATGGGAGCCCCCCCAAGGGCAGCTAACCCATTTTTGAGGGTTCAGGAAAGGTTTCCTATTAGCCTAAGCTGAATTTCTTAGGAAGTGGACACGTGAAGAGGATATGGAAGCTGAGGGACTGAAGAAAGCCCTGAGACAAGTTAAAACCAGTTTGAGCAATTCTCAGTAGTTCGGTATCAGAGAAGGCAATGGCACCCCACTCCAGTACTCTTGCCTGGAAAATCCTATGGATGGAGAAGTCTAGTGGGCTGCAGTCCATGGGGTCACTAAGATTCGGACACGACTCAGCGACTTCCCTTTCACTTTTCACTTTCATGCACTGGAGAAGGAAATGGCAACCCACTCCAGTGTTCTTGCCTGGAGAATCCCAGGGACTGCAGAGCCTGGTGGGCTGCCATCTCTGGGGTCACACAGAGTCAGACATGACTGAGCGACTTAGCAGCAACAGCAGCAGCAGTAGTTCAGTATGGGTGGAACAATTGGTTAAGTTAGTATTATGCTGCCCTTCAACACTGTGCTTTTCTTCTCAGCAAAAGTACCCTTTTATTATATAAATACTTGCATTTTTATTCTGCCACATATAAAATCTCATGTATCCGTAATGGTGCTTATTAAATGCAACACCCATCATACAGCCTCTTATAGCTAGGACCTTATTTTCCTCATGTGACTTTACATCTCTCTTATGGCATTTTTCATGTACTGCTGCTTATTAAAGCTATATATTTTTCCTCATGTCCTTCATCTACCCTCACAAAACTGGATATTGAAGCTTTTATTTTGAGGATAAAAACTGAGTCTCATTTTTCTGGATATACCTGCAATCAATGTCTTAGAAATGGCAGAGACTTAATGAGTACTTGTTGATAACTAGTGAAATGACATGGTGACACGAGAATGTGAATGTTTCAGAGATAATGAAGTGCCTTAAAAGTCCAAAGGGAATTTTGTTTTGTATATAAAACTAAGATGTAATATTAAATTTTTCTCTAAATGTAATATACTTGATACTAAAGCTATAATAAACATTCTTTACCTCAAATTACCAAATAAACTTTCTTATAAACTAACATTTGGAAAAAAAATACAGAGTGGATACTTCAGACCTAAAGTCACAGTGATTTGATTATGACAAGAAAAATATTTTCCATAATAATATATAATATCCATAATATCTATAATATCCATAATAATATATACCCATAGTAACAATGGATATAGTTGCTATTTGTTGTAGAAATATTCTGTTTCATCATATACATTATAGAAACAGTTAGGAAGGTTTTCTAGAAAAATATAAAGTCCAGGTTTTCCTTTCTCAATATTTAATAGAATATTTTATTCACACTAAAGTTCATGGACCTTTAAAAATCCACCTATACATCTGATACCAAGTACGTCATATTATTAAAGATAATATGTTTTTCACATATGCTGAACTACAAATAGTATCTTCCTGATTGTCCAGGTAGCAAAATTCAGTGTCTGTAAACAATGGCATGTCTTACTAGTTTAAATGCAATCCCCAACTTGGACACTGAAATGTATTTTTCAGCACAAACAGAATTAAAATGGTCCAACAGAGTTTTTAAGGTATCCCAAGAGTTTAAAGCCACATGCTCTGCTTTCTTGTAGACAGGGCTTGTGATTGCTTTGATCAGGTTGAAGCAGATACCAAGGGTTCTTGGGTACATGGCAACATAAGTGGGCAGGTCCTTAGACAATGGGTTGCCCAGATTAGGTACACAAAGGGCTTTGGGGTTGGTGTTAAAGAAGTGACAGTCTTCCTTTCCTCTTTGTACATAGAGTGAAGAAGTCTCTGATCCCTTTAGGACATTCTCTAGCCTATCTGATTCCTAAACAATAGGTAGTGAATTATTTGACCAACAAATGAAAAGACTCTCTATGGTTCCAAGTAGCCAAAGTTACAAATAAGCATAAAAGAATGTAAGCCTATCAACTTAGACCTTTACCTCTGTTACAACTGTATTTGAAATTATAAAAAAGCATCTCTAGAAATACAAGTAGGAAGATAGGACATTCTTAAAATATTTTCAAAGTTATTATCCTTCAGAAGACAAAGTAACAGACCCATTCATTAACAATTACACACACTCCTGTGTAAACACTGGCTCTTACTCATGGTTGTAATGTTTAAATGATACCTATTCACAAAGTAAATTTCAAAGAGGCTTGAAGTGTGCCTATATGAATGTCTGACGATATGAGTCACACCATTCCCAAATGTTCCTCTGCTCTTTTTAAAAGCACTAAAGAGACAATTCAATACACAACCCATCACATTCAGACTAATGACACTGTGTCTTTGCCAAATGTTTTGGTGCTGAGATATTACAGTGCTCTGTTCTCCTGCATTACTGAAACATTTCAGAATTAATGAATTTTGATACACAGTATCTTTCAAAGATCCTAGAATCACTAAATTTAAGTACCAATCTAAAAACTTCACCTAAACTTATTTTTTTCACACAATATATTTGTGTGATATATTTGGGGATATCCTAATTTTGCTTTTTCACAATCATTCATTTAGTGAGTAGAAATAGAGAATTACCCATGGTTCAAATAAAGAGGAATATAAGCTGAAAGGTATGCATTTGGTTAAGGAACTAAATGCAAAAAAAAAAAAAAAAATTACTTTAAATTCCAGCATAGAGGACTTCTCTGGTGGTCCAGTGGTTAAGAATTCCGCCTGTCAACGCAGGAGACATGGGTTTGATCCCTGGTCCAGGAAGATCCACATTCCATGGGGCAACTAAGCCCGTGTGTCACAACTACTGAGCCTGTGATCTAGAGTCCATACATGCTCCACAACAAGAGAAGCCACTGCAATGAGAAACCCGTGCACTGCAACTAGAGTAGCCCCTGTTTGCCACAACTAGAAAGCCCATGTGCAGCAACAAAGACCCAGCACAACCGAAAATAAATAAATAAGTAAAATTAAAAAAAAAATCCAGCATGGAGTAATTTAAATAGGTAATTCAGAGTATTAGAAATGACCCAAGGTTCTATCTATTATAAATGAAACCTTAGTACTGATTATTTTTTACAAACATGACTAGAAGAGATAATCTTGGGAAAAGATGAAGGGAACAAACATTCAAAAAGAAGGAATTAAAAAGTTTTATTTTCATTACAGGGAATACTCCACAATTTTATGTCTTTATTCACTGAGCCACTCTTCATCTCATGGCCTCCTTAAGTATTTATACAATGAAATAAGACTTTATTAAAGCATTTGTTTTTTAAAGGCAAGTTTTTTATGTGGTTTAATTTTACTGTAAAACTGGGACCATGTTGAGCTCCTCACAATTTGAATTTACACATATGTTTTGGTAGCTAATATTTTCATGTGAATTTCACAGTCACATATATAATATACGTGTGTGTGTGTGTTTTATTTAAGAGAAAGCACAGAGAACAGTTTCTCACCGCTGAAGATGGATAGGGAGTCCAAGAGAGAAAACCAACTTGAAGACTACAAGAAGTACTTTGTTTTCACCTATTGTACACCACCTTCTTGGAGTCTTTCTCTATAACCAAGAAGTTCTGAGAGTTAAATCAGAATTTCTTGATTGACTCATGAGGAAGCTCATGGGAGGAAGAAAATAATACGCATGATTTTTTTCCATTTAGTTCTACAGATCACCCACATTGTTTTTACCAAAGGTGATAGATACATTTCCACATCCTGTTACTTGCATTATCTTCTATTACCTATCCTGTTACCTATATAAACTGCACCTTTGTATCATTGGTATCTCTGCTTCTGGTATAGTTTAGCATTTTGAGCAACTCAATATACCAACTCAGTATGGTATTTGGTAATATTTTGGTCTCTGAAGGTCAAAAGTTTATTTTGAGGGGCTTCATGGTTCACATTTGTATATGCTATAGGAAACTAAATCAAAGCCCATTTTATTCTTATTTCATTATCATTCATGGTATTCTTTAACTTCTCCAAAACATAAAATTCAGTGAGTATAAAAGCCTCTGCTAGGGAGACACTGAGAAGGAAGACAATCATGTAACAGTAAAAGAATGTGGGGATGAATCTTTGGTCATATCACAGAGCTTCATTACCCCCAAAATCAATGGGATATTTTCAAAGAACCATAATAATACAAGTTTTTAACTAGAATTTTTATAAAGATACTTGCATGGGTTAAATTTTAACTTAATTTTATGTTTGCATATATATGGAAATTTTACATCTCAGCCATTTCTTCCTATGTTTCATTTCTGTTCTCCTTGCAAAGACATTGAAAATGTGTATTTTAAAATAAAGAGTCTTAGTCACCAAAGCTAAGGGATGAAACACTGTTATCTAAAAATCTATACATCCTATTTGTAAGAATTCTGAGAAAGAATAAGAAAACATCTATATTTATGAAAAATTCAACTTAATTTAGGAATCCAAACAAAAATGTAAAGTAACCAAAGGCAAGTATTCATAAAGAAACATGTTTAAAAATCTATAACTTTTCTATAAATAATTTTATAATGTCATTTACTGGTAGACATTTAACAGATATGTGTATTTGAAAATACTAGCAAGTACTGCAATAGATGTCTGCATTTATCAAAACAAAACCAAAGAATGTGCATATATGCATTTATATAGCTAAATAAACAGTAGTCTACATCTTTATTAACAAAAAGTTTTAGTTTAAGAACTTCCATAATGGCTATAAATACTTATTACTGTAGATGTTATCTTCAGAAATCATTTTATCAGAAATGCAACAACTCAGACAAAAAAGCTAATTCCTTGTCAGTTCTAAATGGGGCCCCATGAACTCTCTCTGCCATTTGTCTCAATTTTAAAATACCCTTTATTGTCCAGTATTACAGTAATAAGATGAGAGGAAATATGAAAGTGATGAGTAGTTACATGACCTAAAATTTCAGCCACAATGTAGCTGAGAATGTTAATTTAGTGGTTGAAACCTATATTTGAATCCTAAGGCTAAATAACTTAAAAAGAACTTAACATTATTAAAATTATCTCTTGAATTTCCCATTTTATGACACTCTAATGTATTTCCCTTTCATGCAATAATTTTTTATGTTTATCAGGCAGCTGTCATCTACTAATTGCCCACCTCTATTATAGACATAAAGTAAATCAGGGGACTGTAACTGACCGACTTCTGTCTTTTTGATACATGTAGGAAAAGGGATATAGTTATTGACACTGATTTACAAATGAGCTGCACACTTAAAATCCAGAGTAGGAAAGAACATCAGCCAAGAGATACATTTTAAACATATAAAATAAACACTTATGTGGATACATTTTAAAATTCCATGTAAAATAATCAACCTATTAATTGTATGTCAACACCAAAAGATGTTTCTAATAATAAAAAAAAATTAGAGCTAACCACATTTAGAACCAATTAGTCTTTTCCTGGTGGAGCTAGGAAGAATTATATAAATTAGAAATAAGTCAGGATGCAGTGATTCGCAGAAAAAATAAATTGGTTCACAGGAAGTTACCAATATTAAGGTATCATACAACTTATCTTCTTTATATAAAGACTTAAGATAATTTTAGTTTGATAACAGAAAAATCATAAAATATTATATTAGATAATAAAGTAATGAATTTATTTCTCTAGGGATAATAAAACATAATTTATATAAATATGTGGCCGTTCAAAACCAGTTTCCACACATTCTCATCAAATCCACAATATTCAATGTAAAATAAAAGAAACTATATCCTATACAAAGTAGAATCTGAAATAAAATTTTACTATGAGGAACTGAAATCTTGGATGTATTATTTCTTCTAATTTTTGGTAAGTGTCTTTTCATGTTATTTTCCCCTTCCAAAAGAAAACAATTAACTTGCTCTGTTTTAGAATACCAATTTCTTAGAATCCTAACAGAATTATTTTAGGATATTATCATAACCATTTATTAAGCAATATGTTAAACACCATGCTAATATACTTAATCTCTATACTCCAGCAACATCTTGTGTTTACAGGGATAAGAAAGCAGGTGCACTGCAAATACTGCCATTTGAGTTTTCAATACTTTTTGTTGTAAGAAATTATAAGATAAATATTTTCTCTTTTGAGAAAGGAGAACAGAAGAAAATAGGCAAGAATAAAAAAAATACTGAAAACAGTGAAGAATGTAGGAGAAATAGTCAAGTGAGAAGAGATGAGGATGGTCAAGTAAAGAAAACTAAGTTAGAAGAAAAACTTAAAAAATAAAGACAACAATTATACATATTTAAAAAAGAGAGAAAGCACAATGGTGTTAGCCAATATTGTGGTACTGAATCCACTCAATAAACTACTCCTTCCAGGCAACAGGATAAGGGCAGGGCAGGGGTAAGGGATTTTTGAGTTTTAATGGGTCACCATACTCTCCATCCATTCTGATTACATTGGCTTCCCTTTCAAACAATACTCGCCTATTGTTGTGAACTCGCCTATTGTTGAAGGAACAAGAGGGTGAAGAGAGTCACAAATGAGAGACTAGAGTGAGAATAAGAAAATAAAGGAGACACTGCTGAGAATTACATAAATGAAGTCAGAATGACCTTTCCAGATAACTCAATAGTCCTTTATCTCGTTCCCTTCTCCCACCCCCTATGACATCACCTGCATTCTTGTTCAGTAATGTTTACCATTTAGGGGGTAACAAAACCCACTAGTTTATAGTGTTCGTCTTCCAGCTCTTACTGATCACTGTCAAGCATCCTGACTGTTTGTTGTAGGCTATCTTCTTCTTGACTATCCCAACCTGGTTATTTTCCATTCCAGAAGGCTTTATAGCCCCATCTATTGAACCCTTTCTTGCCATAATGTAGTCACCAGGTTCCAGAAGACTTTCCAAATAGTGAATATGTTTTAGTATACACAAAAAATAAAAGGAAAATTTTCCAACTGCTATTTTTTTTCAACCATCACATACCCCATTCTTTTCAACTGATATTTCTAAGAAGAAAGTATCTGTTTTTAGTATGGATAGACTTTTATAACACTTACACACCAAAAACAGCAAAGACATGAAATTTTAACAGATTCATTAGGAATATGCCCAAATAGATTGAATAACTATAAGTAGACTCATCAGCTAAAAAAAAAGTGTTAAAAGTGCATCATGAGGGCAGAGTTGCTGGTTCAAACTATGCCGAGGTATCTCCCAGAGAGGAATGTAGTGGCAGATGAAGTGGAAAAAATCTTGGGAGATTCCAGCAGCCTTTGAGGAGTTGGATCTTCACTGGCAGGGAAGACATGCAATAGGACTCAGTCTGCTTTGCTTGGATGTTCATGATTTTTTCTTCTTCCTACCTGGCAGCCAGTTTCTCAGCCACAGAAGTATGTTGATTAGAAAAGCTTAAAAGCCACTTATAATAAAGAATATAGCAACGTGAAAAAGGACATAAAATTTCCAGTTTCTTTTTAAATAAAAAAAATATATATATTTTAAAGAGAAAACTATAAATACACACACACACATCTAATAGAACATCTTGAAGATATACCATACTAGCAATTTCAAAAATAGTTTTTGAATTCATCTGTGATTATTCAACTTTCTCATACTCTTAGGGGAAAATTTCACATTGCTTTTCTAGGTATTTTATAATAAGAAAAGTAGTCAAATTTTATATTGTACATTACTACCTATAACAATAGGAAATTTTATAATTATAGAAAAATACTGAGCTAATAACATTCAAAACATAAAATTGAACATTACTCTTTTCATTCTTGAACCTATATTGGTATAGCATAATATTGGCAATATCTCACTATTCTGATTAAATACTGGATTAAAATATGTATTTTAAAAGCATTAGGCAATATTTTAATGTAAATATATCATAACAAACCCTTAATATCCCTGGTTATGATTGCAGGGACAGAAGGGATAACTGTAGACTACAAATAACTTACACTTGTTTCAACTAATTTATCGATCTATCAAACCTTTTATAATAACAACACTAAGATAATGTCCATTCCCTCACCTTTGTATATTGTCTCGTAAGAAGTAAAGGCCACTGCACAGACCACAATGGGGGCAATAGCAAGAGAGGACACAGTAGGGTGCACTTAATGAAAGATACCATTCATGCACAAAAATGGCTCAATATGAACAAAAAGAAGGCAATCTGCTAATTGATCACATTATTAAGGAAGGTCACTTTGATGGGATTCAACATAATTTCCTGTCAGACAATGTCTCTATTATCATCCAAAATCAATTTGCAGGTTGCAGTAGCAGTCTGCTAAGGACTTGGACTCCAGTTGGCCCAACCGTTGTAGTAGATAAAGGGAGGTTGGAAAGTTAATTTCTGTGGAACTTCTAACACCTGCCTGGCATTGTGTTTTATGTATCTTGTCTATCTGGAGGAAAGGAGTGAGTGAGGATGTAGCAGTAAAGTTAAATTTCAACCCCATTTCTAATTTCAATTAAGCTGAACCACTATCCAAGTTATGTAAATTCTCACTTCCTCTATTTTCTACCCTTGGCTCTGCGTAACCTCTCCCTGAATCTTAAGATTTACTTACAGGATTGTGGGAATTCCTCCCCTTTTGTTTGATAATCTTACAATTTGAGTTTGGGGAGGGAGTATAATAAAACTGAAGTAAGAGCATGGACCTTGGAGTCAGTGAGCTTTGAGCTGTGGGTGGGTTAAATAATCATTCAGTCTCCATATACACCTTCTTCACAGGATCATTGTGAGGAGTATATAACATAAAATATGTGAAGGACTTAACATGATGCTTGGCACACTGTAAGAACTCAGTAAGTGTTGGCTCTGGTTATTATTATTGAAAAGATAAATAGTTATCATGACTCACTTAAAACTATAGGTCAATTTCAGAGCAAAAACTGAAAGCAAGTTCCTCCAACCATCATTCTGTGTAGTTTCTAATATTTTAGAATATTCCTGCAATAGAAAGATGTGTTGACACATTCTCACAGTATTTAAATATCACCAATCCATATAAATTTTATTGGTTCACTTTAAGTCTTTTAAAGACTTTCATATTCAACAGGCATGAGAATCTTTGCTCCACAAAGAGTATCCTTTTAACAACTTTATTTCTCATTAGAGACTAATTTCTATCCTCTTAGTACTGACCAACTGGAAATAGGTCAAACTATCCAACAGACATCATATTTGCTAAGGTCACATTGTAGAAGTGGAGGCAGTGTGAACATCAGAAGGAGGAGCTGCCAATCTACTTAAGCAGCTCTTTTATCCCACTGCCCAAATCCTCATCCTAAAGGACAAGAAACTTTACTCAGGACAATCACTTTTTACTGTATAGTTTCTAGTCATGAGAACTTACTCATCATCAAAACTGTCACAGAGTGGAAAGGCTCTGTTGATTACCAATATTCTCCATTAATTAGCCTCAACTAGCTAACAATAATTAGTATTAACTTTATACCCCATACATATAATTTTTCATACTTTCATTAACTTTTATTCACTTAGAAAATGAACTTATTGAAGAAATATCATAAATTTAATTATCAGTGTTCAGGAGCCTCTCCAAGATATTACAAACTTCTCATTCAAACCAAATTTAAAATAGCATCTGCCTTAATATCAGAATCACTGAGAAAGATCAGACTTTTCACATGAGTCTTCTTACTCTCCAAATATAGCCTTTCTTCTATGACTAGAACAGGCAAAACCAAATTTAGTTAAAAGGTACAGCAGGAAATAATTACTTACTCTGAAGAGTCAGTGAGTAACAAATAGAACATTTACCAGGAAAAAAAATGTTTTTCTTTTAAAATGTGGATTATAAATCAATAATCAGATTATTTTAATGTTAACTTCACTTTTTAAAAACCATATATTTTATTTTGGCAGAGACAGAGCAATTTAGATAGAAACTAGTCCAAAATGAAAATCATATGATGTTAATTTTAAAAATCTAAGATTAAAAAAAAAAATCTAAGATTAAGAAAAATTGCCCTTGAAAATCTACCACAGGCACAGAATGTCACTGTCATTCTCAGCCTAGAAAGGGAATCATAAGGTTCAAAGAACAAAAAAAGAAAAAAAAATTATGAACTTATTCAGTTAAGTGCAATAGTTTTAAAACTTAAACTATAGTTCTCTTTTGGGAAATGAACAGCCAATTCAGCTACTAAAATAAAAAAAAATGACATGAAAATAAACCAATCTGCCAGATACTTTAATGAACAAATCAATGTTAAAGTAGATAAATGAATGTATGGTGTAATAAAACATATCTACTAGGTAACCTGATAATTTTTTAAAATGAAACTTAAAAGTTATACTAAAAAATTTGAATTTGTATGCACTGTCACTGTAATTTCTATTCCAGAATGGTCATCCCAGTTCATGGGGTAATATTATCCATACAGAATTGTACATCTAACATCAGCCACCACCAATAAATCCTCATGTTATTTTAAAACAATGCCTTATGAAATTTCTTAAGATAATTAAGAAAAATAGTCATTCAATTATTTTTCAAAAGGCTATTTAAATATTTTGTACACAAACCGGCATTTAATTTCATTGTATTCTTTTAAAGACTTAAGCAATCTTTGTATTAGTTCCTCCCACTGACTTGTAAGGTAATTATACATACCACAGTCTGATGATTAACTTGAATCACTTCATCCCCAGCATGGATCTTCTTGCACCGATCTGCAGGTGACTAAATTACACATAAAGGAAATGGTAAAGAACATAAGTTTTATCAATCATTTCCTCTCTATGGAAACACTACCATAAGTTCACCCCTTTAAATCAGATCAAGAGCTTAATTATAATCTTCATAAAAATAAACTAAAAAAATGTTACTAATATTTGATATTTAATTCAGATGACCATTTTATCTACTACTGTGGGCAAGAATCCCTTAGAAGAAATGGAGTAGCCCTCATAGTCAACAAAAGAGTCCAAAATGCAGTACTTGGATGCAATCTCAAAAATGACAGAATGATCTCTGTTTGTTTCCATGGCAAACCATTCAGTATCACAGTAATCTAAGCCTATGCCCCAACCAGTAATGCTGAAGAAGATGAAGTTGAACGGTTCTATGAAACTCCAATACTTTGGCCACCTGATGTGAAGAACCGACTCATTGGAAAAGACCCTGATGCTGGGAAAGACTGAAGGCATGAGTAGGGGACGACAGAGGATGAGATGGTTACATGGCATCACCAACTCAATGGACCTGAGTTTGAGCAAGCTGCAGGAGTTGGCGATGGACAGGGAAGCCTGGCGTGCTGCAGTCCATGGCGTAGCAGAGAGCAGGACATGACTGAGAGAGTGAACTGACTGAATACTTTGATCTACTATTTGTATTCTATGTAAAACTAATGACAGAAAGTAGGAATGTAAGACAATATATAGATATTTATGTTGTAAAAGACCATTATCTTTCTGAGACCATTAGGGAAAAATAATAATGGCAAACTGTAAACAGGCAACCCTCTCAGTAGTTCTACTGGGCATCTGGTTCAAAAATATATATGTCAAAACATATCTTTTAAAACTTTGGTCTTTTTCATTTAATACAAATAATTCACATTAACTTCAGCAAACAAATACTTTCAAGTACATCTTTATGATCTGCACCAAAGCTTTGTCAACTAATGATTATATCGCTAATTTATTTCATCATTAATACCATCAATTCTGAATAAATGAGAAAAGCAAATTGAAAGGATAGCCATTAGCTCAAAGTTACATTAAATAACATTCTTTTCAGTATCTAACTACAAGAGAATCCTATTTCTAATGTTTTATGCAGCATAATACATTGGCAAAACCACATTAAATAAACTAAAATGCCAATATTTCTACAGGATGTAACAATTTTATCATTTTTCCTCTTTATTCCCCAAAGAGATTAAAAACAAAAACAAACAAGAAAAAAAAAAACTAGTAAACTAATATTGCCAAGTTTTCTGAAGTTTTTAGGAAACTGAGATTTAAGATAGAAATTTCCTAATACTGTAAGAATTTAAAATACTGTACAATTCTTTATTTTTCCCTCTAATGACTATTATGTATATTAGACATTTTAATGATAATATGCATATGGGCTTTTGAATATACAGAAAAAGTATTTTATGAAAACAATGTATTTGTGTATTTATATGTGTGTTAATTTATCAAACACAACTATAAATACTGTAATACAATTCATTAATATCTATTGAAAGGAAAAGAAGGATGATATGGTGATAGAACTTGCAAAGTAAAATGCTACTTTTAAGACACTGGAATAGGATTTTCTTTAAAAAATATTTATAGTAGGCTAGAATTCAATTCCATTTATTGAAGGAGTAACACAGCCCCACAATTAATAGGGTAGTTTACCTAGGATGTGAACCCAACTCTAAGAATAGTGTCACAACAAGAAAAAAACAAGCATTTATTTCACAGCACCTACCAAATCAGACAAGACCATGTAACATTTCTGAAAAGTCTGTAAATAGAGCTGTAACTACAGAGTCTGTTCCTGTGCTATTTGGCTTACAACTGATCTTTTTAAACGAGTGTATGAAAAAAAAAATCAAGTCAGTGGCTCTAATTCATAATGTAAAAGAGCTTGATAGTTGCTACATAAAATTCAAAGAAACTGAAACAACTTTTTGCACAGGGAAGTGAAAAAGGAAACAATTCATACAAAGTATAGACTTTCAGTGTTAAAATTTATCCTAGAGAGAGTTTATCCAAACCCCTAATTTTACAAAGGAAAAACTAAGAAACTAGGGTACAGCAAAACAAAATAACTTCCCCACTTAGTGAGCAGCTTTACTAAGACTCAACACAGATCGAATGATAAATGATTTAGGGTACCAAAAATAGTGAAATACTTTCAAGAAAAAAGAATTAAATGATGAACTAGTAACATATCATTTATATCTGAACTACTCAGAATCAATCCTTCTTTGGTCATTTATCCATTTATAAAATATTACTAATTAATATAAACAATGCATAGTGCTCAACTTTTTTTTTTTTTACAGACTCCATACAATGTAGAGAGATATGTTTTGATCAATTCTTCAAGATACAGTTAGTTCAAAATAACCACTTCTGTGATTCCTTCCTTGTTCTTATTTGGCAGTATTTACTATTCTTTCCTTTGTCCATCTACGCAAATTTCAGTACCTGTTTACACAGATAAATCTGTACTTGTATGCCTTAGGGGCAGCAAGTTAGTTTAATTTAAAAATGTTTTCAATATCTAGTTTCAAGTCTGGAACACAACAGACATGAAGCAGAGTTCTGCTAAATGAACAAATGATCAAACAAATGATCAAAGGAATGTACACACGAATGAGAATGATCAATCAGTGACAAGAGTATAGTTTGTAAATATCTCACTGCATTTAAAAATGTTAAACAGTTGACAATATGCAAATAACATATTCTTGATCTCATTTAACTCTTACATTTAATAACAATGAGATGCCAGTACAAAACTGCAACTTCAATGTATTTCACCGTTCAAAAGAAACTAAGTGAAGTGGAGGGGGAAAAAATCAACAAATGGTTAAATAGGTGTATTAGATGAAATAATGTTGTCTTTTTAAAAAGAAAACGCTGGTAAAATGTTGAGAACAATAATAACTTGAGATTTAACTAATTTCACCTCAGTCTTCTTTGAAGGAACATGCTATAAACGTGATTTGTCAGAATTTCTAAAATAAAAATATATGAAGCTCAAAACCTGCTTAAGAGAGTGGGATGGAAATCTGGGACAACCAAATGCAGAAATAATGACTTATTATGCAACTCAAATCTATTACAGTGATCATATTAATGTCCTACACAATCATTTAACCTTTCTGTAGCTCTTTCTTTATAGTACAGTTCAATTCAGTCACTCAGTCGTGTCTGACTCTTTGCAAC
Organism: Bos taurus; assembly: GCF_002263795.3. Classification (NCBI taxonomy): domain Eukaryota; kingdom Metazoa; phylum Chordata; class Mammalia; order Artiodactyla; family Bovidae; genus Bos; species Bos taurus. The sequence continues at coordinate 121,793,772 of NC_037357.1, forward strand.
CCCATGAATCGCAGCATGCCAGGCCTCCCTGTCCATCAGAGACATTACTTTGCCAACAAAGGTCCGTCTAGTCAAGGCTATGGTTTTTCCAGTGTTCATGTATGGATGTGAGAGTTGGACTATGAAGAAAGCTGAGCACCAAAGAATTGATGCTTTTGAACTGTGGTGTTGGAGAAGACTCTTGAGAGTCCCTTGGACTGCAAGGAGATCCAACCAGTCCATTCTAAAGGAGATCAGCCCTGGGTGTTCTTTGGAAGGAATGATGCTAAAGCTGAAACTCCAGTACTTTGGCTACCTCATGTGAAGAGCTGACTCACTGGAAAAGACTGATGCTGGGAGGGGTTGGGGGCAGGAGGAAAAGGGGACGACAGAGGATGAGATGGCTGGATGGCATCACCGACTCGATGGACGTGAGTTTGAGTGAACTCTGGGAGATGGTACAGTCTTTCATATTTATTATCTTATTTAATTTTCACAACAACCTAGTGAGGTATGCAGTACAGATGATATATTATTCACGATTTATAGTTGAGGACAGAGAAGGAAATGGCAACCCACTCCAGTATTCTTGCCTGGAGAATCCTGTGGACAGAGGAGCCTGGTGGGTTGTTGTCCACAGGGTCGCACAGAGTTGGACACGACTGAAGCAACTTAGCATGCATACATGCATGGTTGAGGAAATTAAAGCAGTGAGAGTGTAAATGACTCGCCAGAAATTACACTGCCAACAAAATCAAAATTGGGTGTACAGCTTAGGCCTAACGACTCTGACCTACTGCTTGCAGTGGAGCATGTGTCAAAACTACCTGTTAAAGGAGAATCTCTTCTTAAAAAACAGACTGGTCTCCAGAGCTAATTCAGTAGGTCTGGGGTGGGACAGTCCCAAAGGAAGCTGATGCTGCTGGTCCAGGGATGGACTTCACTGTGAAAACGGGCTGATCTATACCATGCTACCCCTTCACTGAATAAAGTTCAATTATACTTCAAGTATTCAGGAAACCTGACTTATCTGATGTTTCTTTCTTACACAATTTAAGTTTCCTAATAAAACTACACTATTTGTCAGATGGAGGTGGATTCTTTTAGATGTCACAATAACTTGTCATGAATCAGAACATACTTAACAAATCCCTGGCTTTGAACACAAAACATCTGATTTACTTCAGATAAATAGCTATTCTCAACCAAAAAAAATGACTGAAATTCTCCCCAAATCAGTGCTTACTAACTCAATATGTCTTTTTAGTTGTATATTTTAATCTGTTTATTTCCTCAAAAGTCAACCGGAATTATGTAAGTGCCATAAGTCAGTTAACAATAAAAGAAAAAACATACTCCAAAATTTGAAATGTTAGAATACTTACATTTTCTGTAGTTCCAGTAATTACATGGAGGCCATCATATGTTGATTTAATATACATACCCTAAAAAAAAAAAGACAGCATAGGAAAACAAATGAAAACTGAAATATTTTCAAGGATATTATAACCTCATTTACAAAACGAATTGCCCTATCAAGTTAAAATTGCCATTGCCCCAGGGATGAATCCATGATTCAATAAGGCTGTCTTTAAACTTTAAGAAATTCCTATCTGAATGTTCTGGCTTCTAAAGTTTGCCTGAAGAAGCCTGTACTCAGCTTAATCAAATGATTACTTGAAAAGTGAACTTAAAAAATGCATCATGGTAATTCAATATCCCGAAGAACACAGTTCACTCTCCTCAAAATCCATACTACATGTGCTGTGGCAAAATAAAAGTTATAATGGGAAGTTCAAATATTGGGATATTATTAGTTTATTATACTTGATACATATTACACAATAAAAAGTAGGTTTCTATAGAGCCACTACAGAACTACTGGAGACAGAAGAATGATAAAATATTGTTTATACAAAAATTTTTTTCTGTTCCTCTTTTGTGGTATCCTACACATTCTATCTTAATCTTATTGCTGAAGTTTTAATAATTACATCCAATGATCTATCAATAATTAAGAGGTGGAATTCCCTGGCAGTTCAGGGGTTAGGGCTCCACACTCTCACTGCTGCGGGCCCAGGTTCAATCCCTGGTTGGGGAATTAGATTCCACAAGCTGCACAGTGTGGCCAAAAATAAATAACTATTTAAAATTAAAATCATAATAATATTAATTTAGAGGTAATGTGTGGCACCCCCTCCTCCCAATAAAGAAGAAATTCTGCTTCCATTTAAACAAAGTGATTTCAGAAAAAGCTTCATTAAAGATAAAATATTATCTAGAAATCTTCAAATTATTCAAGTTTTAAGAACAAATGAAACCTTTCTTTAAGTTATGCACAGTGACAGGACCCTAAAAGAAAAAATATTACAAGAAAGGATTCACATTTTAAATACTGAAATATTTTTATTTAAATAAATCAGAAAAAAATAGATGATTCTCTGAATGGCCTTTTTTCCTAAGGAATATTCTGTTAGATAAAAAATTTACTGAGTTTTACTTTGAAACTACTTTGCATCTCAACTATTGACTTCAAAAATTATAAAGTACTAACTATAAAATAAACCTGAAGCCTGAAATATAAGGGACTTAATAACTAAGAACAATCATTTCAGAAAAAGCTGACATTTAAATAATTATGTGCAGAAAATTGCAGTGTTAATTTCCTATACCTGGATGTTAATATTTTGATATCTAAATGTACTTGTGTTTTCACTAAAAATAACTAAGAAATAAAAACAAGAAGCAATAAGTTCATGGCATGGAATTATTAAGAAGTCTTTGGGTAGGTTTTAATTCAGAAAATTCATTTCAGTAATGTCATATGTCTAAGATGTTGGTATCAGCAATACGTGAACCATGAACTTCCTGATGTTCAAGCTGGTTTTAGAAAAGGCAGAGGAACCAGAGATCAGATTGCCAACATCCGCTGGATCATGGAAAAAGCAAGAGAGTTCCAGAAAAACATCTATTTCTGCTTTATTGACTATGCCAAAGCCTTTGACTGTGTGGATCACAATAAACTGTGGAAAATTCTGAAAGAGATGGGAATACGAGACCACCTGATCTGCCTCTTGAGAAACTGGTATGCAGGTCAGGAAGCAACAGTTAGAACTGGACATGGAACAATAGACTGGTTCCAAATAGGAAAAGGAGTATGTCAAGGCTGTATATTGTCACCCTGTTTATTTAACTTATATGCAGAGTACATCATGAGAAACGCTGGACTGGAAGAAACACAAGCTGGAATCAAGATTGCCGGGAGAAATATCAATAACCTCAGATAAGCAGATGACACCACCCTTATGGCAGAAAGTGAAGAGGAACTCAAAAGCCTCTTGATGAAAGTGAAAGTGGAGAGTGAAAAAGTTGGCTTAAAGCTCAACATTCAGAAAACGAAGATCATGGCATCCAGTCCCATCACTTCATGGAAAATAGATGGGGAAACAGTGGAAATAGTGTCAGACTTTATTTTTTGGGGCTCCAAAATCACTGCAGATGGTGACTGCAGCCATGAAATCAAAAGACGCTTACTCCTTGGAAGGAAAGTTATGACCAACCTAGACAGCATATTCAAAAGCAGAGACATGACTTTGCCAACAAAGGTCCGTCTAGTCAAGGCTATGGTTTTTCCTGTGGTCATGTATGGATGTGAGAATTGGACTGTGAAGAAGGCTGAGCGCCAAAGAATTGATGCTTTTGAACTGTGGTGTTGGAGAAGACTCTTGAGAGTCCCTTGGACTGCAAGGAGATCCAACCAGTCCATTCTGAAGGAGATCAGCCCTGGGATTTCTTTGGAAGGAATGATGCTAAAGCTGAAACTCCAGTACTTTGGCCACCTCATGCGAAGAGTTGACTCATTGGAAAAGACTCTGATGCTGGGAGGGATTGGGGGCAAGAGGAGAAGGGGACGACAGAGGATGAGATGGCTGGATGGCATCACTGACTCGATGGACGTGAGTCTCAGTGAACTCCGGGAGTTGGTGATGGATAGGGAGGCCTGGTGTGCTGCAATTCATGGGGTCGCAAAGAGTCGGACACGACTGAGCGACTGATCTGATCTGATCTGATCAGTTCAGAGACTGTTTAAGCCTGGATCTCCTCTTAATGTGAAACAAAATAAACGTAATTTTACAAGATGTTCATTTATCTGTGAATTCTAATGTCTTATATGAAAGTTCATCATTTTATATGAAATACATAACTAACCTCAACAAACATACAAATAGAAATTAAGAAATTGGTTAGTTTTTGGCTATAACCATATGGTAATATTCAAACTTATACAGGTGACAAGTATATAACATACTTTATTTATTTATCTTTTTAATTTAATTTTATTTAACTTTACAATATTGTATTGGTTTTGCCATATATCAAAATGAATCCGCCACAGGTATACATGTGTTCCCCATCCTGAACCCTCCTCCCTCCTCCCTCCCCATACCATCCCTCTGGGTCGTCCCAGTGCACCAGCCCCAAGCATCCAGTATCGTGCAACGAACCTGGACTGGCGACTCGTTTCATATATGATATTATACATATTTCAATGCCATTCTCCCAAATCATCCCACCCTCTCCCTCTCCCACAGAGTCTAAAAGACTGTTTTATACATCAGTGTCTCTTTTGCTGTCTCATATACAGGGTTATTGTTACCATCTTTCTAAATTCAATATATATGCGTTAGTATACTGTATTGGTGTTTGTCCTTCTGGCTTACTTCACTCTGTATAATAGGCTCCAGTTTCATCCACCTCATTAGAACTGATTCAAATGTATTCTTTTTAATGGCTGAGTAATACTCCATTGTGTATATGTACCACTGCTTTCTTATCCATTCATCTGCTGATGGACATCTAGGTTGCTTCCATGTCCTGGTTATTATAAATAGTGCTGCGATGAACATTGGGGTACATGTGTCTCTTTCAATTCTGGTTTCCTCAGTGTGTATGCCCAGCAGTGGGATTGCTGGATCATAAGGCAGTTCTATTTCCAGTTTTTTAAGGAATCTCCACACTGTTCTCCATAGTGGCTGTACTAGTTTGCATTCCCACCAACAGTGTAAGAGGGTTCCCTTTTCTCCACACCCTCTCCAGCATGTATTGCTTGTAGACTTTTGGATCACAGCCATTCTGACTGGCGTGAAATGGTACCTCATAGTGGTTTTGATTTGCATTTCTCTGATAATGAGTGATGTTGAGCATCTTTTCATGTGTTTGTTAGCCATCTGTATGTCTTCTTTGGAGAAATGTCTATTTAGTTCTTTGGCCCATTTTTTGATTGGGTCATTTATTTTTCTGGAATTGAGCTGAACATACTTTATTTAATCCCATTATTTATTGGAAGGTAATACAACAGCTGTAGTCCATGGGGTCGCTAAGAGTCGGACACGACTGAGCGACTTCACTTTCTTTCACTTTAATACAACAGCACTACTTAAAACAGGACAAGATTCTTGCAATCATTATCCTCATGGGAGTTAACCAAATAACATCAAATTAATAAAGGATTTTTAAAGTACATTTGTAAGAGCTAAACACTAAATTTTGTTTTAGTTTTTTAACATAGAAGGATTGTGAGAGGATTAAGTGGAAAAAAAACAGTGAAATAAAACAATATATCAATATATAACTTAGACATACACAACAATCATCACTCATCATTATCTATCACTATCATCACTAACAGCTACTTGTTACAATCTGCTAAGGATTGTGTTAGTGTTTTGACATTTATTTACAATAGTCTGTGTGGTACACACTGTGATTATCTCTGTTTCAGAAATAAGGAAACTGAGTTACTGATAGACTGGGCAGGTCTGCCAAAGGAGGTGAAGCTGTGTTTCGAGCCCAGATGATACTCTCAACCATGAGGCTCCTAATTTACAGATTTATTAACAGAAGGGTTGTCCACCTTCACTTTCCTTATTAGAACAGGATATTTGGAAATTGTAGATACTGAGTCAAACATTCACTGTTTAACATCCATTCTAAAAAGATGAAGACCTCTCTAGCACACATATACTAAGTTCAATGTGGTTATAAAAGAATAACTGGGTTTGACCTTTTACAAATTTATTTTAATCACCCATCTCTTCTGACAACTGCAAGTAAAAGTTGATTATATTTCTCTCCACACTTCTTTCAACAGTGCATTACTGATTATGAATTAAGGTGTTTGACAAGAGCTCTATATAATTTAATTTCTTAAATGATTAGGTCATAGAGAAAGTCTAGTCTCCTAAAATAAATATTTAGAAAAGTCATTATATTCATCAGGATAATAAGAACTCATGGAGATAATCTAGTTATGACTCAGGAAATGAAATCTGTATGCAATTACTACACATACCAGGAACTTTTAAAATGGCAATTGTAAGCTAAAGCAAGTTATCAATTAGTTATAGGAAGAGAATTTCATCATTATATATAATTAAATGTATAATTTATATTAAAGCTAATTTTTTTTAGATGGACAGAATATATTTTTAAAATGCTTAAATAAATAAGGATCTAGCTATGTATACAGAGTTCAGTTTCAGCAACTTCATAGTTATGAGCAATAAAACAGAAATAAAACATATTTTTAAAATGCCACATAGAATGAAGATATTATGCTTTATGCAACAAACCATTCGTTGTAACTGCTTTTCATAATCAAGACTGACTTCTTCAGCTTTTTAATCTTTCTGGTGGTACTAACGAGGAAAATGGCCAAAAGTCAAGCACAAACAGAAAGTAAGAGAAGAAACGAGTTACGTGGATGAGTTTCAAACTAATCATCTGAATAATGAAGAGTTCATAGAAATACATCTGATCACCTGGTCACCTCTCAGAAAGGGTCAAACAGCAGGAGGACATGTAATTCAAATGGCTCTTTTTCTGGGACAAATCTGGTTTTCCTTTTTTTTTTTTTCTATATTAAGAATATTTTTATTTTTTTTTTTTTAAGAATATTTTTATTTTTTTTCTTTTTTTTTAAATTAATTTTATTTTATTTTTAAACCTTACATAATTGTATTAGTTTTGCCAAATATCAAAATTTCATCAAAATCTTCATTCTTCCTTCCCTTTTTTTTTTTTTTAAAGCAATTAATTAATTCTGGAGCTGACTCCAACAGCTCCCTGTCTTCTGTTCAGCTTGCCAAAATGACATTTGCTTCACTGTCTTCAAATGGCGGTTAACCAATGGAGCCAAAGCAACCTCACAGTCAAGTCAATGGATTAAAGCATTTTAGGAGCGAGTCCAAGTACCTAAACAGCAAAAGAACTCTCTAACGCAAAGAGGCTTCCCCAAGGTTGCTCCCTAAGCCCTTTCCTCTCTGTTCTTTCCATCTCTTGGCTCTGATCTAGTTTTGATATGTTCCAATAGTTCTCATTTTCCTTCCTTTAACTTTCTGCGAATTATTGTTATTTAAAAGCGTTTTAGAAGCTAGCTTGATATATTTTAACCATTACTAAGCACAATGCCCACTATTCCTTATAATGCTCAGGACTCTCAAAACTAAGAAACCCTAGGACATTTGACTACTTAGGTAGAAAGTTGATGAACAATCTATCTAGTTTATCAGTGCAAGAATAAAGCCCGTTACCTTTTACCTATGAGAGATGTTCTGCTTTGAAAGAGGCAGAAGACCATCTGCAGGTGTTTTAAACTGATTAAACTTCATTAAAGCTTGGTATTCTCCCATGTCTTTCTGTTCCTTTCCTTCATTTAAACACTTCTATGGCTAAGCTCTTCCTAAATGTCACCCAAATCCTCAAATCTATTTCAAACATGACTGACTAAACTTAAATCAAGTGATTCATTTTTAAAATGATACCTTGAGTAAAGTTATATAAGATTTTTATTTAGTCATCTCCCCTTTAACATGAATCATATGAAATGGTTTTACATATACTCCTTTTATTAATATTCAACATGTTAGCTTTTTCTTTTTGTCCCTTGGAAATAATTTCCCAATGAAATACTGCTCATTACCCTTTTAAATGGATTCCTCTAAGTAGTTCTAATTTTAAAGTCATCCTCCTAAACTTCTCGTACTTCCTTTTAGCCACCCCAAGTTTAACTGTGGGATAACGGAACAAACTGGTAAATTGCACCTCATTTAGATTTACCTGGATTTAATCTCTGCCTCTGTTGTATGTTACCTTAATGTCATACAGGGCAAACTGGTGAGGATCTGTGATACCATTTTCTCATTTGCAAAATGAGAAAATTAATACCTATTCTACAGAGTTGTGAGGATGATACCTGGTAAATGGTAGGTACTCACTTCTTCCTCTTCTCTACCAGCTCTCTTCCAGAATAACTGAACCTGGTTCTTGGCATTTTAAGTTCATGACTATTCCAAACAGCACATCCAGCTCTACATACTTGAAATTTTAAAAGACCTGTCCAGGGTTATACCATCATTGAAAATAAAAATCAAGGTTTCATCAAGTCCATAAATGAGCAATGTGTTCACTCACTTCACATTGTTATTTTCACCTCATTATTTCAGTGGAAATTAGAGGGAAAAATCAGGCTTTTTACTCAGAACAATACTGTCCTCAGAACTGCAAATTCATAGAGCTACAGGGAACTTTAAAGAGGATCTAGTCCATCCCTTCCTGCCCCTCACATTCTACAGATGAAAATATCACGGCCAAGGAGGTTTAATTTACTTCCTCACCCCTCCCATATCCCACGCACAGCTCTATTTTATGGAAGTGTTTTGTATTCAGGTTTTCTGTCTCCTAGTCTAATATTACATAGTAGCAGTTCATAATTTCTCACAGTGCAAATCATGCTTAAAGAACTTTCTTTCCTTTAGAACTACTAAAAGGGGAGATTTTAAAGAAAGGAAAATCTTTAATACTACAGGTAGAAAGATGCTTTAAATAAAACTGGACTTTGTAAAACATAACTAAAAGGAAAAGTAAGAATTAAAATCATAAATATTACTTCAAATAAGTTTATAAACATTAAAATAAATTCTAAAACTAATCAAAATATAACTAATAACACTTATAGGTTACAATGATGACATACTTTGGCTATATCTGAGATGCTGATTTCCATCTTTCTGGGAAAATACAGATACAAGCCACAAAAAGACAGGGAACTATGATTACCCAAAAGTAATTTGTTAAGTATCCAGAGAAAAGTTGCTCTATAGAAAACAGGACTTCAAGCCAAAAAAAATCACTGGTGACCAATGAAGGCACTGCTCCCAGAAACAGTTATATATATATATACACACATGCATACACCACACACACATATTCAATCGAAAAAGGAAGGTCACATAAAAAGTTAAACCTGCACAGGGATCTATAAGAATATATTATCTGAATTACACTGTTAACAGTAGTTTTTAAGATTTCTATTTTCTAAAATATCCTTATTAGTATTCTTGGAAAATTCACCTTTAGGGAGAGTAGAAACACTGTAGCACCAAACTATCATGAAATAGTTGTGTAGTAGGTAAGATATTCTCCAGTTTCTTGTTTTTTTTTTTTGTTGTTGTTTTGTTTTGTTTTTCATCTCTCACTTATTAATAGTAATATTATATGCTTTCTTTCTAGAGGCTCATTAAAAGACAAGGTATCCCTTGGGTTAAATTTAGAATCAATACAATTTTTAATCAGGTGAACAAAATATACAAGATTATCTTTATTATGACATAATAAAAAATATATCTCATAGATGTTAGCCTAGTTTTAGCGATATTTACCTGCTTACTCACCCTTAAAAGAAAGAAAAGATGTGAATTATAAAGAATATCAGGTTTATTTAGCATATATAACCTAAGGGAAGAGAGACCTATTAAAACAAACAAACAAAAGCAAAATAAACAAAACACCTATTTGCATCAGCAGGTAACACTGTGGTTTTTATTACAAAATTCTTAAATTTCCTGTTATTCTAAGGAACTTTGATAAGGGTTAAAAATGTAACTAAAGCTAATTTATTTACCAAAGTAAACAGGCTAATTCAGAAATCACTATTTTAAATTTTCTTTCATTTTCTTTTATCTTTATAAAACTTTTTATCATGACTATCTCCCACCACTTCAATTCCTCTATGGAAAAAAAAAAAAAACAAAAAACTATTCACTCTGTTAAAATTAATGGATTCTCATATTTGGGGGCTGCCCACCCATACTATTAGCTGTCTGTTGATGGATGGTAGCTTTGATAAGGTGAAGGCAATGGCACCCCACTCCAGTACTCTTGCCTGGAAAATGCCATGGATGGAGGAGCCTGGTAGGCTGCAGTCCATGGGGTCGCCAAGAGTCAGACACAACTGAGCAACTTCACTTTCACTTTTCACTTTCATGCGTTGGAGAAGGAAATGGCAACCCACTCCAGTGTTCTTGCCTGGAGAACCCCAGGGACAGGGGAGCCTGGTGGGCTGCTGTCTATGGGGTCGCACAGAGTCGGACATGACTGAAGTGACAGCAGCAGCAGCTTTGATAAATATGGTTTCTCTTACCAGCCCTTCACTTGGTTTGATGTTTGCCAGCTGAATCACTTCAAGGTGGGCAGACTGTGAAACTAGAGGATCTGATGACAGGGATATGATGTGGTCACAGACTCCAGAAAGAGTTTTACACTGAAAACAAACAAACAAAAAATTATGGTCAACACATGTTGTAAATAACATATAAATCACTTTTTATTGTAATATATTTTACAAGGAAAAAGAAAAAATAGAAGGAGGTCCTTGGCATTTTATTTTATAAAATCTGTATTAAAAAGATATTCATTCAGGTTAAGAAATACACACACACACAAAACACATCTATATCTAAATTATAAGAACCCACATCAAAATTGGAAGATCTCCTGGAGAAAGAAATGGCAACCCACTGCAGTATTCTTGCTTGGAGAATCCCATGGACAGGGGAGCCAGGGCTACAGTCCATGGGCTTGCAAAGAGTTGGACTCAACTGAAGCAACTTAGCATGAATGCATACATCAAAATATTCAAGAAAGTTATGGTTATGCTTTGTTTCTATTATTTGATTCATCAGATCTAAAATGAAATGATTGTTTCAAAACAATCTTAATAACCTGAACACTTCTTGATACCAGCCACTGGATGGAAGAGAATTCAACAACTTCAAAAACCTTCAAGATTTTCTACTTCATGATCAGAAAAGTTAAAAAAAAAAATCCAGCCAAAATCCAGGGAAAATGAATCTCCCAAATCGGCTTGCTGAACTCCTCTAAAGTTACCTTTCTGTAAAGTACCCCCTTCCTCCAGGCAACGTTTGGCACTCCCTCAAACCTGCTTTTTCAAAGTTCTATGAACTGTCCGAAATTGTGTAACTTCATTCAGAAGCCCTCTAAGGTTGGGACCACGTCCTACTCATCTCTGACTTCTCTTCCTCCCCTACCCCTGGGAGACAGATCCTAGAACATTTGTTGTTGTTGACTGAAGACACAAAATTATTGCTTAAATTAGGATAAATCTATTCATACCTTCTATCCATTTCCAACATGTTACATTTGTTCTGTGACTACTTCATTACTCTACTTAAGGGAGTCAGTTCCCTCAGGGCTCTTTATTTGCTGCATTCTATACATGGTCCATGACCTCCGTCTCTGCTTGGTTCAGCTTTCTCACCCCACAGAAACTGCATGGCTAAATTTCTCCCCCTTACTGCAGCCTTGCCCTTTGCATCTGCTTTTCATGGCTGCACGTTTACTGTGGCTATCAACCCCTAAGGACAGACCGTGGACAGCATGGAAAGCATCAGCTTGGTATGAAGAGATGTAGGCAATCACCACACTGCCAGTTACTTGCTGTGTGTCTGTGAGCAAGTTATCTTATATCCTTGAAGTTCAGTTTACACATGTAAAAAATTAGGTAATAAAAATTACTTTATATATTTTACACGACAAATCAGGATAATGAATATATATTTTAGAAGTCTAATATGGTTTCTACGTTGGTCATAACTTTCCTTCCAAGGAGTAAGCGTCTTTTAATTTCATGGCTGCAGTCACCATCTGCAGTGATTTTGGAGCCCAGAAAAATAAAGTCTGACACTGTTTCCACTGTTTCCCCATCTATTTCCCATGAAGTGATGGGACCAGATGCCATGATCTTAGTTTTCTGAATGTTGAGCTTTAAGCAAACTTTTTCACTCTCCTCTTTCACTTTTATCAAGAGACTTTTTAGTTCCTCTTCACCTTCTGCCATAAGAGTGGTATCATTTGCATATCTGAGGTTATTGATATTTCTCCCGGCAATCTTGATTCCAGCTTGTGCTTCTTCCAGTCCAGCGTTTCTCATGATGTAATCTGCATGTAACTTACATAAGCAGGGTGACAATATACAGCCTTGACATACTCCTTTTCCTATTTGGAACCAGTCTGTTGTTCCATGTCCAGTTCTAACTGTTGCTTCCTGATCTGCATATAGGTTTCTAAAGAGGCAGGTCAGGTGGTCTGGTATTCCCATCTCTTCCAGAATTTTCCACAGTTTATTGTGATCCACACAAAGGCTTTGGCATAGACAATAAAGCAGAAATAGATGTTTTTCTGGAACTCTCTTGCTTTTTCCATTATGACCAACCTAGACAGCATATTCAGAAGCAGAGACATTACTTTGCCAACAAAGGTCCGTCTAGACCAGGCTATGGTTTTTCCAGTGGTCATGTATGGATGTGAAAGTTGGACTGTGAAGAAAGCTGAGCACCGAAGAATTGATGCTTTTGAACTGTGGTGTTGGAGAAGACTCTTGAGAATCCCTTGGACTGCAAGGAGATCCAACCAGTCCATTCTAAAGGAGATCAGTCCTGAGTGTTCTTTGGAAGGACTGATGCTAAAGCTGAAACTCCAATACTTTGGCCACCTCATGTGAAAAGTTGACTCATTGGAAAAGACTTTTGATGCTGGGAGGCATTGGGGGCAGGAGGAGAAGGGGACGACAGAGGATGAGATGGCTGGATGGCATCACCAACTCAGTGGACATGAGTTTGGGTGAACTCCGGGAGTTGGTGATGGACAGGGAAACCTGGCGTGCTGCAATTCATGGGGTCGCAAAGAGTCGGACATGACTGAGCAACTGAACTGAACTGAATATGGTTTCTATCCAAAGAAGACATCAAATAAATGTTTATTCTTCCTTTGTTGCTTTCTGTAAGCTCAAAGGGCTCGATTCTCACTCATGGGATGAATTATCTTATTATTCTTAACTCCATGGCCTTGCTAATGATATTACAATCACCAGTAATCACAGTGAATGGTCATAATGGGAAGTTCAAACCTCTTTACTCTCTCTGATATTCAAGTTTCAATGCTTTCAAGAGATACAGTGTAGGTATTTACCCTGAAGCTGCAAAGCAAAGTGCCAACAGGAAGACTATCTCTCAGAACTATAGGGAACTGCACAGGGCGAGCGTCATGGGCATATGACTTGTGCACAAGGACCTGCATTTAGTATTACACTCTGCTGGTGCCATTTTGGCATTCTTAATTCTTTTTGAACAAGGAGCTTCATATTTTCACTTTGCACTGGGTCTCACATATTATGTAGCCCATCCTGGGATGGTAGTTTCTGTGTTTTTTGTTTTTTAAATTTCTTTTGAAAATATTCATCAGCAGCCACAAGGAAAAAGACAGAATGGCAGCCCTTTACAAAAATGTCTATGGTTCAAATTGCTACTGTTCGATGGGAAGAAAAGCAACTAGGGCAGATTTAAATCTTTTAATTATTCCTTTCCTTCCTTAAGTGGTTTCATTTTCATTCTTATTTTTTCTCTATCTCAAGTGGCGGGGGGCAGGATGGATAACAATGTTAATATGAAGGGTTTCTATATAGAATACTTGAATTGCATTATAATCTGGAAATAAATAGGAAGGTAAAGAATATATAAAAATGGCTCAACATGTGTGTACTGCAACACTCAAGGCCTCATATAACAGCAATGAGCAACAGTAGCTCTCCTATTCAAGCACTGGAAGCACTCAGAAGTGGAGTAGGAGGAAAAGAAGAAAAACTACATTGTAGGTGTTTTTACCAAAAAAAAAAAAAACCCAATTAAATCTACCATATTAAGTTGCAAATCATTTTTTCAGATTTCTCTACTGAGTAATTTTATTTGTCAAATGCCTGCTATGTTCTAGGTCTGCTGGAAATATGAAAGATGAGTAAAACATTGACTTTACTAGCAAAGCTATCAGGATTTAACAGATTAAAAACTTTGGAAAAAATAATAGACTTAGAAAAGAAACTTGGCTAGAACCTTGCTCCCTGTTTGAGAGATAATGTACTAGAATCCTTATATTGTAGCATTTGGCACTTGGTTCAATAAGCCAATTAGAAAGGATACAGAATGGCTTGGTTTCATATGCTAATTCTACACTCAGTACTGTCATACATCAAGCCACTGCAGGAAGCCACATTAAGGGTACTACAGTAAAGTTCCAAGGAAGTTATTTTTATTTGTTTACTTATTTACTGAATTTGAAGTAGGGTTTAGAACTTCTTTTTCTTTTTTAAAATAATTTTAAGGGTCATTTTCCACTTACAGTTATTATAAAATATTGGCTAGATTTCCCATGTTGTACCACACGTCCTTGAGCCTAGTTTACACCTAACAGTTCGTATCTCCCACTCGCCACCCCTAGATTTCTCTTCCCTTCCCCAGTGGTAACCACTACTTTGTTCTCTATATATCTGTTATTTGGTTTCTTTTTTGTTATATTCAGTAGTGTGAATGAAAAAATACTGTCTGCCATATCCACAAACAAAGGATGCAGAGGCCACAAAGCCCTTAGCCACTGCAGCCACCCTCAAAGGTGCACCCCGAGGAGACTCAGGATGGGAAAGAAGAGGGTGCTGGCTAAGGTGTGTATCAAAAGAATTAATTTCAGTGAGCCCAGACTCCTGCATCTTCCCATACATGGGCAAGTACTAATTTCGTTAACTTGAGATGTTTGGTTTTCTTTAATTAACGGCAATCTTTTGATGTTCCCTAGTCCTTGTTGCAAAAACCCATATATACCCTGATTACTCCCTAACCTCTTGGGAGCTGTCCCTCAGAACTATTTGAGAGGCTGCCTATAGGACCTGAGTTCTCAGACAGTCCACCGAATAAAACAGAATTCTCAACTTTTAGGTTTTGCATTTTATTCAGTTGACACTAGTTTGTTGTAGATTTTAGATTCCACATGTAAGTGACATCTAAAGTATTTGTCTTTCTCCATCTGACTTATGTCACTTAGCATGATGCCCTACACGTTCTTGTAAAAAGTTAATTTTTCCCTTCAGTGAAATTGTAATATTATGCCATCATATTAACACACAGTATTATCTATTGCTACCTAATAGTGTATCCCAGAGAAAGAAAATTAACTATAATATACTAAGAAAATACATTCTTTATTATTGAAAGTTAACATCAACACTACAGAGCACCTACCATGTGTCCTGCACAATGCTAAATACCTCATTATTTCATGCATCTTTTTAACAACTTTCTGAAGTAGTTATTATTATAGTCAGTTTAGCAGATGAGAAAGCAAGGCTAAATAAAGTCACTGTCTTGGCAACAAAACAATCTGACTTCTTAATCATTATGCTTACCATCTCTTCAATCCTTAAATCTCCATTTGTTGCTGATTAGTTTCATTTTTTTATTGTTTAAAATCTATGTTAGTATTAAAGGGATATTATATAACATGTTTAAACTACATAGTATAATGAAATATAAGGTGTGCCTACAAGTGTTCTTGCAATTTATAATGCAGTTTAGCTAAGAACTAGTAGACTTGGGAGTATGAAAGCAGCAGCTCTCTGGGAAAACTTGCAATTTTAGCAACAAAAAAGACAACTCTATTCTAGTTAGAAGATAAGTGGTAGCCACTTGCATAAAGGAGATTCTTTCACTATTTTTGAAATATTTATATCAAAGAACTTTAAATTCTGTTTATCTTTAGTTCTAAAAATAGAAACAATTTTTGAAATTTTAAATTAAAGCCTAGTAAAATAATATGTCTTTAGTATAAAGGAAACATAAAATGGCAATGAGTATTATAACTGATCCTCTGGATTCTGTTTATACTACCCAAAATGGCGAGAAAAGATTAGTGATTGAATAACAGTTAACAGACATGGCTAGCTAGGATTTAAGAAACTTTTAAAACAGAAGAGTGTCATGGGCTGGATTTAATGGTATTGTCATTTTTTTCCTCTCCAGTTATTTATATAAATTTCAAATCTGAATTAATATAATCATAGAGTATACTTTCAGGAAGAAATGGCACCTTTTCATCTTTTATCCTATACACATAGTATATTTTATATAGGTTTGCATATAGTGTATGGCTGGTTCACCCAAATCTAAAAGTTCCTAGGGGAAAAAAATATCAGAACACAGCACGTTTAGTATAAAATAGTGGTTTCTAAAAAGTCATAAAAGCAACATTTCAGTCACTGTGAAGATTCGAAAAACAGCAATCTTACAATAATATACTAACCAATAACAGAGCATTATTTCAGTTTCTCTGATGAGCATTCTTTCATTATCACTGAACCTGTCAGACACTTTTTAGATTAATACGTGTAATAAACTATAGAATTTTTAAAAGGAAATGGAGAAAGCATTCTAAGTGCAAACAACAGTGAATAGGGAAGGAGTAGGTAAAAAGTTTTAAGTCAGCCTCTTAGCCTGGGAGCACATTCAGCCAGACATGATTAAGCTACTTAAAGGATTTTTATTTATGTTTTTCTAAATAAGTAGAATACTGGATAGCTATTCTTCTGAGTATATTTGAGGAAATGAATGGAAATTATCTTTAGATTTAAAAATAAGAAATTCATTTGACATAGAAAAGAACCTCAGGTTCAGAAGTTTAACAAAAGGATTTATATAGGGAAATTTCTACTTTCAGGTATACACATATATAAAAGGGACAACAGTGTAAAACTAAGATAAAATGAGGAAACAATAAACAGATGAATATGCATTTTAAGATGGGAAAAATGATGTGAAAGCTACAATTTAAGGACAGCAAAAACAATTCAGGTTTCTTATCAATAATATGGAAAACAATAACAAAAGTTTAGTTTTGATAAATAATATATACATATTAAAATAGTTATTGATATATAAATAATATTTCAACTAAAATAGTCTAGAGGACAGAGCATATTTTTGTTTGGTTTATATATTTTTATACCTCAGTATTATAACGGAGAAGGCAATGGCACCCCACTCCAGTACTCTTGCCTGGAAAATCCCATGGACGGAGGAGCCTGGTGGGCTGCAGTCCATGGGGTCACGAAGAGTCGGATACGACTGAGCGACTTCACTTTCACTTTTCACTTTCATGCACTGGAGAAGGAAATGCCAACCCACTCCAGTGTTCTTGCCTGGAGAATCCCAGGGACGGGGAGCCTGGTAGGCTGCCGTCTATGAGGTCACACAGAGTCAGACATGACTGAAGCAACTTAGCAGCAGTATTATAAACCATGTAACTGCCAATTTAGGATATTTCCAATATAATTGGTAAACGAGAGGCTTTGTTTTTATAAAATAGTACAAATTTAGTCCAATATTAAATAGTGAAAACTCTAAATTACATAAGCTTCATTCAGAAATACAGTGTTTATAGTACTTGCCAGATCTATGCTGAGTTAGCAACTGTGCACTTACAATGGCTCCCTAAACCTACTCTGGGCTTCCCAGGTGGCACTAGTGGTCAAGATCCTGCCTGTCAATGCAGGAGACTTAAAAGATGCAGCTTTGATCCCTGGGTCAGGAAGATCCCTTGGAGGAGGGAATGGTAAACCACTCCAGTACTCTTGCTTGGAGAATCCCATGGACAGAGGAGCCTGGTAGGTCACAAAGTTCATAGGGTCGCAAAGAGTTGGATATGACCAAAGTGACTTAGCACACACCAACCTACTCTACAGCACAGGGAACTCTACTCAATATTTTATAACCTAAATAGAAAAAGAATCTGAAAAAGAATAGATATATGTATAACTGAATCACTTTGCTATACACCTGAAATTAATACACTGCAAATCAACTATGAAGTGAAGTGAAAGTTGCTCAGTCATGTCCGATTCTTTGCGACCCGATGGACTATACTGTTGATGGAATTCTCTAGGTATCCCGCACTGCAGGTGGATTCTTTACCAGTTGAGCCACAAGGGAAGCCCATAAATCAACTATACTCTAATATAGAATAAAAATTAAAACAGGAGTGAACAATTAAAATTGATATTAAAAAGTATTAATTACATACACATTCCCCAACATTGGAAGAATTTCTTACTCATATGAGTAAAAAGAACTGCACGAGAAATCTTTTTTAAACTTTAAAAACGAATACAATAGAATAAAATTTCAATTTTAAACCAATATAAAAATTATATTTGTATATAACAAAGATTAAGAGTCTCAAAGAGCTTCAGAAAGCAACTGTATTTGCAAATAAATAATAAAGATCATATGAACTTTGTTCCAAAAAGACCTAGAAAACTCTCCAATCCCTTTAGGTTTCAAACTCTGATGGTGGGGGAAAAGCACAACAAACTATTGGCAAAATGTAAAGAAATCACCACCACCACTGCTTTATTAAGCCATTCATTCATTCAAAAAGCACTGAGTATCTGTTACATGATTTAAATGTCACTGCTACGCTTAAGGATTTCTCAAACTGAGACAGTGTTTCTGGTGATGTATTTGGCTTGTTCTTAGTATCACTGACATTAACCATGCTGTCCTTATGTTCCTGATGACAGAGAAGGAATAACACTTTAAAATAATAATCATCGAAGAATGATGAGGTCAGTACCAAACAGTGAGAAAACGTCAGTCCCAAACGTACACCTACTTTGATGAACAAAAGTGGGTCCATGATACTTCCAACTTATTTCCAACTACTTTCATGAGACATCCTGTTGTTATTCAGTCATTAAGTCGTCTGTCTGATTCTTTGCAACCTCATGAATTGCAGCATGAGAGGCTTCCTTGTCCTCCACTGTCTCCTGGAGTTTGCTCAAACTCATATTCATTGAATCGATGATGCCATCCAATCATCTCATCCTCTGTTTCCCACTTCTCATCCTGCCCTCAATCTTTCCAGCATTAGGGGCTTTTCTAATGAGTTGGCCCTTTGCATCAGGTGGCCAAAGTATAGCAGCTTCAGCATCAGTACAACTACTTTCTTGAGGCATCCTGGTCTGAATTAAAGCTGGGACATGAACCTCCATTGCTCTTTTGTTTTCTGATAGGGAAACAGTCAGATGGAAACCAGAACTGAATCTGGGAAAATCTCTATCCTATTTACCTCCTCTCTCAGAGGCAGGAAGTAGAGCCAATAGGCTTATAGGGAGTTCCCAGGCAGATGAGAGGGGTACTCATTAGAATGCACACTACTTTCCAGGCTAAAGATTAACAAGAGTCTGGAAATACCAGTGGTTCAAGCAAGATGTAGGTTATTAGGAAGATGATTTCATTTTATTTCAGAGTCAAATAGCAAGAGTGAAACAGTTCATTATGTTTGGATGAGCTTCTGGAAAATACAGGTACTATATATACAGTTTATGGACAAATGGGGAACAAATAGCAGAGACCTGGGAGCAATGTCTTTACTTTTAGTAGAGAAGTTCAAAGTTGCCATATGTGATTTTATGGAGAAAAGAGTTAATCACATTGTACCAGTTATTAGTTCACGGGCTCTCAGCTCCAATTCACCCTTCAGTGTTTTCTCTAGGAATAGGCAGGACCTTTGTGCTCTACAGTAAGGACAATGTTAAGTTTGTATCAGTAGAGGGTGCTGGAGGGATAGGGAAAGGAGAGGGAGGCTTTTCTTCTTTCCTTTGTGCAGTGTTTTGTTTTATTTGCTTCTGGTACAAGGTCCATTAGCAGAAGTGTGAGGGGACATCCATGATGCCCAGACTATGTAGTCCCTCAGTGACCTCATAGCCTCACTGTGGGCTCACTGACCACCATGCTGTAGCCCTGTCAGCGTCACACGCACAGCAGCAGCTTCCCACTCCCTCTGTGAGGACTCCTACCAGCGTCGCTTGCCTGTGTCCTGGAAGGTTGTTTCCTGCTTGTCTGGACCAGCTCTAGTTAGGCAACGCAGTGAAGCTGCAATGTGATTGTTCTAACGAGCTCTGACCCTCAGCGTGGAGGAACGGTGTCCACTTAGAAGCTGTTCTTCCTTGGGTACTCTGTCTTAGTCCTAGGGCATGCTTTAGCGGTATTCTTCCACCACAGTTTAATAATTATTTAGATTAAATTTCCCTTGTTTAAGCTACTGTGTAATTTCTGTCTCCAGATGGATTCAATTATCTTTTTGAAGAAATCTTTACATTTACAGTGACAATAACTATAGTTTTTTTAAAAAACATAGTGTCTTTGATCACATAAAGAATGATCTTAGATTAAGACAGTCCTTCAATCATCTCTTTATGTGGCCATATTGTTTTTTACTGAGTTTGTGAGTCACCAAAGATTTATGGCATTTAGATCTTTGAAATCAAACACACTCCACTACCCCAACTTAATCTGAAAGGCTAATTTAGTTTGTTCATAGCTAGTAAGTGCCAGGATGGGGTCAGGACATAAAATCTTTTTAACTCTCAAATTGCTGCTCTTTCTACTACATTATTTGGCCTCACTTGACTTAACAACTGAAACAAATACTCTTTGATAAAGAGGAATGTACATTCAGAGTCAATCTGAATATGAAAGGATTTTACAACGCATAATGCATTCAGCAAATGTGACATTAGCAAAAACATCCATAAATATACCAACTTACATACTGTGTATCCAAATCATAAAGACAAACTAAAAAGACACTGAATACAAATAATTTTAATTTTTTATGTGTGGTCACATTCCCATTAGTATATATGCATTTTTTTTTCCCATAAAAGACTAATAACATCTTCTAACTCCATCATATTCTAACTAGATTTCTTCATTCCTACATGGGACATCAGCTGTGGAGAATTTAATTTTATAGTTAAAATAATTTATAAAGCACCAAAGTGCCAAAAGCTGAAGATAATCTAATACAACACTCAAGAAATCAATGCCTATTTCAGTAATAGAGTTAATGTGCTTTTTTAGGGTGACCACAAAGATAGTGAAGTGGGCCAAAATGGAAGGGTCACATTAACTTTCAAAATAAAGAAGGATCTTAATGCTTTCTATCTACAAAACCAGTATTAGAATTCATGTTTTAATGAGATTGACCATAAATTGTATGTTTAAATGCTCCAGTTACAACCACAATGTCAACCATACAAAAACATTCAGTTTGCAATGGCTCAGGATCACAGATTTAAGAGAAGAATCTATAATTGGGAAAGCTGCCATTTTACAGCATCAGGAACCCAATATAAAACTATTTTTATAAAGTCATTAGACTGTCACTGTTTTGAAGAAATCTCTAAAAATAAAATATTAATACGATGACTTTTATTTTATTATGGAGCATGCTGCTGCACTAGTACTGACATCTGCAAGGTTTGGGGGATTAGGAGGAAACCATGCTTAGATAAATGACATGCTATAGATGGTAGGGCAAAGTCTAAAATGAGCTTTTAATTTTCTCTTCCAGGCTCTCCTCTTAACCTAACTTTTGGTTCTATTCAGTTTTAGCCATTTCTAGTCTAGATAGCAGAGAAGGGACAGTAATATCACTTCAAATGGAGTTTAGGGGTAAACAATGCATAAATTTAAAGGAAGGAATAAAATATACATGAAATATTTGTGAAATAAAACAAATAGTTAACAGGCCAAAATAAGCCTAATTCATGATCAAACTTAAATAAGAAATGAAAAAAAAATTTAGCTTGGAGAGAAAAGAGAGGAGAGAGAAGAGACAGCATTCATAACAATTCCCTGTAAACTGTAAAGTACTATACAATGAAGAGACAGTGTTAACATTAAAATGATAAATAGGCATTTACTTTATTTATTCCTCCCATCTTTATAAAAAAGATGGGTGCAATAAAATGCTAGTGCAAAGCAAGTGCAATATGTAAGACCACACTTCTGGTTAATGTAAAAGGTGTATTTGAGCTCAGTACAATCTGATTTAAACAATGTGACTTTAACAATCAATGCCTGGCCTGGGATTTTCATGAGTTTATCAAAGCTGACATGTATTCCCAGCTCACCAAGGAGAGCAGCAGAGCTGTGACAAGCAAAATAGGTCTGCTAAAGCACAGTGGCTGAAATGGCTTCTCAGGAATACTCTCCAGTTTTATAGATTGTAGTGAAAGGTGGGAGTGAGGAGAAAGTAGGGCACACAACTGAAGAGATTTCCAGATTCCCTGCAACTGATTTACTGTATGAAACAAGGATTTGTGCAGAGAAAAACAGATGGGCTCCAACATACCAGGGAATGTGTGCCTAGGGACTAAGCCTCACTGAGAGGTAAAGATCAAATCAAGAGAGTGAAATAAATTACTCTTTATCATCAGGTGACAATCACTCAGATATATAGTACACCAATACCTGCATTTCCTTTTGTCCTTTATGGTTGCACTCTGCTATCTATATCACTATATTTAATGGCAAAATTCCAAGGAAATCTAAGCTGTCCCATCTCCAAGATAGCTCTGTCTACCACTGAAACCAACCAATGCTCTTTTCTACCCAGCTTTTTGGTCTTCAGAGTCTATTACTTTATCATCTTAAATAGAAACAACTCTCTCCAATTTTAAGGATAAAAAGGTGAATAGGAAATCTAGGCAAAGGGTTGTCCAAATCACTTTTGACAATCTCACAACATAGAGAATAAAATTATCCATTAAAGGCCATCTGGATTATAAACATAATAAATATTTACTTAATTATAAAAGTAACACTAACTGAAGAAACTTGGGATGACATTTGAAAGAAAAAACAAACAAAAATCAGCTATTATTTTATCAAATAAATAAGCAAATATTAATAAAGAATATTTTCTATTTCAAATAAAGAATTTTTTAATTTCAATTTTTAATGGTAATCTATTCTGTGTGTATAATGCTTTTAGTCTGGATTTTAGTTAACATTATCATTTAGAATCTTTCCATGAATATTGTCAAAAGATATTTTTGATATATTCATAAAATTTAAGGAAAATTTATTCATAAATCATATATTCACAAATACAACTTCAAATAGTATGAATAAATATTTCATCCTTTGAATGCACCATAGTGTACTGAAGCATTAACCTATTATTGCCCATTTTTCATTATTACGTATAACGCTGCTACTTTCCATAGAAAATGCTATTGTGTTTTAGAATTTATTTTTATTTTTTATTATTTTTTTTTAATTTATTTTTATTTTTATTATTTTTTCTTTTTTTAATTTATTTTAATTGGAGGCTAATTACTTTACAATATTGTAGTGGTTTTTGCCATACATTGACATGAATCAGCCATGGGTGTACATGTGTTCCCCATCCTGAACCCCCCTCCCACCTCCCTCCCCATCCCATCCCTCAGGGTCCTAGACTCCGTACAGGAATACAGACTCTGGGGCCAGAATGCCTGAGTTAAAATTCTGTCTTAAATCCATTCCAACTATGTCACTTGGGGAAAGCTGTCTAACCTCTTAGTGCTTCAGTTTCCTCAACTGTAAAATAGAGATGACACTAATAATAACCATCTCATAAGGTTGCTATGAGGATTAAAGGAGTTAGTTTATACAGAGCATTTAAAATAGTGCCTGAGGCATATTTTAAACACTACATAAATGTTAGTATTAATGTTTTTGAGTCTTAAAATTAACTAAAAAAGGTTTTATGAACTTACATGCCTAGAGGCAAGGTATATCCATTCTCATTACATCAGATTCTAAGTACCATTTGGATATTTTTAGTGTGCTACTATATAAATTTGTGTGTTCATGTTTACGAATCTACAGATGAAAATTTGTATTTCATTAGTTTTACAGGAAATCTTTGTTTTCTGAGGATAACTGCCACTGGAAAGTAATGGTAGTCTTTGTGGTTTAATTCAGAAAGAACAGAGCTTGTCTCTTTAAAACGTAAGTTCAATGATATTTGTATTATTTTTTGATTTATCATTAAAAATTTTGATTTAAAAATAGTAGTTAGAACTCATATACTTTTTTATTCCTCACCATCTGTTACAGACTTAAAGTATGTATTCCTCCCAAATTCACGTACTGAAACCTAATCCCCAATATGATGGTATCTGGACGTGGAGGCTTTGAGAGGTAATTAGATCATTGGTTTGGCCCCTCTTGAATGGGACTAGAGTCCTTACAAAAGAAACTCCAGAGAATTCCCTTGCCTCTACCACTATGTGAGGATCCTCTATGAATCAGGAAACAGACCCTCACTAGATACTAAATCTGCTGGTACCCTGATCCTGGATTGCCCAGTCTCCAGAAGAGTGAGAAATGTTTGATGTCTTTCTATATTACAGGAAACCCAGAAAGAGACTTCTCTGAAATTTTAGTTTTTAAGAAAGTATTCCATTGTAAAGTTAACTTTGTGTCAAAAAAAAAAAAAAAAAAAGATAAAAATAAAGTATTTCAGCATCATATACCAAGTGGTACACTACACATTTTGTTATTTTCTTAAAAAAATAATTCTTATTGTGAGAAAAGCAATATACAAGTATCCAACCTTCTAGTGAAGGCTGGGCCATTCTTGCATAAAAAGGCCAAGACAGGAGGTAGAATAGTAACATGAAAATACAAGTGCTTTCTGAGGTGAATTGATTGGTTAATGCCAATCTCCGTCTCAAACATTATCAGCATACATTCTCAGTCACTCAGCTGTGGCCATGGGACTTTCTAGGTAAGAATACTGAAGTGGGTTGCCATTTCCTACTTCAGGAAATCTTCCTGAACCAGGGATCGAACCCGCGTGTCTTGTGTCTCCTGCATTGGCAGATGGATTCTTTACCACTGTGCCACCTGGGTTGGATCCCTGGGTGGGGAAGATTCCCTGGAGAAGGGAATGGCTATCCACTCTAGTATCCTTATCTGGAGAATTCCATGGACAGAAGAGCCTGGCAGGCTACAGTCAATGGGGCTGTAAAAAGTCAGACACGACTGAGCAACTAACACTACTACTACTACCTGGGAAGCCCCAATCATTATCAGACAAAATCTTTAAATTCTCACTAGCTGAAATGGAAAATAATCAAAGTAAATATTATACTACATTCATTTCTAAACTTCTTCAATGTTATTTATGTTGTCACTCATTTCTAATAGAGGTGAAGTTATTAGGGCAGATGAGCATCAACCAAGAAATGGATTTACAAAGAAAAACAGCAAACTTCATTAAGATGCCTTTTTACCAAGTATAATGTACTCATACTCAATATTTTTAGTAATAAGATAAAACACATGCTAAGTCATTAGCTGATACAATAAATATGGCCAAATTAAAATTTAGAAGGTTGGTGAATACAGAATCAGAGTAAAGGCAGTTTGATCATTTTATGAAGTATTTCATCCAAATGACAACAGAGGTGGATCATCTCTATTACAAAACCAAATATTTTCCTCTGATCTCCTTTTGTCACAGATCAAGAGTGAAAAATTCTTATTTCAAATTTCCTTTTCTCTAGATTCTTTATTTTATGGCATTTTAACCTTGTTACATACTATAGTCTTAAAATTCTGTATCATATTTTTCTATTAAGTTAAAAAAGAATGATTATAACTAATACAATTTATTATCTTTTGATTCTTTTGTACTTTCCCTATAAAATATACAGGGCTCACTTTTTCACAGGCTGTAGCTTTTTACTTAATAACTAGTTAAGCAAAGGAATACATACTTTGCAACGAAGATGAAAATAAATCCAAGTATACTTACCACATGAAGAATTTTATTCTCTGTTTCATAGACAGTACAATCCTGAAAAAAGAAACACATATATTAATTTAAAAAATTAAACATTCCTTTTAAAATACTTTCTTAGGAACTGTACTACAATTCGAAAAAGTCTTGAAAACTCCTGGAATACTGTATACTAAAACATTCACACTGATTTGCTCTCATGGTCAGGGATAGGGATATTTTCATTTTTGTTTAACTGTGTTTTCTAATTTTACTAATTTTAAACACACATAATAAAGGACAATATACATTAAATAGATGTAAAAGCAACTAATGGAAAATTACTATAATCATTTCCTGTCCAAACTTATATATGTAATAAATGTATTTTGCTGAAATATGTCCAACATTTCAAACACTTATTTATTATATATTGGAACATTAAGAAAAATACTAACATTAATTTCAATAGTCATATAAAGAATCTCAAAAATACATTATAATATATTAAACATATTTGCATTATGCAATTAAAATTGGTGTATGCTACCAATGAATATTAACTTTATAGTTCTTCCCTAAATTTGTCTCTGAAATTACAAAAAATTATTTAAAACAATTCTCCATTGTCTTTTTATCTGCAATTGCTAGACTTATAATAAACAGTAATATAGCAAAGTGATCTTTGCTTAGAAACTCTGTGTTTCTATGGTACAGTTTACTCAAGGAATTTATAAAATGGGCATGATAATAGCAGTAAACCAATAGCAATGTGTGAGAATCAAATGAGGAAATGAAATAAATTTCCTATATGTCAGCACTATCTGACATATAGTAAATGATAAGTACATTTTAACTATGAATTATTGTGCTCTGCATGATTTAAGAACTTTAAACTAATTACTTTTACCTCAAAATATAAAGTTAACTGATTATTATTTGGCTAGATAATTTTGAAAAAATATATATATCCCAAAGTATTGCATATTTCAAGGAATGAGAATCCATTTCACTTTTCCCCCTGAATTTAATTTTGACAAAAAGGAATCTTGTTCAACATAGCTTTTGGTAACACCATTTCACCATAATACCTTGCCAGAAGAAGCACATATTCTTTTGGGGGCTAATTTTTTTAACATTAAATTTGGTCTAATTCATTTCACAAACTAATAGAAATACTTAAGGACTGGGTTTTGCCATTCGGCAGGGCTCCTGTGCCAAAGGAGGAGTCTGTTACAAACAATCACGTCTATGTCTATATAATCATATAAAGTCAATTCTTTATTAAGTATGAATGAATTATGTGTACAGAGGAGGCAAGGTGTAGATAAAACATTTATATTGGGAAAGTGCATGTGTACTTACATCTGAATTTGGAAGAGTCCAATTTTACAGAATTAACATCAAACATAATTACACTGGGAAGAGAGAGATAACTTGGGAAAAGCTGGAAGTTGCCCAGTTTCCCCATGCTGCCTCTACAGCTAGCTTCAGCTGTAATGGATGCAAGTTTCATTAATTACCTACCTTCCTAGAATCAAATGATATGGATTAAATGTTCACAATTCAAAAGGATGCTTATCAAGGAAAAAAGTAAATATGATCTAAATGTATATTCTGTTGTGAGAGAATAATCACATGGAGAATAACTATTTCAAGGTTCTTTATAATATAGTTTATTTGTACATCCCTGCTGCTGCTGCTGCTAAGTCGCTTCAGTCCTGTCCGACTCTGTGCAACCCCACAGACGGCAGCCCACCAGGCTCCCCCATCCCTGGGATTCTCCAGGCAAGAATACTGGAGGGGGCTGCCATTTCCTTCTCCAATGCATAAAAGTGAAAAGTGAAAGTGAAGTTGCTCAGTCGTGTCCAACTCTTAGCAACCCCATGGACTGAAGCCTACCAGGCTCCTCCATCCATGGGATTTTCCAGGCAAGAGTACTGGAGTGGGGTGCCATTGCCTTCTCCATTGTACATCCCTAGTATGATATAAAAAAAGAATTGTTAAAGAAAATCTTATACTATTTTCAGGCTTGGACAGTAATATGTGGTCAGTAAGTAACATGGGGTCACAAAGAGTCAGACACGACTGAACGATTTTTACTATTTTCACTTATACTATTTTCAGTAACCACATTGTTGGTAGTAGTGTTGTTAGTTTGTTACTGTTTTATTGAAACTGCTATGTGTGAATCCTTACAGGATGAAGCAAGTGAACAATTACATGACAGTAGTCAAGTGGGCCTTAGGAAGCATCACTATGAACAAAGCTAGTGGAGGTGATGGAATTCCAGTTGAGCTATTTCAAATCCTGAAAGATGATGCTGTGAAAGTGCTGCATTCAGTATGTCAGCAAATTTGGAAAACTCAGCAGTGGCCACAGGACTGGAAAAGGTTAGTTTTCATTCCAACCCCAAAGGAAATGACAAAGAATGCTCAAACTACTGCACAATTGCACTCATCTCACATGCCAGTAAAGTAATGCTCAAAATTCATGAACTGTGAAATTCCAGATATTCAAGCTGGTTTTAGAAAAGGCAGAGGAACCAGAGATCAAATTGCCAACATCCGCTGGATCACTGAAAAAGCAAGAGAGTTCCAGAAAAACACCTATTTCTGCTTTGTTGACTATGCCAAAGCCTTTGACTGTGTGGATCACAACAAACTGTGGAAAATTCTGAAAGACATGGGAATACCAGATCACCTGACCTGGCTTTTGAGAAACCTGTATGCAAGTCAGGAAGCAACAGTTAGAACTGGACATGGAAAAACAGACTGGTTCCAAATAGGAAAAGGAGTACATCAAGGCTGTATATTGTCACCCTGCTTATTCAACTTATATGCAGAGTACATCATGAGAAATGCTGAGCTGAAAGAAGCACAAGCTGGAGTTAAGATTGCCAGGAGAAACATCAATAACCTCAGATACGCAGATAACACCACCCTTATGGCAGAAAGTGAAGAAGAACTAAAGAGCCTCTTGATGAAAGTGAAAGAGGAGAGTGAAAAAGTTGGCTTAAAGCTCAACAAACAGAAAACTAAGATCATGGCATCTGGTCCCATCAGTTCAGTTCAGTTCAGTTCAATCACTCAGTCGTGTCCGACTCTTTGCGACCCCATGAATTGCACTTCATGCCAAATAGATGGGTAAACAGTGGAAACAATGGCTGACTTTATTTTGGGGGGCTCCAAAATCACTGCACATGGTGGCTGCAGCCATGAAATTAAAAGACGCTTACTCCTTGGAAGAAAAGCTATGACTAACCTAGACAACATATTAAAATCAGAGACATTACTTTGCCAACAAAGGGCTGTCCAGTCAAGACTATGGTTTTTCCAGTAGTCACATATGGATGTAAGAGTTGGACTATAAAGAAAGCTGAGTGTCGAAGAATTGATGTTTATGAACTGTGGTGTTGGAGAAGACTCTTGAGAGTCCCTTGGACTCCAAGGAGATTCAACCAGTCCATCCTAAAGGAGATCAGTCCTGGGTATTCATTGGAAGGACTGATGTTGAAGCTGAAACTCCAATTCTTTAGCCCCCTGATGCAAAGAGCTAACTCATTTGTAAAGACCCTTATGCTGGGAAAGATTGAGGGCAGGAGGAGAAGGGGACAACAGCGGATGAGATGGTTGGATGGCATCACTGACTCAATGGACATGAGTTTGGGTAGGCTCCCGGAGTTGGTGATGGACAGGGAGGCCTGGTGTGCTGTAGTTCATGGGGTCGCAAGGAGTCAGACACAACTGAGTGACTGAACTGAACATTTTATCACTCTTGGTGACACTGGTAAGTAATTTTAGCATGGGAGAAAGCAGACACATACATAAGAAGATCAGTAAAAACCTTAGAGTCTCTTGATGTATTATGTATGTATATATGTTTCTCTTAGCTCTGTCCACTGAAAAAGCATAGAAACAATGACCAATTTAGTAGTAAATGAACCCTCCACAATTGGTGGTATTCAAACACCATTTCACAGGCTTTCTTGGAAAATGGCTAATACCAAACTGGGATAGGAATTGTCAAGAGGGGCATGAATTATATTGTGACACAAAATAGAAAGAAGCTATTAAAGATTACAAGGATTGTGTCAGTAGGATTCAGAAGTCAATATGAAGAGAATTCTCCCTGGGTAGAGATGGAGCAATTTGAGTATCTAAGAGGATAACTATAATGGACAGAAATAGTAAATATTACTAAATATTAAATATATTAATATATTTGAAGCTAAAATTTAAATATACTAAATATAGCCAAATATATTTAGTAAGTTTAATACTATTGAATATATTAAACTAATTGGATAATATATGATAGATGTATACAGCTATTTATCTGTATAGCTCTTGATTCAGCAAATATTAATCATCTGTTTTAAGGATATAAAGATGAATAAAACATGGCTTAGAGAAGTACAGTTTAAGAAGACAGGCATTCACCTAAATAAGTTACAATATGTAAAATTCTACAGTCTTCAAGAAGTTTTATATTTTAATAACTTTAGGACTGTAAATGCCACAAAATCACACAAATCAACATATAAAAGGTCAATTAATTAAAAATTAAAATATTAATATAGTTCTTAATAAAATTCAACAAAACCACTGTGTTGTGCTATGAGGCATCCCAAGTGGTGCTATGGTAAAGAACTGGCCTGCCGATGTAGGAGACGCAAAAGACATGGAATCAATACCTGGGTGGGGAAGATCCCCTGGAGGAGGAAATGGAAACCCACTCCAGTATTCTTGCCTGGAGAATCCCATGGACAGAGGAGCCTGGTGGGCTACAGTCCATGGGGTCGCAAAGAGTAGGACACAACTGAGCACACACACATAGCATACATACAGCAGGTACTTCGGGGGGATTCATCTCATCCGTAAGTCATTTTATTTCCATCAAATGTGATTTTAAAATATTTGCTTCTGAAGTGGGAGTTTTATTAACACTTAAGGCCAAATCCTTTCCTAAAAGATTATACCCCAAGTTTTAAAAATAAAATTGCACTGGATATGAAGAAATCTCCATTTTCTGAACTTATGCACACTATGGAAAGGTACACCTCTGACGTTCTAGTTATTTTTAGGTTAGGATTAAATTTAGATTTTTAAAATTGGATTTAGAGCTGTGCCACTATACACTCCCAGGAATTCTCTTTAGTAGCTCATGCTGTCTTTTACTGTACATGTAAAATAACACTTGAATTTCTTTATCCTTTTTATGTATAACACTTTTTCAAATGATGTGATGCACATTTAAATGTATCAAATTCTTAATAAGACAATATTTATAAAATGAGGAGTGTTTCTTCAGTTTTGATCACTTTTTCCTTAGGAGAGTAAGATCACCCTACAGAATCATAATCAGTTAATCTTTTAGTGAAACCATGATCCAATTGCTAAACTGAGCAGAATACATAAAAAATTTCTGTCCTGTATTTTACCATAAATGCTAAATACTTTGTCATCTGGGGATTAGAATATTCAGTACAGATAATACATCTCATCAACTGTGTATTATAGATAGTCACAAGAACAGTACATAGGTCATTAATTGCTTTACTTTCAACTAATATTTAAATAAGCCAGCCATGCAAACCTTTGATAAGGGTACTTACATACAAATACCTCACATATTCTATTATCAAGATATCAAAATTTCTACACTATGTTGCTTCACTGATTAATTCATGTAATGAGTTAGTATTATACTCTTACTCAATCATTCATTCACTCAAGTCACAATGTTGTTGCTTAGTCGCTAAGTCGTGTCTGACTCTTGCTACTCCATGGACTGTAGCCTGCCAGGTTCCTCTCTCCATGGGATTTCCCAGGCAAGAGTACGTTTCTTCCTCCAGGGGATCTTCCTGACCCATGCCTCCTGCATTGGGAGTCGGATTCTTTACTACTGAGCCATGAGGGAAGCGCCCCAAGTCACAATACCATTCACCAGAATTTTTTTTTTTTTTTTTTTGGCATCTTCTAAATGCAATTCACTGTAAGGCACTATTGGGTGATCAAAGATAAATTAAACTTGATCCTTGGCCATCATTATTTCATTATTTAGTAAAGAAGTAGGTGAAACTATTCAAATAATAATACAAGGTAAACAAGATAAATGCTAATAGGTGATCCTATAAAAAAGGAGATAAGTTCTGACTTCTTAACTCTGGAATGATCTTCTGAAGGAGATGGTATTTTAACTGAGCTTAAATAGCTTTTAAGTCTGGAAATTGGGGGTTCAGGGGGAAAGATCATGCCAAATTATATGAACACACTGAACAAAGGCACACAATCAGGATAAGGAAATCAATTTGGCTAGAGCCTAAGATACATGAGGTGAGTGCAATGAGAAAGAAAGTCTAAAAAATAAAGAGTCATATTGTAGAGAGTTACCAATGATAGGCTGGGGGAATTTTGTTGTTTTAAAGGGAATAAAAGCTTTATTTTTGTAAAGCAATCTATTTTGAAGCTCCCTCTTCCCTGGTACCTCAGTTGGTAAAGAATCTGCCTGCAATGCAGGAGACCCTGGTTTGATTTCTGGGTCAGGAAGATCTGCTGAAGAAGGGACAGGCTACCCACTCCAGTATTCTTGGGCTACCCTGGTGGCTCAACTGGTAAAAAAAACTGCCCGCAATGTGGGAGACCTGGGTTCGATCCCTGGGTTGGGAAGATTCCCTAGTGAAGGGAAAGGCTACCCATACCAGTATTCTGGCCTGGAGAATTTCATGGACTATATAGTCCATGGGGTCACAAAGAGTCAGACACAATGAGCGACTTTCACTTTCCATTGGGGTAGCAAAGACTTAATTCAGTCACTTGACAATTTCTTGTGACTTTCTTTTGGAAGAGGCTGAAATCAGGATAGCTTACACTTAGTGCCATGGTTGGTATTAAACAGCAAAGTGAATGGTAAGCATGAGTGTGTGTGTATTTTAACAAAATACGGGGGTGGTGGGATGAGACTATAGTTCAAATTCTTTGGTCTAGCTTAACAACTCAGACAGACATCTCTCTTTTCTCATAGTTCTTTTTCTCTTGTTCCTTTCCTTTAGTTACAAGAATAACTTTGGTGCCATGTCTCAGAGGGAAGAATCTCTTCAAAGTTGTGTTATCTTCCAAAATATACCAGTAGACATTTCATCTCTGGGGAAGATGAAATATGCAATTTATTCTGCTAAAGGAAGTGCTCACAAATGTTTGAGTATGGGAAGACTGTGATCAAATGTTTCATGAAAACGATGAAGAAGTAGTCATGGATTTGGAAGGGAGCAAAACTGGAGGCAAGGAGGTCAGTTGGAATGCTTTTTCAATAGAAAATATGATATGTAATCAGGGCTTGAACTGAGGTGATGATGGTGGAAGGGAAGATGAAAAAAGGTAGATGAGATACACGTAGCCAGCAATGACCTAACTCGGTAATTAATTGATAGATACAGAGAATAATGGGGAGGGGAAAGTTAAACATTACCCTGGGGTTCAAGTCTAAGCAGTTGGATGATTAACACTGTAGAGATGATAGGAGGAGAGAATTTAGAGAAAATAAAATAATTCTACTTTGGGCATGTAAAATTAGAAGTGGCTGAAAGGCCATATATTGGGCTGGCCAAAAGTTCATTTGGGTTTTTCTGTAAGATGTTATGTAACATCTTATAGAAAAACAACTTACAGAAACCCAAACAAACTTTTTGGCCAGTCCTATACAAAGCTGCTCAGCAAGTAGCTAAGAAAAAAGCTGAATTGGATCAAGAATAGAATCCAAGCTGGGAAATATTTACATTAAAGAGAGAATTAAAGGTACAAGAAAAATGAAACAACAATGAATTCATCAACAAAGAATATGTGTAGTGAGAAGACAGCTATGGACAAGGTCAGAGAATGTTTAGGAGTCAGATGATGCTTGCTTCGGCAGCACATATACTAAAA
This sequence comes from Bos taurus, assembly GCF_002263795.3. Taxonomy (NCBI): domain Eukaryota; kingdom Metazoa; phylum Chordata; class Mammalia; order Artiodactyla; family Bovidae; genus Bos; species Bos taurus. The sequence goes on from NC_037357.1 coordinate 121,827,473, forward strand.
TTGGAACAATACAGAGAAGATTAGCATGGCCCCTGAGCAAAGATGACATGCAAATATTTGAAGCGTTCCGTATTTTTTGGGTAATTCATGTTGAGTTTTGACAGAAAACAACAAAATTCTGTAAAGCAATTATCCTTCAATAAAAAATAAATTAATTTAAAAAAAGAGATGGAGGAAGTTAGTTATGTGGTCAGGAGTAACTGGAGAAAGTGTTACAGAGACATCTAATAAAAGTTATAGTGATAACAGAGTTACAGTAAAACATATCTGTGCTGTCTAATTCAAGTCATTAGACATGTGTGGCTATTAAGCACTTTAAATGCCTTAAGTGCAAATGAGGAACTGAATTTGTAATTTTCTTTAATTTTAACTAATTTACATTTCAATTGCCACATTCAGGGAATACCCAGGTTGTCCAGTGGTTAGGTTTCCATGCTTTCACTGCTTTGGCCTGGGTTCAGTCCCTGGTAGTGGAACTAAGATCCTGCAAGCCATACAATGTGGCCAAAAAAACACCTGCCACATGCAGCTAGTGGTTACCATATTAGACAACAGCACAAGTCTAGAGAAATATACTTAGTCCATCCAACAGCTGGAATAGCCATTTGTTGTTTAGTTGCTAAGATGTGCCAGACTCTTTGCGATCCCATGGACTGTGGCCAGTCAGGCTCCTCTATCCATGGGATTTCCCAGACAAGAACATTGGAGTGCGTTGTCATTTCCTTCTAAAGGGGATCTTTCTGACCCAAGGATCAAACCTGCATCTCCTGCATCGGCAGGTGAACTCTTTACTGCTGAGCCACCAGGGAAGCCTGGAAAAGCCATTTACCAAGAAACAAAAAACAGAAAAAGCAATATCTAGGAAGAAACCATGAAGGTATTTCCCAGTCATTAACCAGATCCTTCATTTTTTTTCCCCTTCAGCAAAGGGCAGAGTCCAGTCTACTATGACATCTACAGTAGCCACACAGTACAATAACACCAGTTCTCTCTGTAAGATAAAATACAGAAGAGCATGAAAAATGAATTCCAAGAACCCATCACATAGTTTTGTGGGCACTGGAAAGCAGTGCCAATGATAAATGATTTGCAATGGATGAAAGATAAAAGTTCAAACTAAATTAAGGTTCATCAGAGACTGAAACTGACTGAGTACTTCAAGTGAAAAGAAGAATGTCCACGGTGAATGGACAGGCATTAACATCCTTCCTGAATATGTTATCAACATGCCATAGTTTAATTTTCATTTCAGATAAATGTCCTTGGCAAATAAGGCAGAAGTATAATAGCCCAACAATTACTTCCTTGGCAGTCCCTTCACCATTGTGACTGACTCAATGATCACAAACTTGTTAGTTTTCCTGATGTTATTTCAGAAATGAGAAGAATGTTCATGGCATTGAAACATGTATAATATCATATATGAAACGAGTCGCCAGTCCAGGTTTGATGCACGATACTGGATGCTTGGGGCTGGTGCGTTGGGATGACCCAGAGGGATGGTATGGGGAGGGAGGAGGGAGAAGAGTTCAGGATGGGGAACACATGTATACCTGTGGCGGATTCATTTTGATATATGGCAAAACCAATACAATATTGTAAAGTTAAAAATAAAAACAAAAAGAAAAAAATTAAAAAAATTAAAAAAAGAACAGAAATTTTAAAATGACCCACTTAAAAAATTGGCTAAGGTTTTCATTAGATTAAATACGGTTATGAATTATAACAAAAAATGCAATAAACCAAGAATAGGAGGAGAATGTGGGTGGGCATGACCTTAGAGACCATCTTAGTCTTTCTGTCGGTGAACATAATTACATTCTTTTGCACCCTGGATCATATTCCTCTCCAAAGTTCTGTTCCAGCTCTCCCACAAGAGCTCATCTAAAATGAAAGCACACTTGACTCTAATCACTCATCTTTTACTTGACAACGAAATACTAATGCTCCAGCAGCTGGATGAATGTGGAAACTAATTTTTTTAGCTATACAGACTTGGAGGTAGAAGCAGAAGTGAGTTTTTTTTCCAGCATCTAAGTGGCTCTCCAACAAATCCAAAAACCACTGAGGTAAATCCAACAAATCCAAAATGGTCTTGAATGGCCAGATAACTCTAACTGTATGCATTTTATGTTTCTATCAGTGATCTAATTGTTGGTCTTTCCCATTAGACTGTCAATATTTTCAAAAAAGGAACCCTATATTCAACTGCACTATCTCTGTAATATCTCCAGAGGCCCTGTATATGCTATAAATGTGAATTCATCACTTATGATTATTTTATTCCATTGAGTCTCTATTTTCATATTCCATAGTAAGTATTTAACATTGGGTTTATAGGTTAGTTATAAAAACGAAACTTTAAAGCCATATGTTAAAAACAAAACTAACTGCTAAACAAACTAGCACAGCATATTTAGTTTCTTCACACTCCTATTTTGTACAAAAAGACTGAGTTTCACAGTTTTAAAATCATTTTAAATATGAATTTGGTATTAGACTTCAATTTGCATGATCTCAGCAGATATTTTCAACAAAAATAATTGGGGCTTTCTCAGCACAAAGATTAGCATTATGTAAAAGATATCAAGAATTTTATATTTATTCAATGAAGCTAAAATTTCTTTGTAATAATAAGTCTCTCTAGCTTCCACATGTTCAAGTTACTTACTATAATGACCATCTAATATATCACAAGGGCTTTGTGGTAGCTCAGCTGGTAAAGAATCTGCTTGTAGTGCAGGTAGACCCTGGTTCAATTCCTGGGTAGGGAAGATCTGCTGGAGAAGGGATAAGCTACCCACTCCAGTCTTCTTGGGCTTTCCTGGTGGCTCAGACGGTAAAGAATCTGTCTGCAATGAGCAAGTTCAGTTCAGTCGCTCAGTGGTGTCCGACTCTTCGCAACCCATGAATTACAGCATGCCAGGCCTCCCAGTCCATCACCAACTCCCAGAGTTTACCCAAATTCATGTGCATCGAGTTAGTGATGCCATCCAGCCATCTCATCCTTTGTTGTCCCCTTCTCCCCCTGCCCCCAATCCCTCTCGGCATCACAGTCTTTTCCAATGAGTCAACTCTTCACATGAGGTAGCCAAAGTATTAGGAGTTTCAGCCTCAGCATCAGTCCTTCCAATGAACACCCAGGACTGATCTCCTTTAGCATAGACTGGTTGGATCTCCTTGCAGTCCAAGGGACTCTCAAGAGTCTTCTCCAACACCACAGTTCAAAAGCATCAATTCTTTGCTGCTCACCTTTCTTCACAGTCCAACTCTCACATCCATACATGACCACTGGAAAAACCACAGCCTTGACTAAGACAGACCTTTGTTGGCAAAGTAATCTCTGCTTTTTAATATGCTATCTAGGTTGGTCATAACTTTCTTTCCAAGGAGTAAGCGTCTTTTAATTTCATGGTTGCAATCACCATCTGCAGTGATTTTGGAGCTCCAAAAAATAAAGTCTGACACTGTTTCCACTGTTTCCCCATCTATTTCCCATGAAGTGATGGGACCAGATGCCATGCAAGACCTGGGTTTAATCTCTGAGTTGGGAAAACCCCCTGGAGGAGGGCATGGTAACCCACTCTGGTATTCTTGCCTGGAGAATGGAAAGAAAATCTATAGTGTCTAAAATTGGGAGAGAATTTTTCCCTTGTGATAAATCCAACTGAAGAGTTCAAGCAAAGATTAATACCACACCCCACTGGAAATAAAGATATCAATTAAACATTAATTCTTTAATTCAAGACCATACATCTGACTGCCAGAAAATAAATGGAAGATATAAGATATATGAAAACAGATTCCAAGTATTAGTTTAAAAAATTCCTTAAGCTCATGCATCTTTGCCCTATTCATCTGCTTAGATTGCACTTTCATAGACAAAATGGAACCGTTTCTTTTAGTAACTATGTCCAACATTTGAAAAAGTAACATCTACCCGAGCATTCAACAAATATTTTTAGATCAATGATGATGATATTCAAATCATAACAAATACTAAATTGTTAAAGTAATAATACTAGCTTCTATCTAGGCTGAACATTGTACACCCTCAAAATAGATATTACATGGAATCAGTATCCATTTGGCATTTCCTAGTCATAACACTGAGAGATTATCGGGTAGAATTTTATGCTTTGAAAAATTTCAAAGTCTCCCCCTCTCACCAAAGTCTCCCCTTCCCACCAAACTTACCACCCTATATTCCAGTAGACTATACTTCAAATACCAAGAAACACACACACGCATATAAATACAGCATTGAGGGAAAAGAAGAAATTCTTCAAATTCAACCTTTACCAAGCTGTTTTCTTGATATTTGAAATTTTAGCACCTAATTTTATTGCCCCTTTCCTTATATTCAAATAAACACTGTTGTCCTTAAAATTCTAGTAAATGCTATAATGAAATTGTTTATAGGTTCAATATTGTAGCAGATTTGTATTATGATTTCTAAATATATACTTTCTTTTCTTAAGGGAAAAGTAAATTTCCTGGAGCCACCAATGTTGGCCATGGACCTATGATTTACTTTGTTCAACAAAATGTGAGTTGAAGTGCTATGTCTTATTTCCATGCAGAAACTTTAAGTACCAGTTCATAGTTCACCAGGCTCTCTTTTCCCTGTGCAAGCAGTATTCAAGAAGAAGCTAGTCTGAGCTGTGAAATGAAGAGGATGTGGAGAAGAGCTAAAGCAACCCAGGATGGACATGGAACATGAGCACTGGACATGAGCATTATTAAAAGCCACTAACATTTTCAGGTTGTTACCACAGCATAATCAACTTTATCTTGACTGATAAAATCCTCCATCAAATAAAAAGGGGAAAAAACAGAACACTCACTCAAATGAAGATATAACCAGCACAGAGTTTAATACAATAACTATTTCATCAATTTTACAGGTTGTACTTCTTCATTTCAGGAAATATGAGGTGCCATGTCACTCCTCACAGAAGGTAATTCACAATTAACCTCAGATTACATTCTACTACCTTCATGCAAATCTAGTCTTTTCCCATCTTGTACTTTAGAGAATTTTTACCTCATTTTTACTCAGTTTGATTTATGCTCACTTGTCCTAATTACTTAATTCTGACCAGTTCTTCAACCTGCCCCTGTTGATTACAATTTCAATCCGTTATTTTACTTGTGTCAGAGTCTAATATCTTATGAATTACCTATCTCACATCAGTGGTTATTCTGAGCCAACCCAAGAGGTCATGGTTATTAAAAACTACATCAGCAGTTGGGCAAAATATCTCAGAAAACCAGTGGCTTTAAAAAGTAGTTCTATATTTTCTTTGATTTCTTGCTTTCATCTAAGGTAGGTATGAAATCTATGTCACAGATTTTGTGTAATGATTCAACTATATAATCCAAATAAGGCATAATATGGTTTATAAAAATGCTAAAATATTACTATTCCTTCTTGTTTTAGTAAGTCTAGTTCTACCTCTGTCTGTTGATACCACATTAGTTTCTAGAATGGGTTCTCTTGCTATTATGAATGCACAAGGACCATTTTTGTTAACAACATATATATTTGGTGTTTCGAAGAACAAGTCTAACCCTTTTGGAAATACATTTATGACCCAAATAGACTATGAACTGATAGCAACAGTTGTATATTCGAAACTTCAGCCTGTTTTATAAAAGTGTGGGCTCTGGGCTGATATAACCTATAAATAGTTGGACCTCCTGATCCATTGCTCTCAACCATTCATACTGTAGTGAAGTCCAAGAAATCTACATTTTTAACAAGCTTCCCTGGGTAAATCATAGTCCTTGGACCAACCATTGGGAAGCACTGTTCTTGATCACATACATTTTCTTACTACCTCACGTTCATCTCATTAAAGCAGTGTGACTACATCACAGTGGTTATCAACTTTGGCTCTATGTTAGAATCAACTGAGGCATCATTTAAAAAAACTGATTACAACCCTACCAAGAGAGTCTAATTTAATAGGTCTTGGATGGGACCCAATACCTATGTTTTTAAATAAAAAGCTCTTTACTCCATTCCAAGGTGAAGCCAAACTTGAGAAACAATGAGCAGGAAGTATTACAAACCATGTCAAAGCAGCTGGATCTGAGTCCTGGTCATGTCACTAACTGACCATGTCACTGTCCCTCTCTAAAATTCCATTTATCCATTTACAAAATTGAGATAATGACATTTAGTCTACCTATTTCACCTGATTATTGTGGGGGATAAATCCGATAAATTCTAAAAGCATTTTGCCAACCTCAAAATAGAAATAATACCATTGCCTGCCTATTATACTTTATACAGCCCTTTTTTCTTGCTAATAATTTTTAAATGTCATAAGATATAGGATTTATCCAGATGACGTGGCTTGAGGGAGGGGTTATAAAGGTGAACTGAAGAGCCAAGGGTAGAATACATTTCAATTTTAAAAAGCAGGTAGGAAGACGGGACAGGAAAGCATTCATGCAGATACTTTAAATGGGAAGAACCACTATAATTCTTAATTCACCAGCTTATTACCAGTTTCACAAGGAGACAAATACCATTAACACTGTCCCCCTCCTGCCCCCACCCAACTCATCTCCCTGGAGTTACAAGCACTAAAAGGAGAAGAAACAGAAGCAGCCTCAAACTATTCTTTAATTTATTTTTAATTGGATAATTGCTTTACAATGTTATGTTGGTTTCTGCCATACAATGATGTGAATCAGCCATAAACATACATATGCATACCTCCGCAGGCCAGCCATAAGCATACCTCCCTCTTAAACCTTCCTCCCACCCCCACTCCCATCCCACTCCGTAGGTTGTCACAGAACACCAGCTAAGCTCCCTGTGTTATATAGCAACTTCCCACTAGCTATCTATTTTACACATGGTAATATATATGTTTCAATGCTACTTTCTCAATTAGTCCCACCCTTTCCTTCCCCCATTGTGTCCACAAGCCTGTTCTCTATGTCTGCATCTCTATTCCTGCCATATAAATAGGTTCATCAGTACCATTTCTCTAGATTCCACATATATGCATTAATATACTATATTTGCTTTTCTCTTTCTGACTTACTTCACTCTGTTTAACAGGTTCATGCACCTCACTACAACTGACTCAAATCCATTCCTTTATATGGCTGAGTAATATTCCAGTGTGTGTGTGTGTGTGTGTATATATATATATATATATATATATATATATCTGTCAATGGACATATAGGTTGCTTCCATGTCCTGGTCATTGTAAATAGTGCTGCTATGAACACTGGGGTACGTGTATCTTTTTGAATTATGGTTTTCTCAGGGTATATGCCCAGTGGTAGGGCTGTGGGGTCATATGGTAGTATTATTCTTAGATTTTTAAGTAATCTCCATACTGTTCACCACAGCCTTAAAATATTAAGGACTATATCTGTAATAATCATGATATACCTGGATTTTATCAACTTTGAAAAAAGAAATCAGTATTTTGTTTAGTTCTCTCTCAGGTTTTCATCAGCCTCAGAACTAGTTACACTGATTACATTTAAAATCCTGTAAGCCCTTTTTAGGTGAAATTTTAAAGAGAAAATGAATCCTTTCCTTTTTTCAACATTTATTTGCCTGGCACTGGAGACACTCAGGTGCAAAAAGCAGAAAAGTTGCCTTTACCAAGTCTCCTACAGCAAATCTTTTCTTAAATGGATTAGTATTACATTTGGCTTGATTCTTTAAAAGGAATCACCACAGTAGATTACAAATGGAAGCACATCAAGGATTCTCTTCTGAAAACCTGACCACCTAAAAGGGTTAAGAATCGTGTAATCCATCTTTCTATTTCCTTATATATAATAGAGCAATAATGCTAAATGTTCTATCTTCTTTGGGAGAATATTTTAAAAGCCTCTTGGAAAGTGAACTGTATAATAAGACAGTATGACAAAATGTAGTAATTCAGAAAATAGGAAGGCAATGAAAGTATATTACATAAATAAACAATAAAACTTTGAGAAAAGGATGTGGTACATTTCTAAAGATGAGCATGTGTATACTGTATAATCCAGCAATTATCCTCCTACATACATAGTTAAATGTAAGTATATATTTCAAATATTCATGGTCAGGAGAATGAATAAACACTGAAGTATATACATATAATTAAGTAATCTATGTATTGAAAGTGAAAGAACTACAGTGACTAAACAAAACATGAATTAGTTCAGAATACACTATCAAATAAAAAAGTAATATGCAAAGTGATACTATGTGTACAAAGCTCAAAGTCAAGCTTAACTAAATGAAATGTTTAGAAAATGTATGAAATTACTTTAAAGGAAAAAAAATGAAATAATAAACACCTTTAGAAGAGGCAGGGTAATGAGAAGAAAGAGCACAATTATAACTAAGACAATATTGGTAATGTTATAGCTATTAAATGGCCAATTTAAGAGTATTTATTTTTATGCCTCACAACGTATATATGACATGAATTATTTTGTGTGTGTATATATAACATAATTTTTAAAATATAATAGTGAGAAAACAGATGTCTGAAAAATAGTATTCTGTTATTTATTACCTAAAAGAATTTGATTAGTATACTAAATGGCACCACGCATCCAGTTCTTCTGTTATTATTAATGATGATACTATTGAATATCTACATCTTTAAAAGTGTCTTGGTAAGACGCTCAGATAATATGCAACACAGTCTAAGTTTGTAAAAGAATGAACCTATAAAAACAAGTTATTTCATTTTATATAAGTTTTAAAGTTTTTTTCCCATAAAAAAAGTGTCATAAAGCTGGAAGAATAAAAAATTATTATGTCCAATATTATAAATAGTGCTTTCCTAAAGTCTTATTAGCATGTAATAATTTCATCACTTATTTAGTTTTGTTCTGAGCCTTCAGAAAATTTGCAGCTATCAATAATCATTTTTTAAACATCAAGAATGAGGATTTCTTTTTTTCTCTGTGTATTTATATCTGTTCTGATTATAATGCTATATTCCAGGCCTTAAAGGGATATAGGCACATACACACAACATAATCTCAGCTTTGTAAATTCTATAAATTTTTGGTTTCATACTTGTCTTCAGAAAAAAACATTCCTTGAGCTACCTGGGTACTATGCTTAATAGTTGTATATCTACTATCTGATTCATTATATATTAGGATCATAAAGAAAAGTTTAAAAAGATAATGGTTTTGCTTCTCATCGTCAGCTAAAACAACTGAAGAAAACTTAAAGGAGTGAGTATTGAACTAAAATATATTGCTTAAATATAAAATAAAAAAGAATCATCTTTCATATTGCCTTCAACAGGTATGCTAAGTAATGCAATTCATATTGTTTAAAAATTACATATAAAGTTTGTCCTGGTTTTTGGTCTGAAATGTCCCAGTTTCAAATCCCAAGAGCCCAAGTCCATTTTTCAGGTCACCTAGAATGTCTGTTTCAGGAAGGCTTAACCACTAGCCCTGAGAATACAGCAAAAATAATACTGAAAGTCATGTTTGAGATGAATGATAGACTATCTTGGCTGAGCTTTCATATGGTTTAATACTTACTACATGAACCATAAAATATGTAGCCTGCCTACCCCAGTATACATGTATCTCACTACTACTTGAATCTTAATATCCCTTTTAGAACACAAACTCTGTGTAACTTACTATTATACACTAGCCTTTTACCTTTACCTGTTTTGAATTTTCCATTTTCAACTCTAGGTTACTTGAATATGTGGAAAGGGAGGGCAAATTCACAAGTAATCAAAATTAATTTCTGTATTCCATTTGAACATGGACATTTCAAAATATCATTCAGAATATGAAGCATAGTTATCAATTGCCTTAAATGCTAAAAAATATCTGAAATTAAACCAAAATCCTTTTTAAAAAAAAGTCACTCATTTCAGAACTAGGTCTTTCTTCATTGCTACTCAATACCAAAAGTAAGCAGAGAAACAGTCCTTTAAATTTTGTATGAAACAAGAAACTGACTTAAGGGTTTCCAAAGATCTTTTGCTATACAAGATAACTAAAATTGCCATTTATTAAGCTCCCACTAAAATGACAGATCATGAACTAGATCAATTTCCAATATTCACAGAAATTCACCTATAATAATCCAATAAAGTGATGTACCTTATAGATGAAGACAAAATTATGATATGAAGTAATTTGCTAAAGTTCATACTGTTTGTTAAAAGCAGAGCCATGATGAATTCACATCTACTTTATGTCAAAGCCCACTATACTATTTTGCCATAAAATAAAAGAGTAAATAACATAAAAGGTCAACTAGGAAGGTAAAGGAGGTAATACTCATATGGATAAAGTATAATGAAGTTAAAATATGATAGCTATTGTCAATAAACTTACAGGCCAAATTTTTTTGTATAAGTCCTTAATAAAACATTAAAAATCACTTCTAAGCCTATTTTTACAAAATTCTATAATCTTTTAAGTTTTTTTAGTATTTATAAATACATGCCCTAACAATTTAAACCATAAATACCAATTCAATTAAGTCCTTAAAAAGCTCTTATTTTCTCCTGGGAATTTACCTTGAGTAAATAGCAACTGGATTAAGATAAAACAGGTTAGATTAAATTCAAGCAGGCATTCTTTTCAGAAAGGATTATATACTCAATATGTTCACATACATCTTTATTTAAAAATGTATACTTAAGAACAACTCATAAATAGTTTACTTTTACTGATTTGTATTTAAAACAATGTAAAGGTAACAAAATTGATTAGAGAGTACACACACATAATTTAGAGGAAGATGTCCATCAAAAAGAAATATTACTAATGTTGACTTCTGAAGATGATTTTTCCATTTTCTTGAATGAAGATTTAGAAAAAAAAGAAAATGCATTAGATAGGTAAATATGAGGGAAAATATCAAACAAATGAACAGGCAGAAAGTCAGAATAACAACTTAATTAAAGACACTTATTATAGGAAAGACCATAGCAGTGGCACAGTTGCTTCTGGTGCTTAAATTAACATGACAGTAACTATTCTTTAAGGTTTTCTGTATTTTTTAAACTAACAAGTATTATTATCTTATAAACATTTTTAAAGAACAGAAAACCTAATAACTGTGCATAAAATTTTTAAAAAATTATGGCACAATAGTAAATGAAAAAGACCATTTTCAAAATACGTATGCATATGTATATGCATGAAACAATGGGGCTAAGCCTCAAGTCTCCCAGGACTCATCATTCCCACCTTCTGTCCCTTGCCCCAAGTATTCTAAATTCCACCAAAGTAGAACCTTGCAAACTGATACTTTTATGACCATTTCTTAACTATATGACAATCTAATTAATCATTTTTTGTGTGTTTGAACTGGAAAAAATTTTAGAATAATTTTAGGTTAAGCTGATACCCATTAGAGTAGGCATCATGGCAAGTATTTCAATGCTGAGAAGTGCGTGGGTACCTGTCTCACTTTTCTGTTTCAGGTGCTGACAGTGCTCTAAATACTGCAGCTTCAGTTCTTTGTAAGAATTCTTTCCATTTAAGATTTTAAAACCAGTTTCCCTTTTTTCTCAAATGTGTTATTATAATCAATCTTATGTGGGAAAGAGGTGCTGGGGGAAGAATCTCTTTTAAAGACTTTAACTATAACAGTCTAAACCCATCACAACTGGAAATAAGAAAAACAGATACAGAAATACTAAATAAATTCTTCCAAACAGAACTTGTTAAAAGAAAAGTATCTTTCTCCTCTATTGTTTGCATTACTTAAAATATAAGTAGCTAATATCAAAAGGCACTTTCCACTTACTTCACAGTAACACCCCTTTGTGTTAAGAAGGGAAAAAAATCTATTTGTGACAGTTTATTTTTAGATATTGATCATCTCACCTTGCTGCAAAGGGAATAAAAATAATTAAAGTTGAGTGAAAAATAATTTGAAGTACAGCATATTTCAAAGCATAACTATCATCATAACTGTTCAGATGAGATTTCTTGAAAGCCTAGTAATAAATGCATGCCCTAGATATTTTTTTTTAATCTACACTTTGCTTATTCAAATTGGCCTCTTTTACTGGCAGCTTAAGTTTAATTCAGTCTTTAGATACTGCATACAAGTCCAAGTGAATGCAATGATTACTGTGTATTTAATGGCTGAATGAAACCATTAGATGGACACTGACTGTTTGTAAACTACACAATTTATTTCAAAATATAATAAGTATTCATCTATGCTGTGCTCTTCCATCAAACTTAAGCAGTATTTCTTCAATGTACATAGCATTCTTTTCATATTTTTCTAACTCAAATTTGTTTTAGAAAATTTGAAAAACACAAAAAAGTAGTCTAAATAAATTAAAATTACCCATATTTTCATCATCAATAAGCAAACAGTTAACTGTTTTATTTCATTATTTTAATTATCATCCTCACTCCTATTGCAAAGATAGGAGTCAACAGACAAGAGAGCCCAGAAAGACCTTGTATCAAAGATAAGTCATCACATAACAGTAAAAAACAGTGCATTATTTAAGAGATGATTTATATACATTCATTTCATGACTATAATTAAGTTTCCTCTAAAAATATGTTTTGCTAGCATTATATAAAAGCATATGGTGTTTCTGAAGTTTTGTTCACTTTCATTCTAGCATTGGAAAATTGTTATGAGGATCAGTAATTTTAATTAATGAATAAACTGAGATGCAAAGTGATGGGTATCTCTGGATATCTCTGGGGTTCTTAATATGAGTAGCAGAGATAGAACTGTGGCTTTTACACAGGAGGTGAAATAAAAATGAGTAACAATTCAAGCATTTAATTCTGGACTTTTCTGGAAGAGCATAAATGAGCATATGCTAAACCATATAAGATAACTGGGGCTCAGGTCAATTTATTTTAACAAGTAAGTAACAAGCACACATTGTTCCTGTCTTCAAGGAGATAACAATCTAATGGAAGAAAGATCAGTATGATTCACAGCAGACTATAACTGACAAGATAGAAAATGCATGTAAAATAAGAGCTTTCTATCTTTGCCCACACAACAAAGAATTAGATCTGAGAAGTTAATAAAAAGGACAAAATGGAATCATATAAGATAATCAATGCAGAAAAAAGAACAAAGACCAGACTGGAGACAAAGAAGACAAACAGCAGGGTGATATATTTAATTTATTCCCAATCACATTAGTAATTATATTAAATATAAATGGTCAAAGTAGGGGGAATATAAACAATTATGAGAATGGTAAAAATTTCACAACTGAGGTGGCATTCCCTAGAAGCCTTAAAGGATGGGACATGATTTTGGCAGGCAGAGATAAAAAGATATACGGGGAATGTTCTGAGGCAGCCTCAAAACATAAAAAGATGAAACTACAAGATCTATTTTACCAACAATAACTCATCCACATGAACTAGAGTACAATTAAGATACAAAGGAGAATTAGAGAATAAAATCAAAATTATGTTAGAACCATACTAGGAGTCCTTTGAATTCCAAAGAGAGGAATTTGTAATCAGTTTGGAGATTAGGGGAAAATTGCTGAAAGCGACAGAATCAGAGCAGGGCTTTAGGATAACTAGTCTGAACGTGATCCATTCTATACTTGTAAGTAGATTAAACCAGAATGTCATGAAGATGTGCTTTATTAAGAAAAATTTACATCTAATATTTCCTTTAAGGTACAACAGAAAAGAATTAAAGTAGATGAATTATGACATCAAGTCAGGTACATACTGGGATGGGGTAGGCAAGGCAAGAACCAAGAACATTCATGTACAGAGAACTTTCTGTTTGGAAATCTTAAAAGTGACATGTGGAACAGGACATGTGATCAGGAAATGAGGGTGAGATAGAAGGAACAATGACAAATGTTATGAGCTACTGAACTTTAAAAAATAAATAAATAAATGGGTTATATCAGGGCAAAACGTCCTAAGAAGGGCAAGGCATCCTCTTCAAAACAGAATGTACAGTGGGTGGAGGGTACAGCAAGTCCTTCTATGTCCTCAGTATACTTGGAGTATTTCAATTATTTGGGGATAATTTCAGTAATTCTGCATTTGTTCAAGACAAAATGTACTTAAAGTTCAAGCTGTAAAAACATCTCTCTCTATTCTACCTAATGTTTCCTGATCTGTAAATTACCAAAACTCAAACCCATTATGCCTTGAAGTAAGCTTCCTAAAGAGAACGTTGAGCCAAACAGTGTAGCTGTTAAAAGGTCCTATTGTGAGCATGAACAAGCCTCTGAGGGCAATATCAGAATGGCATATGTTTTCTATGAAGTAGATGTCTATAGCAGGTGTTCATACATTCTGGAAATGAAAACTGCATCACTTGTTACTTAGATGGTAGGTTCTTAAAATAGCGGAATGGGTGGGTTAGTCATATTCTACACAAACTGCATTTTCACCCCTGCACATGCCTCTACAGGAAATTTAAAGTCACTGAAAATCATTTCAGCCGTTCCGAATGTAACGTATGAAGGTTATCGTGACAAAATTATGTTCTAGAACCTGTGAATTATAAACATAGAAAATTGTCCATTTTTGACTTTATAGGTAATGTTAAAAGAAATGTAACTTTTTAAAAGATGAGTTTGTTTAAATCTAATAACATAAGATTATTTTTATATAGGAAAAAATTAGGTATGAATGAATTCAGTGAAAATGATTACACCTGATTCTCCTTCAATATTTTTCAAGAAAACTTTTCAAAGTTGCCATTTAGAAGAACTGCAGTCTTTGTTTACAAGGCAACAATGGGCCAGTTACTCAAAAGTTAACCTTAAACTGGCTATCTAGATTCAGATGTTTAAAAGAGATATAAGAAATTGAAAACACCCACTTTCTGTCATAATTATGCATGGAAATTACATTATTTTAGAAGGTGACATCAGATGGACTGCATTCTCAAAGAACTGACAATAAGCATGAGTTTCTCATGTATAAAAGTTAAAAAAAATAAACTTAATTCTCCCATTTAATTCCACAGTATTTGAATTGTCTTGGGTCTCATGCATAAATGAAAACATTAAGAAATACATAAATATGATTATCACAGATCTTGTCATGTAGCAGACAATAACCATTTGCAAATTATATATGTATATAATTACATACATAAAATGCAAAACAAGGATTATTTGCATATAGATTACTCCTGAACACATATCCAATATACTATAAACGATTATCATACAAATACTGTACAACAGGTACCCTTAAAGCAGAGAAAATTTTTTTCATAGTAAAAGAGAAGAAACTAATAGTCTGCTATCCACATCTCAAGTCTCTGGTCAAGTTTAATGGCTTTTAAAAGTCGCTTTAGAAAACATTTTTTTGAAGCAATGTCACTGATAATACAGAACTACAGGAAAAATTACCCATAGACTATATTACTGCTTTTTCATTCCTATGCCCTAGAACAGTGTATGAGAACCAGAATCACCTGAAAAACTAGTAAACATTCAGATTCCTGGGCATTCCCCACAGTAAATTTGGCAGTGTGTGCCAAGAATCTGAATTTCTAACAAGTTTCTTTGTGATAATAATGCCACTAGTCCATGAACCACACTGGACACACTGGATTAGCATTAGAACACATCAGCAAACTGTGGCCCAGGGTTGAATTCAACCTGTTGCATGTTTTCATAACACAAGTTTTACTGGCACACAGCTATGCCCATTCATTTCACATACACACTGTCTGTGGCTGCTTTTGCAGAGTAACAGCAGAATTGAGCAGTTGGATCAAACACCATATAGCCTATATCATAAAGCCTCCAAAACCTTAAATACTATTTGGCCTTTCACAGAAAACATTTGCTGACCCTCACCCTCAAATGCCTCTCCTCCCTATTATCCAGAAATCTTTGACATTCAGAAATAAAATTTACTGATATCAAATACGAAGACATGTACTGAGACCAGAGTATTTCAAATATTTATCATCTTCATCAATGTCTGTGACTAACAGCACTGAGTTACTGACTTTCTTACTGCTATGACAGAATGATGAATGTCTCTTATATTCCACAATTAAAAGTCACAAACTTAACTCTCCTTTCTATACACCTGCAGTTTCAGAGAAATGGTGCTAATAAAATCTACATAGTACAACAGAAAACACACTTGAAACATTAAAATTTGTACTGATAAAATTTCTTATTTGAGAAAATATAGGCAATATAGTAAATTCTTAATTATCCTTGGTAATAAAGACAGGGAGTAGAAGGATAAGTTAAATCATTAATTTCCTCAATAATTTTCTGTATCATCACATTTTATCCTCTGCTTTTCCTATTTCTGCATCACTGGATAGGTTAACAAATAATGAGAAAGTAGCACCAGCACTATGTTGACATCTGGCTTCTACAGAGTGGTGCTTGCTGGCCTTACACCTCTCAGATATGTTTTGCTAGATTTAAACAAATTTTTGCAGTATATGTACTAGTCAATTCCTTCCTCTACCATTTCTTCATATCTTATGACAGGACATTTTAGTTGCTGCACTCCTGGACACATTTGATTTGGCAGTCCCTGGTTTAAATAATATTCAAAGTAAAAAAACTGGGTCATGTAAATAGATCACTTAAATGGTAAGTATAATTAAAGGCTATTATATATATTTATTATGTATACCTATATAAATAAAACTGTAGTTAGTTGTATTAATAAGGAACTAATGGCATCTTAGAGCAAAAGTCTCAGATTGCTATCCAAATGGGGCAATTTAATTTTGTGAAAGTCAATATAGTTTATTCATCCCCACTAAAAGTTTAAGACTAACAACCTTACTTATTATTGATATAATACTGTCTCTAGAGGTTCAGGTTAATTTACATCTACTGAGAAATAAAACCCTTGTTTATTGGGCTATTATATGCACAGTTTTCCAATGAATTATGTATTTGATTGCTAATGAACCATTTATCTTTGAATGAGAAAAATCCCAAACCAGTATTTTATAAATGCTTGCTAAATAGGCAAAACCAGTACAATATTGTAAAGTAATTAGCCTCCAATTAAAATAAATAAATTTATATTAAACAAGAATATGATACTAATAAATTAACAGAAGGAAATTTTGCCAGCTAATACCTGTTGCACAATTGTTGTTAATTCCAAGCAGAGCTGTATGACATTATTCCTTGTAACTGAATAGTCTGTGACAGCAGCAAATGGTGATCTATAAAGGGAAAAGGAAAACTGTGATTAATCGGAACAGCTTTTGAAAGGTCCCCAAAGACAACAACATAAAATAAGGTTTTGAATAATGTGAAATGAATTGTTCTTAAGATTACATAGTGATAAAAATATTCAGAACGTACTTAAGGAAAAAAATTTAAGAGAAATGCTTGGAAGAGAATTAAATACAAGAAACAATGCTTGCTTTCCATCATACTACTTTCTCTTTTTTTAGTTCTTAATACTTAAAAGTTCTCTGGTACTCACAAAGTCTCTTTACTACATCTAAAATAAAATAAAAAATGGCATACTTAATCAAAGACATTTTGGGTTCTTTTCAAATGAAGCTAACATTGTTGAGTCCAGTATCAGCTAGAAAGAGGCACAATCTAGAGCTTAGTCTCATGACAGCTATCACTTACTGAGGACTTACTATGTGCCAGTTATTCTTCTAACTGCTTTACATGTACTAAATTTCACAACTCTTATAGGCACTATTATTGTTGTTTGCTTAGTCACTAAGTCATGTTCATCTCTTTGGGACCCCATGGACTGTAGCCCACTGGACTCCTCTGTTCATGGGATTTCCCAAGAATACTGGAGTCGGTTGCTATTCCCTTTTCCAAGACACTATTATTTACTCCCATTTTACATATGAGACAATTGAGGTACAGCAAGCTTAAGTGAAAACTAGTAAGTGGTGGAGCTAATATTCAAACAGAGGAAGGCTGACTCCCAGATTCCACAGCCCAGAGTTAAACACTGATATACCAATTTCTGTGAGTTTAAGTAGCTTTTCACTTGTACTAAACTAATGGCTTATGTCACTTCAGATCCTTTATCAAACAATTTGGCATACAAATAATATATATTGGTACAAGGTTTATATTTTCAAGAATGTTACAGACAGCAGCAGTCTTCCCAAGCAAGTGTTTTGCCACCAAATGAATTTACAGTGGCCTTCCCTTGTGGCTCAGCTGGTAAAGAATCCACCTGCAATGCGGGAGACCTGGGTTCAATCCCTGGGTTGGGAAGATCCTCTGGAGAAGGGAAAGGCTACCCACTCCAGTATTCTGGCCTGGAGAATTCCATGGACTTTATAGTCCATGGGGTCGCAAAGAGTTGGACACAACTGAGTGACTTTTACTTCCATTATTCTTTATCCTCTTTGTCTATGAATGCCAATTACGTTTTTATGGGACCAGAGATTATATGGGAAGCTCAGTTTAAAGAAAACAAGAACACAAAAAGAAAAGATATGGGGCTAAAAATCTAGTCAGATAACTAGAACTTCAGTGCTTCAGATAACTCTTAAGGCAATTTATATAAAACTGCTTCTTGGTTACGAATGTCTCTCTTATAGAAAAACTCTAGAACTCAAGCACCTCCCATCTCCATAGGTGTCCATATGAGAGGGTCTTTATTAGTTATAGTTTTAAAAATCATATTTTTCACTTACCTATTTTGGCCATTCTAATAGCTATAGAGGGGCATATCACAGATTTAATTGGTATTTTCCCAAAGTTATATGTATTTTCCCTATGTATTTATTATCTATATTTAAGAGCTATTTAATTTCCCTGATAGTTTTCCAACTGGTTTAAGTAGTTTGTGATATTGAAGGAATTGAGTCATATCACCGAAGCTGTCAAATGTATTTATAAAGAGTTATTTGTAGTATTTCTTGTTATCCTTTTAATTTTGATTGACTTCTCAACATACTGTGCTTCCATTTTCATTCATTTAGTTCTTTGATCATTATTATTTGCTCCCTTCTGCTGCTTTGGGCTTATTTTCTATTTTAATTCTTTTACGCATACTTAACATGAGATCTAACCTCTTAAAAATTTAACTGTAAAAGACAGTGTGGGGAAATTAAGAAGATGGCACCAGTCAGTCTCTCTCATCCCCTTGCCCCATGTTCTGTAAACAATGGCTTCACACAGTTATGTAACAGCTGAGATCACTTACAGTACTGCACACACACGTCACAAGGTACTCACTTGGTCGACAGGCTACCTTGTACAGTACGCCTGTATGAGCTTCACCATGAAAGCCCTGGCTACTACAGCACTGGGGGTACACGGGAGTGACATCATGGGTATGTTACATGAAGTTATCTCATGACTACGTTGTGGCTACATTATGGTTATGCTATGGCTATTGCTATGGCTGCTGTGTCAGGCAGGAGAGAGGCTGTGTTATGGCTGTCATGCCAGCCAGGAGAGAATAAACACATCTGCAGTTCCTGTGGCTCCTCGAGTCTTCTTCCAGTCTCTTAGTGCATACCTTATCTATGCTAAGTTCAGTGAACAGTACAGTGTGAACAGCAAAACAACTGGCATCACAAAAGGACCAGCTAAAGACAGTATTGTTATCTATAGGTACAATGTTCTACATCAGGTATCTATAACTTTTTCATCTTGCTTAACTGAAACCTTATGCCCATGCCTGTTGATTTTTTTATTTTCTTGAGAAGAGAGCTTAGATAGCAATTTGAGATCTTTTTTCTCATATAAGCAGTTTTTACAAATTTCCCTTTCAGAACTGCTTTAGCTGTGTCCCACAAAAATTGCATTATTATATTGTCATATATAAAAATTGTATTATTATATTATAATTGAATTTTAATATTGTGACCCTTCTTATTTAACCTTATATGCAGAGCATATCATGAGAAATGCTGGGCTGGATGAAGCACAAGCTGGAATCAAGATTGCCGGGAGAAATAAGAATAACCTTAGATATGCAGATGATACCACCTTTATGGCAGAAAGTGAGGGAAGAACTAAAGAGCCTCTTGATGAAAGTGAAAGAGAGAAAAAGTTGGCTTAAAACTCAACCTTCAGAAAACTAAGATCATGGCATCTGGCAAATAGAAGGGGAAACAGTGGAAACAGTGACAGACTTTATTTTTGGGGGCTCCAAAATCACTGCAGATAGTGATTGCAGCCATGAAATTAAAAGACATTTGCTCCTTGGAAGAAAAGTTATGACCAACCTAGACAACATATTAAAAAGCACAGACATTACTTTACCTACTTTACCAACAAAGGTCCATCTAGTCAAGGCTACGGTTTTTCCAATAGTCATATATGGATGTGAGAGTTAGACTATAAAGAAAGCTGAGCACCAAAGAATTGATGCTTTTGAACTGTGGTGTTGGAGAAGACTCTTGAGAGTCCCTTGGACTGCAAGGAGATCCAACCAGTCCATTCTGAAGGAGATCAGCCCTGTGTGTTCTTTGGAAGGAATGATGCTAAAGCTGAAACTCCAATACTTGGGCCACCTCATGCGAAGAGTTGACTCATTGGAAAAGACCCTGATGCTGGGAAAGATTGAAGTCAGGAGAAGGGGATGAGAGAGGATTAGATGGTTGGATGGCATCACTGACTCAATGGACATGAGTTTGAGTAAACTCTGGGAGTTGGTGATGGACAGGGAGGACCGGTGTACTGCAATCCATGGAGTCAGAGAGTCGGACACAACTGAGTGACTGAACTGAACTGACAAAAATTGTGACTTATCATAATTTTCATTCTGTTCAATGTATTTCTTTTTATTTCCCTTGAGATTTCCTCCTTTTATCCATAGATTACTAGAAGTGTGTTGTTTGATTTCTAATTTGACTGCATTATGGTTAAAGAAGACATTCTGATTTAAATTATTTTGAATGTATTGAAGTTTGTTTTATAATGCAGATGTGGTATACCTTCCTGAATGTTCCATGGACACTTGAAAAGAAATTGTATTACACATTTGTTGAATGAAATGCTCTAAAAATGTCAATTATATCTTGTTATGTGGTAGTGCTCAGCTCTTCTAATCATTATGTTCTGTTTTGAGAGAGGAGATGAAGTATCCAATTGTAATTGTGGATTTATCTATTTCTTCTTTTAGTTCTGACAGTTTTTGCTTCAGGTACTTTGAAATTGTTGCTTGATATTATACAACTTAGAAGTTTGTTTCTTTCTCTTCTTTTTTAATGTGGACTACTTTTAATGTCTCGATTTGTTGCAATATTTCTTCTGTTTTATGTTTTGATTTTTTGGCTCCAAGACATGCGGGAATCTTAGCTCTCTAATCAGGGATAGAACCCTCACCCCCTGCATTAGAAGGCAAAATCTTAATCACTGGACCATCAAGGAATCCCTGTCTCTTCTTTTTTAAATTGTTTACTAGAATAAAAAGCAAAGGAGAAAAGGAAAGATATAAACATGTGAATGTGGAGTTCCAAAGAATAGCAAGAAGAGATAAGAAAGCCTTCTTCAGCGATCAATGCAAACAAATAGAGGGAAACAACAGAATGGGAAAGACTAGAGATCTCTTCAAGAAAATCAGAGATACCAAAGGAACATTTCATGCAAAGATGGGCTCGATAAAGGAAAGAAATGGTATGGACCTAACAGAAGCAGAAGATATTAAGAAGAGATGGCAAGAATACACAGAAGAACTGTACAAAATAGATCTTCACGACCCAGATAATCACGATGGTGTGATCACTGACCTAGAGCCAGACATCCTGGAATGTGAAGTCAAGTGGGCCTTAAAAAGCATCACTACGAACAAAGCTAGTGGAGGTGATGGGATTCCAGTTGAGCTATTTCAAATCCTGAAAGATGATGCTCTGAAAGTGCTGCACTGAATATGTCAGCAAATGTGGAAAACTCTGCAGTGGCCACAGGACTGGAAAAGGTCAGTTTTCATTCCAATCCCAAAGAAAGGCAATGCCAAAGAATGCTCAAACTACCACACAGTTGCACTCATCTCACACACTAGTAAAGTAATGCTCAAAATTCTCCAAGCCAGGCTTCAGCAATAGGTGAACCGTGAACTTCCTGATGTTCAAGCTGGTTTTAGAAAAGGCAGAGGAACCAGAGATCAAATTGCCAACATCCGCTGGATCATGGGAAAAGCAAGAGAGTTCCAGAAAAACATCTATTTCTGCTTTATTGACTATGCCAAAGCCTTTGACTGTGTGGATCACAATAAACTGTGGGAAATTCTGAAAGAGATGGGAATACCAGACCACTTGACCTGACTCTTGAGAAATTTGTATGCAGGTCAGGAAGCAACAGTTAGAACTGGACATGGAACAACAGACTGGTTCCAAACAGGAAAAGGAGTACGTCAAGGCTACATATTGTCACCCTGCTTATTTAACTTATATGCAGAGGACATCATGAGAAACGCTGGACTGGAAGAAACACAAGCTGGAATCAAGATTGCCGGGAGAAATATCAATAACTTCAGATATGCAGATGACACCACCCTTATGGCAGAAAGTAAAGAGGAACTCAAAAGCCTCTTGATGAAAGTGAAAGTGGAGAGTGAAAAGGTTGGCTTAAAGCTCAACATTCAGAAAACAAAGATCATGGCATCCGGTCCCATCACTTCATGGGAAATAGATGGGGAAACAGTGGAAACAGTGTCAGACTTTACTTTTGGGGGCTCCAAAATCACTGCAGATGGTGACTGCAGCCATGAAATTAAAAGACGCTTACTCCTTGGAAGGAAAGTTATGTCCAACCTAGATATCATATTCAAAAGCAGAGACATTACTTTGCCAACAAAGGTCCGTCTAGTCAAGGCTATGGTTTTTCCAGTGGTCACGTATGGATGTTAGAGTTGGACTGTGAAGAAGGCTGAGTGCCGAAGAATTGATGCTTTTGGACTGTGGTGTTGGAGAAGACTCTTGAGAGTCCCTTGGACTGCAAGGAGATCCAACCAGTCCATTCTGAAGGAGATCAGCCCTGGGATTTCTTTGGAAGGAATGATGCTAAAGCTGAAACTCCAGTACTTTGGCCACCTCATGCGAAGAGTTGACTCATTGGAAAAGACTCTGATGCTGGGAGGGATTGGGGGCAAGAGGAGAAGGGGACGACAGAGGATGAGATTGCTGGATGGCATCACTGACTCGATGGACATGAGTCTCAGTGAACTCTGGGAGTTGGTGATGGACAGGGAGGCCTGGAGTGCTGCGATTCACGGGGTGGGAAAGAGTCGGACACGACTGAGCGACTGATGTGATCTGTTCTGATAGGCTCATCTACTGCACTTTGGTGTTTTATATTTTAATTTAAATGTAATATTCACATAGTACACATTAACCCTACATTTCTCAAAACTGTTTGCTACAAGTATTTTTCCAGTTTGTCTTCTATCTTATACTAATCATTTTTTTCCATATTATATAATCAAACAATATATTTCTTTGTATTTTATTGCACATTTTAAAACAATAAGTCTACATCTGGAAATCATTTTGTCTATATTTTCTCCAGTTTCCTTATGAACTAATGCTTCTCGCTTAAATAAATAATATACCTAAAATTACTTTAGTGAACAGGTAGTGCTCCATCATAATTTATTTTAGAAAGGCTTAATCAAGTGCCCCAATTCCATTTATTTAATGACCCTTTTTCCAGTGAAAGTGAAGTTACTCAGTCATGTCCGACTCTTTGTTACTTCATGGACTATACAGTCCATGGAATTCTCCAGGCCAGAATACTGGAGTGGGTAGCCTTTCCCTTCTCCAGGGGATCTCCCCAACCCAGGGATTGAACCCAGGTTTCCCACATTGCAGGTGGATTCTCTACCAAATGAGCCACAGGGGAAGCCTTCTTTCTCCAGGAGTTTTAACATATTGCTTTCTAAATGATTCTATATATCACAGTCTATTTTGTGCTGTGTTCCACTACTGCTTATTACTATTTCAAAACAGTATATTTTTCCAACAAAATTTACTAAAACTTAAGGAATCATTAAGAATTCAAATAATGTTAATTAGAGCAAAATATATGCAATTAATTAATCTGTGTTCTCTGTTAAAAAAAAATTAACCTCTTTAATTGTAAGCAGGATCCAGTTTTAAACAAATCTATACTGATGGAAATTTTCTAAAATGTGTGATTGTAGAAATCATTGCATAGCTACATCTAAATTTATTAAAACTCATTAAAGGGGATAAATTTTATAGAATGTAAATTAGGCCTCAATAAAACTATTTTTTAATGATGTAAGATAAAAGTACTTCTAGGAAAACATCATTTAAAAAAACCACCCAAGACCATTTTTGCTGCACTGAAGCATAAAAATTGGCATTTTAATTAAGAATTCAAAATGCTTCTGGCATGATTAGAAAGAGCTTGGGTTCCTAGTTTTACAAAGGTCAAAGACTGTTAATAAAATCTAAAACTTCATTCAGAAGTGATGAAGTACAGCATGATTTTCCCTATAAATTCTTAAAAAAAATACTCATTTGATCTTTAAAATGTAGCAAAAGAAAAATCTATTTGATAACTGAATGCGTGTAGCAAACTGAACTCTAAGGTGTGTTTTCCACTTTCCTGATCCTTCACATTTCAAGTAGGACCAGTTTCTCACTCAAGATTAAGTGTCCAAAAAAAATGGGAAAAAAATCTAAACATATAGCAAGGAAAACATAAATTTTATCTTGTAGTGAATCCCCCTAACGTTTTCATTTTAAAGGTAAATCACATACAACTATACTGACAACCATTCTTAGCTAGCATATATTAATATTTGGTATTATGATCTTGGCTATACACATACATAAATAAAAGAAGGCTGACAGGTTCCAATCTTCATGAGTTACCAAAGATGACTTATGAGATAAGTCATCAAGATGAGATAAGCTCATCATGACTTAATGAGATAAAGAAATGTATCATTACAGAATCGCTGAACACGATCAGTTTGAAAACAAAATTATGAGAGGAATTTGTTTCTCAGTCTCAAAAAACCCCAAGTTAGAGCTCAGGCTACTTAGAAAAAAATAAGTGGCTGACTTAAAGGAAATTAAGTTCATGGCATGAAAACTTTTTGATGCCAAAAGTTAAAAGTTTTTTAAAAAAGATAAAATCCTTGACTCATTAATAAATGGCCATTACAGAAACTATCCTACATAGATCTTAAAATACGCAACTATCCTCAAATCTAATGGATAATATAATGCTTATACTTCTAACAAAAAAGTTATTGATACTATAAAAAACTTACTTGTTGTACATTCTTCTCAAACAAAAGCATTTATGGAAAGGTTATTAATGTTTCAGAAATCCTAAACAAATTAGAAGCTAATAAGAAAAGCTAAGAGTTAATCAGGAAATCTGAAAGGCCTTAATATTTCTCAGGTTGACATTGCTGAGCCTGAGGGGCAGTGTGTGAACAGCAGCCTTGCTAACATCACTGCTCATTTCTGGAACAAGAGGTGCCAAGTGGGAGCAGTGAGCACACAAGAGGAAATAAGACCAAACAACAAGCATCTGGTAGTGTTTGGGGTAGTTTTCTCTGCCTCTATAATTTTTCCCTGGTATAGAAATAACTTTTGTCCTATATTTCCTTATCATGAAAGAAGAAATTAGTTCAACCACTTTCTTAGATAAAGGAAAAGATTTCAAAGAATACATTTCTTTCCTTAGCATCCCAACCTTTATGCCTTAAATATTTAAAAGGTTTTCAATGATATAAAGATATCGCATTGATCCCTTCAAAACAGAATGGTCCTAAAATGTAGAAACAATTAGAAATAGGTATTAATGCTAAAAATGAGAGAAAAGATTAAACTTTCACTATAAATAGTAAAATAAACTTTTTCTATAAATAATACTTTTGAACATTTTTAATAAGGTTATGGCACAACATAGAACATAAATTGATCTGTAAACCTCAAAGTATAGATTCATTTTGGCAAAGCCATATAAAACTGCAAGAAAGATGAGGTGTGAAAAATAGCAGGACGTACGTTAAAAATAGACAAGTAAACCATGAACTGAAAATAAACAATAAAAATATTAACCAACTGTGATTCCTATCTGAGGTTTTTCCTCTGGGAAAGTCTGTTGTTTTATTCGTTGCTATTTAAAATAAGAAGGAAAAAAAAGGATTTTGTTAGCCTTAGATTTTATTTAAGAAATGTTAGGAGCTGTTTTTTTAAAATAAGTGTTGTTTATTTCAAACATTTTAAATATTATTTAAATAGAAGCTCCACTGAAATTGCGGGTTTTGTGATTTGTAAACATCTCCCCTAGCATTCTTTCAGTGATATTAAAATATCTCATTGATGTCTTCAAAGTAGAATGAGAAATAAACTTTCTAGAAACAAAATTTTACATAGCACTTTGAAGTATCAAGGCCAGAAACAGAAAAGTGGTATTCTTCTTTAGCATTTGAAGAGAAACACCCAAGTACAAATATATGTTTATATATGCTGCATTCCAAAGAATTACTTTCTCAAAATTCTGAAGAATCAGTCCACATTCAAAAGGAAATGTAGTATAACAAAGGAACAAGATAAAAGTGAAACCAGAAGGGCTTTTGTATTACAACAAACATAGATTCAAATGATAATTTTCACACTCGTGAATAACTTTAGGCAAGTTACTTCATGTTTCATATGTAAAATGGTGATAATGATTATCTGTTCTGTGAGAACTCAGTGAGTCAATACATGCAAAGCATCTAGTTCAGTATGCAACTAAAGATTTTTTTCCTATTTTTTCTTTTCCTTTCTTCTCCTTCAAGTGACATCAAATAAAAATTGCAATAATGTCATCATATTGCTGTGCATGAAAGTTCACCCCAAAATGTAAAACAGGTGTAATGCCAAAACTCAAATTTTAAAAATTAAGCCAGTTGCTTAGCATCAAAATAACCATACTCAACTGAGAGAATTTATTTTTCAACCAGAGCATTATATATATCAGAGGAATAAACCAAGGTTAAAGTCCAATGCTTGGCAGTATTTGATTGCAGTGACCATTTCAAACCCTCCAAATTAATCTACAATGACAAGTCAATATAATTTCTATGGAACTTTTATAATTAAGTACTTAAGCTCTAAATTCTTCAAAACGAAAATAAAAAAGACAAGATACATTCTTACCTTATATAAACAAAGCACAAAAACAGATCAGTTTGGGTCTAGAACTTAATATGAACTAAATCAGAGAAGAGATAGTTAAATCATGATTTTACAAATCACTAACAAATTTTGTTAGTATTTTGTTCTTTCAAATTATGTAAAGGGAAATAAGATGAATATATTTTTCATATCACTTTGGTGAACAAGGTCAATGATTTACAGACTATTAGTGCTTATAAGAGAACTTCAAATTCTCCAGATCTTACATCCTTATTCTAGAAAGAAAAACATAGGTTAAGGTTCAATATTAGGCAGAACTGAAACTCATCTCTTTCTTATTAGCCCCTCGGTCTTTTATACTATTTCATGATGAGTTTTGGCAGGGATTCACAACAGCAGTCATGGAGAATACGGCTCTTTTGGCTTTTCTAGTGTTGATTAATGTGTCTAGCTTTTGGTGTAGTTTGTAGGATACCCTGAAACAAGAGGACATGTGGAGTGTTGTGTTGTGCTCTAGCTACTACCTAGAAGACATTTTTTCTTTGAAAGGAATAAAAATATAACCTAAATACACATCTGTTAACAATCTCTAATAAAAGTCAGGAAAACTTTCCTGGGCTACTTGTCAGGAAAACAAACAGTGTAAATATTTTACCTGGCACAGTTACAGATAAAATCCTATTACATTTATATTTGACTTTGGAACCTTTCAAAATTTGTATTGGGCTTCCCTGGTGGCTCAGATGGTGAAGAATCTACCTACAATGCGGGAGACCTGGGTTTGATCCCTGGATTGGGAAGATCCCATGAAGAAGGGAAATGCTATCCACTCCAGTGTTCTTGCCTGAAGAATTCCATAGACAGAGGAGTCTGGCAGGCTATTATTCATGGGGTCGCGAAGAGTTGGACGTGACTGAGCGACTTTCACTTTTCACTTTACTTTTATGGCAGTGGAGAAGCAAAGTCAAGTTCCCAAATACAGAAGTTGTTTAGTTGCTACATCATGTCTGACTCTTTTGTGACCCCAAGGATTACAGACCACCAGGCTCCTCTATCCACAGGACTTCCCAGCCAAGAATACTGGAGTGGGTTGGCATTTCCTTCTTGCACTCATCATTTGCCTTTCCTCCTTGCCAATACCTCTAAAAGACTTGAGTCTATGAAAAGTCAAAGTCTGATATTATGCAAAACTATCCTGAACTACTAACCATTTCGCAGAAAAATTTCTTCAGAGTTATCACTTACATTTAACTCACAATCAACCCATGAATTCCAGCTTTCATTAATTCTAAATAAAAAGACTAAACTGTTGCTTGTAAGATTATATATATCCTGATTCCCTAATTTACCACATACTTGCAGTCTTACCCTGCCTAAACTGTCAGCAGCATTTGACCTTATCAACCACTTCACTTTTTCCCTAAAACTCTTTATTCCCATCTTAAACGTTCTCACCACATACACAAAAAAGGTAATTATGTGAGCTTATAAATTATATTAACTAATCTTATTGTGGTAAGCATTTTGCAACATGTATGTGTATCAAATCATCACATTGTACAGCTTAAACTTATACAATGTTATACATCACTTGTATCTCAATAAAGTTAGGAAAAATACAAAAATATCAACACTCCCTCTCCCCAAATATACCAAAAAAACTCTTTCCTCCTTTTGCTCCCATGACACCACTCTCAACAAATTCTAGCCTATGGAGTCTCTGGTCATACCTTCTTATTTTTTCCCCATAAGCTGAACTTCTAATCATCCTTCAATTGGTGGTGGTCTGCAGCAGTCATTCCTTATCTCAGTTCGCTTCATTCACTCAAAAAACTTCATTGAGTACCTACTATAGGCCAAGAACTCTTCCAGATAACTGTGACTGCAGTGAACAAAGCAAATGAAAATCCCTGCTCTCTTGAAGCATACATCATGTATAGAGTTGTCAGATAAAAACAAGACTAACACATAGGCAAATTATATAGAATGTTAGAAGGGTTTAAGTCTTACGGAAAACAAATATAACAGAAAAAGAGGAATTCATTCTAAAAATCACCTTCAGTTCAGTTCAGTCGCTCAGTTGTGTCCGACTCTGCGACCCCATGAATCGTACCATGCTAGGCCTCCCTGTCCATCACCAACTCCCAGAGTTCACTCAAACTCACCTCCATCGAGTCGGTGATGCTATCCAGCTCATCCTCTGTCATCCCCTTCTCCTCCTGCCCCCAATCCCTCCCAACATCAGAGTCTTTTCCAATGAGTCAACTCTTCACATGAGGTGGCCAAAGTACTAGAGTTTCAGCTTTTGCATCATTTTTTCCAAAGAACACCCAGGACTGATCTCCTTCAGAATGGACTGGTTGGATCTCCTTGCAGTCCAAGGGACTCTCAAGAGTCTTCTCCAACACCACAGTTCAAAAGCATCAATTCTTCGGTGCTCAGCTTTCTTCACAGTCCAACTCACATCCATACATGACTACTGGAAAAACCATAGCCTTGACTAGATGGACCTTTGTCAGCAAAGTAATGTCTCTGCTTTTGAATATGCTATCTAGGTTGGTCATAACTTTCCTTCCAAGGAGTGAGTGTCTTTTAATTTCATGGCTGCAATCACCATCTGCAGTGATTTTGGAGCCCCCAAAATAAAGTCTGACACTGTTTCCACTGTTTCCCCATCTATTACCTATGAAATGATGGGACCAGATGCCGTGATCTTAGTTTTCTGAATGTTGAGCTTTAAGCCAACTTTTTCACTCTCCTCTTTCACTTTCATCAAGAGGCTTTTTAGTTCGTCTTCACTTTCTGCCATAAGGGTGGTGTCATCTGCATATCTGAGGTTATTGATATTTTTCCCGGCAATCTTGATTCCAGCTTGTGCAAAAATCTCCTTACACCACCATATTAATATATTTAGGACTATCACCCATATTTTAATGATTCCCAAATCTCTATCCACCATGTATCTTTTCTGAGTAGCAATATTCTAAAGAACTTTTCACAATCATGGCCAACACTCAGCACTTGTCCTCCACCATAACTCGTTCCTCCTATTTTGATAATGGCTTCACCATCCACTGGATGAGCCAAGTCAGATACCTTTATTCACCCTAGATGTCTCCCTTTTCCTTAGTCTCTATATCTGTCTCTAATATTCTTCTATCCCCACTCCTGCTTCTCCAATTAAATATCTCAGTCAATAGCAAGCAGTGCAGAGAATCAACTCTGTGGTCAGATGACTGGAATGAATCCTGGCTCCACCACTTACTTCCTATTTGGTTTTTAACTTAACTTTTGCCTCTGAATGTTGTATTTTTCCTATCTGCAAAATGAAGACAACTCTCCTAGGTTTGCTTTAAGTGAATGTGGCTGGTAGTATCAGAATCACTAATAGTAGCAATAGCATGATTAGAGTTGGCACTCCATATTGGCAAGTTCCATATCTATGGGTGCAGCCAAACTTGATTCAAAATATTTGGGAAAAAAAGATTGCAGAGAGCTCCAAAGAGTAAAATTTGAGTTTGTTGCACAAGGGCAGTTATGTACATAGCATGTATTAGATATTATAAGTAATCTACCAATGATTTAAAACATAAAGGAGGATGTGCATAGGTTTTATACAAATACTATGTCATTTTATATAAGGGACTTGAGAATCCTCGAATTTTGGTATCTGAGGGGTCCTGGAACTAACTCCTGGGCAGATAACAAGGGACAAATACTCCTAAAACAACCTCTTAACTGGTTTCACTTCTTTTAGCCTTATTCTTCACCTAATATTTCCCAACACTATAGCCCAAGTCATCATCCAAATTCACAGGTCTGAAAACAACAGTGATTCTAAACAGCTCCCTATATGCCTTCAGCATAAAGACCAAATACCTTAAAATGACAAAGAATTATTTTTGTTCTTCTTCTTTCCCTTTTAAAACTTAATCTGTTAAAGCATAATCATTATAGGCAAGCCAGCCTGGAGCTAAACTTTCCTCAGAAAAATCTTCAAAATATAAACTTAAGTTTCTTTTTTCAATTTATAGTCTAGTCAGAAGATTTTTGAGGTTATCACAAAGTTGTCTCTTTGTTTCTTCAAAGTATATATTTCATTTTTATGGCCAAAATGTTAAATGGCCTTTGATTTAATTATCACTGTAGTATTATATAATTCAAAATAAGGATTATGAGAACCTTTGCAGCAATGGAAGCCTAACAGATGAATTAATTTATTTCCTTCAAGCTTTTTCTCACATTTTTTTTTCCTATGAAACAACACAAAACACCACTGATTGTATAAATTACTATGTATGTGTGTGTGTATGCTCATGTATGTTTGCAGATAAACTAGCATTTACTAAGGATGTGGTCTTAGATGATACAAATAATGCAACCATAATAAATTATATAATACAATGGAATTTCAGAAATTATTATATAATGTTCTAGAAGCCATTATGTGACTTTATAAACATTACCTGCCATTAAGAAGTAAACACATTCTCTAATCATTCTATTTATTTATTTCATAAGTACTAATGTAAAAAGAAAATAATGAAATTTACTGAATAAAATATAAAGGCTTCACAAATTTATAATATAGGATAGGTGATATAAGAAGATATAACTAAAAATCAAATATATTTTCTGTAAGTTTCCCAATTACTGAGAAGCTTCTTGAAACAAGTATATTACATTACTTAAGGATAAGCTATAGTTTAAATATATTTACTTATTGATCATTATACAACTTATAGAATCTATGTTTAAATGACAATTCATACAATTGATAAATGTGGGTTAAACAATTTAAAGAATTTAATGGTGTCATAAGAGAAATATGCTGTCTACCAATTAATTATCCAAAAAGCTAACAATATACAGCCTACTGTTCAGATCTGGATTTAGTATTATCATGTTACATGTTTGGAGAAGGGAATGGCAACCCACTCCAATATTCTTGCCTAGAGAATTCCATGCACAGAGAAGCCTGGTGGGCTCCAGTCCATGGGGCTTCAAAGAGTCGGACACGACTAAGAGACTAACACTTTCAACTTCGTGATATATTATTAGTAATATATATATATAAACTTAGACATTATAGAAATAAGTAAAATTATCTTAACTTTTACCTTAGACATAAAAACACTTTATTTTTAATATAAAGTATTATAGTTTAAAAAAAGGAAAAAATATAATACAGTTGAACTTCAAACAACAAGAGGGTTAGGAGTCTCAACCCTGCACAGTTGAAAATTCATGTGTAACTTTATACTCAGCCCATATTCACAGACTCATTCAACGGACGATTATGACGTGTAGTACTGTAATGAATATTGATTGAAACAAACAAACAACTATATTTAAGTAGACCCATGCACTCCAAACCCATGCTATTCAAGGGTCACTGTGTATATATGTATATACATATGTGCATGCGTGATCAGTCGCTAAGTCATGTCTGACTCTTTATGACCCCATGGACTGTAGCTAGCTGGGCTCCTCTATCCATGGAATCTTCCAGGCAAGAACACTGGAGTGGGTTACCATTTCCTTCTTTAAGGGATCTTCCCAAACCCAGGATCAAACCCACGTCTCTTGCATCTCCTGCATTGGCAGGTGGAATCTTTACCACTGAGCCACCAGGAAAGCTCATATATATCTGTACATGTATGGAAATCCTACTGACATTTATTCAAGAAAAAATTCTAGTAAACTTCTATATATCAGAGTTTCTCAGACAAAATATTTTTTTGATTATTTAACCATTATAACATAGTATACATCCTGGTGGATTATAGTCCATGGGGTCACTAAGAGTTTGAGCAACTAACATTCTTATGTCCCTCAGAAAAAATTTTCAAAAACGAAAACTTTAGTTTTAATACTTGTAATGTTTCACAATTAAAATGTTTAATCACATATATAATTTTAACAACCTTTTTCATTTTATATTATGAAAACTTTTATGTTATTTTATGTGTTCAAAACAAATGAAATTAACTAAACTAGCAAAAAAAGGACCAAAATTGTGTCTGTAATATCCAAAATTGACTGTGCAATGTGAATAATAATATAGAATGGATAAAGCAAACGTAATGAGACATACAATGCACACTATGAAAATGTCAGTGTCTAATTACCTGTTTAAAACAATAAATAGAATGTTGATGTTTGCTTCTTTAAATATGACCAATGAATGAAAAGCACATAGAAAATCAGGAGACAAAGCAAGGCAGTATTACAAATCTTGTGATAGCCAAAAATGATTTTGCTTATAAAGCAGAAAATGTATTTTAAAACTGTCAGGAACTAATGACTGATTAGCTAGTCAGTTGAATATAAAATCTTGCAAATATAAAATTTTGCAAATAATTAGTATCACAATGCCTATATTGTGGTAAATCATAATTAGATATTTTTTACTTAATATTCCTCTACTTATCAATTTATCAATAAGCAATCTTTTCACAAGAAAATGAAATAATGTTATATTCAAACTGATGTCTGAAGAGGATAACTTATGAAACATGTAAAAGGTTTTACCTGTCCAACCAAGCAAGCAGACTCTTGGCTGCTCCAATCAGATCCACAACTGAAGTCAGAAAGTCATTTGGCAATTTTCGACTGGTTCTCCCATCATAATGGCCACTCCTTCTCCTCCCTGTTATAAAGTTCTGTAGATTTTTGGCAGATGCATTCAACTTGTGAGAAAGAGTTTTTAGATTTTCTGTTTCCAAGCCATAATTCTGAATTATAAAAAGAGAGAAAACAAATATACTTACAATCAATATTTTATTCAGTCAACATTTACTGAGTACTTTACTATATGTACAGGCAATGGAACAAGTATTAAGAGTTAAACATGAATAAGATAGGATTCCTGGCCTAGCAGAATTCATAGTCAAATGAGGATTTGAGGAAACATCAGATAAACAAATTACAATAAAATGTGTAAGTACTAACATGAACATGGAGAGATGAGGGCATAGTATCTTGGAACTAAGGCACCCAAGACAGAAAAATTATAAGGACTCATAAGCAGTTTCTTTTTTAAGCAAACCTAAGTTCATTTACTTGTGAAATTCATAATTATCAACAATTATTTTTGATTATCTATTCTATTAGCATATGTATAGTCATGAAGACTCTTGAGAGTCCCTTGGACTGCAAGGAGATCCAACCAGTCCATTCTAAAGGAGATCAGCCCTGGGTGTTGTTTGGAAGGACTGATGCTGAAGCTGAAACTCCAGTACTTTGGCCACCTCATGAGAAGTGCTGACTCACTGGAAAAGACCCTGATGCTGGGAGGGATTGGGGGCAGGAAGAGAAGGGGACGACAGAGGATGAGATGGCTGGATGGCATCACTGACTCGATGGACGTGAGTCTGAGTGAACTCCGGGAGTTTGTGATGGACAGGGAGGCCTGGCGTGCTGCGATTCATGGGGTCGCAAGGAGTCGGACACAACTAAGCGACTGAACTGAACTGAACTGATAGTCATGAAAGTAGACAGTAGGAAAAATTATGTTTCCCCAAAACGAGCAAAGTAAGTACAACCCAACAATAAAATACATCATATACAATATAACTTTCCTTCTGTGTCCTCTTCATAATGACTCACATAGGAAGTTTCTTTTATGATATGGTATACATAGTAAACCTCTGCATCCTTAGGGAACCAATACACTTTCTCCTTTTTATAATACAAATTTTAAAACTAAACTTTTAATTTTGTCATGGTTGCATTAGCTCAGTCAAGTATGAATCACATCTAAAGAAATCATAATGACTTTTTTGTAAGTATAATTGTTCTTCTTTTCCTTGGTCTCAGTTTTCAATTTCTAGTAATATACAGTGCATGTGTGCTAAGTCACTTCAGTCGTGTCAGATTCTTTGCAACCCTATGGACTGTAGCCTGCCAGGCTGCTCTGTCCATGGGATTCTCCAGGCAGGCAAGACTACTGGAGTGAGTTGCCATGCCCTCTTCCAGGGAATCTTCCCAACCCAGGGATCAAACGAGCATCTCTTATGTCTCCTGCATTGTCAGGTGGGTTCTTTACCACTAGCACCACCTGGTGAGCCCACAGTAATATATAGTATCTCACCCCAAATATTCCAAGAAGGATTTCTATGAATAAATACAAATAATTTTTTTAAACCATATTCAATGGGGACATATTGTAGGATCCTCTCAAATAAACTTCAGCGAAAGATTTCCCAAGTTACAACTAAATTTTAAAACAGGTAATTGTGAGTTGTAAAACACTTCTAAGAAAGGCCGGTTAACCTGATCAGAGGATGACCTTGATCAAACTACTTGGCAACATGTACACTATTTTCATGTGTAAAATTAAAAGTATTATTAACATAGAAAATCATGAAAGTTGAAGAATGTTAGATAGTCTCTGAGGCACAAACAAATTCTAACTTTGATTTAGCCTTTCCTTTTACAGTTAAGTAAAGTGAGGGAGACTTTTTGATTTGCTTTAAAGAGCTCAGAGCTTAGAGCAGACAGAAATCAGAATGGGACTGTAAGTTACCAGGCCACCTATGAGAGAATACCTCTACACTCACTCCTTTGCACTACTAATCTGTTCCTGTTCATGCAGGGTAGGAGAAACAAATGAAGCAAAATGGAAGAAAGTAATAGGGAAAATGAAAAAGGGAAGCAAATATAACAACAGATTTAGCTCTATTATCAAGTCAACAATTATTGCGTACCTAAGTTTACATGAAATTTAGGTTTATTTTTTTCTATGGTAAATTTAAGGAAAGAAATAAAAAAGGGAGTGGGAAGAGGATTTGGACGCAAAAACATTAATACCAACTTATGTATGTTACCACTAAAGATTTAATAATGATAAAAATCTGACTGTTCTTTGCTGAAAATTAATAGTTTTACTAAAAGAAAAGTTTTAGAGCCATAGATTCAAAACACACACACACATAATATATTAAATATTCACTGTTAAATTTGAACTGCAATAGTCTTGTCAAGTTAAAAGGTTTGGTTTACACAAATAAAACAACATTCTATTCAAATTCTATTGCATCTGAGCATGAATTATTTGTGAGACATTTAGGAGATTTTATCCAGCATGTCTGTATGTTATGAAGAAAATCCTCTTAGAACAGATACTCTAATGACTAAAAAAAAAAATTATATTAACTAAACTTAAAATGAAACTTCTGAAGTACTTGAAAATATTATCAGAAGTTTTTCTCTGTGTTAAAGCATTTTCCCTGAAGTACAACAGTGTCTGCTTTTTTCATTTCTGTATATTAATCATTTTAATGAGAAAATATTTGCATTTGCTCAGAGAAGCTCAAATTTAAGTAGTTTAAAAATGAGGAACCTAATCGATCTGGTAACATAACTTGAACTCTATAGCCATTAGTGCCCACAAAAGATCCATTTAAACTATCTCCTTATATACAATCATCTCAAATATTTTATTAGAAATGGTAAAAGTGATTTTAAAAGAATACAGATTCTCTCATAAATAAAAATCTGTAGGCAAAGTACAACTACTTTGAAGCTTTCAAACTTTAAGATAGTATTACATTAAAAAAAAATACAGCTCAAGAATTAAGATAATCCAAAAATCTTCTGGACAAAATCTGGTAAGATACAGAGGTCTTCTAAGTTGGAAGCCTACTAAAGAAATACCCTTTATGAAGGAAATTCAGATAAAAAATGTGGGAAACAGAGTAACCCAGTAGCAAGAACAGACAAAATATGCATAGTAGAAGATGGAGAAAGAAATTCTTAAAAGTTATTTTAGTTAACAAATATAACTAGTTGAACTATTACTAGTTAAACCAATAATTCAAAAGCATTTAAGAAATTCTAGAGGAGTATAAAAATAGTTTAGCAGCTTATCTGTATATAACACTGTCTATCATCCTCTGTCATCCCCTTCTCCGTCTGCCCCCAATCCCTCCCAGCATCAGAGTCTTTTCCAATGAGTCAACTCTTCTCATGAGGTGGCCAAAGTACTAGAGTTTCAGCTTTAGCATCATTCCTTCCAAAGAAATCCCAGGGCTGATCTCCTTCAGAATGGACTGGTTGGAGCTCCTTGCAGTCCAAGGGACTCTCAAGAGTCTTCTCCAACACCACAGTTCAAAAGCATCAATTCTTTGGAAAGATATAAACATCTGAATGCAGAGTTCCAAAGAATAGCAAGAAGAGATAAGAAAGCCTTCTTCAGCGATCAATGCAAACAAATAGAGGAAAACAACAGAATGGGAAAGACTAGGGATCTCTTCAAGAAAATCAGAGATACCAAAGGAACATTTCATGCAAAGATGAGCTCGATAAAGGACAGAAATGGTATGGACCTAACAGAAGCAGAAGATACTAAGAAGAGATGGCAAGAATACACAGAAGAACTGTACAAAATAGATCTTCACGACCCAGATAATCACGATGGTCTGATCACTGACCTAGAGCCAGACATCCTGGAATGTGAAGTCAAGTGGGCCTTGGAAAGCATCACTACGAACAAAGCTAGTGGAGGTGATAGAATTCCAGTTGAGCTATTCCAAATCCTGAAAGATGATGCTGTGAAAGTGCTGCACTCAATATGCCAGCAAATTTGGAAAACTCTGCAGTGGCCACA
This sequence comes from Bos taurus, assembly GCF_002263795.3. NCBI lineage: Eukaryota > Metazoa > Chordata > Mammalia > Artiodactyla > Bovidae > Bos > Bos taurus. The sequence continues at coordinate 121,865,140 of NC_037357.1, forward strand.
GGACTGGAAAAGGTCAGTTGTCATTCCAATCCCAAAGAAAGGCAATACCAAAGAATGCTCAAACTATCGCACAATTGCACTCATCTCACACGCTAGTAAAGTAATGCTCAAAATTCTCCAAGCCAGGCTTCAGCAATAGGTGAACCGTGAACTTCCTGATGTTCAAGCTGGTTTTAGAAAAGGCAGAGGAACCAGAGATCAAAATGCCAACGTCCGCTGGATCATGGAAAAAGCAAGAGAGTTCCAGAAAAACATCTATTTCTGCTTTATTGACTATGCCAAAGCTTTTGATTGTGTGGATCACAATAAACTATGGAAAATTCTGAAAGAGATGGGAATACCAGACCACCTGATCTGCCTCTTGAGAAATCTGTATGCAGGTCAGGAAGCAACAGTTAGAACCGGACATGGAACAACAGACTGGTTCCAAATAGGAAAAGGAGTACGTCAAGGCTGCATATTGTCACCCTGCTTATTTAACTTATATGCAGAGTACATCATGAGAAACGCTGGACTGGAAGAAACACAAGCTGGAATCAAGATTGCCGGGAGAAATATCAATAACCTCAGATATGCAGATGACACCAACCTTATGGCAGAAAGTAAAGAGGAACTCAAAAGCCTCTTGATGAAAGTGAAAGTGGAGAGTGAAAAAGTTGGCTTAAAGCTCAACATTCAGAAAATGAAGATCATGGCATCCAGTCCCACCACTTCATGGGAAATAGATGGGGAAACAGTGGAAACAGTGTCAGACTTTATTTTTCTGGGCTCCAAAATCACTGCAGATGGTGACTGCAGCCATGAAATTAAAAGACGCTTACTCCTTGGAAGGAAAGTTATGACCAACCTAGATAGCACGTTCAAAAGCAGAGACAATACTTTGCCAACAAAGGTTCGTCTAGTCAAGGCTAAGGTTTTTCCTGTGGTTATGTATGCATGTGAGAGGACTGTGAAGAAGGCTGAGTGCTGAAGAATTGATGCTTTTGAACTGTGGTGTTGGAGAAGACTCTTGAGAGTCCCTTGGACTGCAAGGAGATCCAACCAGTCCATTCTGAAGGAGATCAGCCCTGGGATTTCTTTGGAAGGAATGATGCTAAAGCTGAAACTCCAGTACTTTGGCCACCTCATGCGAAGGGTTGACTCATTGGAAAAGACTCTGATTCTTGGATGGATTGGGGGCAGGAGGAGAAGGGGACGACAGAGGATGAGATGGCTGGATGGCATCACTGACTCAATGGACATGAGTCTCAGTGAACTCTGGGAGTTGGTGATGGACAGGGAGGCCTGGCATGCTGTGATTCATGGGGTCGCAAAGAGTTGGACACGACTGAGTGACTGATCTGATCTGATGTGATACTACTTTAACAAAAGAGGTGGGTTAGTTGATCCTGCAAGTTAATTTTTATCATATTAGAACTCAATTCTAAGTAGCTCAAAATCAATTACTGACAACACAGATACCATTTTGCCTTTTCCTTCATGAAAATGGATGGTTTGTTCTGACTCACTATGTCACCAGTAAATCACACTCCCCAGCCTACCATGTAAAGAAGCAACAAGTAAATGAACTGCCTCTTTGTTTTGGCCAAAGGTATGCAGGTGAGAGTTACTGTCCTGACATTTTTAAAATGCAGGTTTATTCACTGCAGGCTTGCTTTTACTGGATACTCATGGGACAACTAGGCATTACTATTGGTATAGAAAGGACTAAATCAATTAAACAAAAGCTTGGACATGAAATGTACTGTGCTATTTTCTTTATCCTATGTTACCTATGTGGCCAACAACATTCATGCCAGGAATCAGGTGTGACTCCACAAGGATTCAACATAGCCAGTCTAGTCTTAAAGAACTGGTGCTAAGTTTCTACTGTTCTCTCAACTATATGCATGGAAAAGCACATGAAAGAAAGAAACAACATTTTAGAAAGTCAAGTTGGCTATACCCTCACTAGTGGCAAATTCTCACTACACACTTAACTGAAAATATTAGTACAATGCATTTTACAATGTCAATGCTATTTTCTTCAGAGCTCTTAATCTGAATGCATCATGTAATACATGTTTAAGTTTTATAATACTTTATAAATACAAGTGAGTCCTAAAAGGATTGCTTTAACAAATAGTTTCAGAAATAAATTATTTTGAGATGAATGAACCAAGCAATTATGCTGCAAAGAAACAAATCCTAGCAAGTGACATCAAATTTTTCATGCAAAATACCTATTACATTAAAAGTACATGAAGAATGAAATAAAAACTGTTCTTATCCTGTCATAAATGATTCACTTGTACTTCTCAATACAAGTTGTATTGTCAGAACATAAATTGAGGACTATACATTAAACTATATATATATGCTCTATTATTTTAGTTAATAGAAGGTGCTCTCTATTGAAGCACATCAAATGATAGCATAACAGCTTGAAAGAGTTAATATAATTCCAAATCATGAAAAGCTTCTTTCTTTCTAAGATAACATTGTACAAACAGTATATTAAAGTGAAAGTGAAGTCGCTCAGTCATATCCAACTCTTTGCGACCCCATGGACTGTAGCCTACCAGGCTCCTCTGTCCATGGGATTTTCCAGGCAATAGTACTGGAGTGGGTTGCCATTTCCTTCTCCAGGGGATCTTCCCAACCCAGTGATCGAACCCGGGTCTCCCGCATTGTAGACAGACGCTTTATCATCTGAGCCACCAGGGAAGTCCTTACAAACAGTATATAGATGGAGCTTAATAAATCTATGTTACATAAATGAACAAGTCACTGAATATACTTTTGATTTTCATTAGCTTCCATGACATTTATTTCCCATCAGGACTAATTTTAAAACAAGGCAGAAAAATATTCCATTGCTTAAATGAAACAATGAAATTTGGTAACTTCTCTGTGTCTTCCTTATATTTCAGAGTCAGAGGCTGTATTGGCAAGAGAAAAAAATTATACAGTTCTCTGGAGAAAGGTAGAGAACTTCATTCAGTAAGCTAGCATCCATTTAATATCCTCTGTGTGTCCAGCACCAGGCAGAAAGCACACTGAGAACCAAAAAACCAAAGCAAAGATTTATAATGTGACACAAAGTGCAAAGTGCCGTTCTTGCCATCACTTCCCACTCTTCAGCAGCTAAATCAAAATTCTTCCTTTTCTCTGAACATCCCAAACTCTTTCACAATTCTGTCTTTACACATATTTTTCTGCCTAGATAACTTTTCTCCAGCTTTTTTATCTGGCAAACACCTACTTATCCTGCAAGTCCCAATACAGATCCCACTTACATTTCCTGGATCCCTCAGTAGTGTTTATCATCTAATTCTGCTTTCCCCTGGGATTTTTTTTGTTTTAAATCTATATTATCTTTTAACTACTCTTGTCCTCTTTACTGGACTATAGACATTTTAAGAGCACAGACTATGCCTTTTTCATCTTTGTATTCTCTGTGGTAGCACTGTATGAGCATGAATATATAATTGTTAAAAGAAGAAATAAATACAATAGATGTAGGAAAAAGTAGAATGTCAGTAGAGACATTACAGATTTGAAGAGACAAAACATAGTTTCCCGTTCCCAACAGCACAACTGCTGTTGCAATCAACTCAGCTTGCTGGGGAGGGCTCTCACCTTCTGATTTTATAATGTCATAGAGAAATACATCCGGATTCATTGCTCAAATATTTGCTTTATATTTACTGGAAAACATCTACTGCATAAAGTGTAAGCTATGTCCACTTTTAAGCTGCTGATGTATAGCCATTAGGAAGCAGTGAAAATGAAGTTTAACATTTGACCTCTTTGAGGAAGAAACATAGAAAGAATGAATTTAATGTTTTCATTTTCCCCCCCAAGAAAATGATGCAACACTAGAGTGCTTAAACCCAGAACTGCATGGCAGTGGTTTATATCTCTCATACCATCATTTTAAGTAAGTTGAGGTCAGCAGAGTTTATCATGGGCCAAACTCCAAAGTCTACAGGTCTAGATGATTTGTAGGTAGTACCATAATGACCAATCTCATTCTCTTATTCAAAGTGACAGACTGGAACTCAGCATGTGAATGGTTCATTTATGAGAAGACCTGCTTATGACACATTCACTCTAGATTTCAAGCTCTAACATGCTCAACTTTACTGTTATAACGATAGGGTACTGCTAGGTCAGATTCCCGTCTCTGAGTCACTTAGATGATACCTTTATGATGACCATTTTGACTCAGATATGGAAACCAATATGCAAAAACACTGTGGACTCTTACCTTACCCTGAGTACTAGCTTTTATTTCAGGCATGATTTCTGCGATCTGATTAGTGCAAGTGTGTGTTCTGGTCTGAATTAATTTTCTTATCTCAGGAATAAGGAAACAAGAGGATCTCTAAATTATCATGTGAAAAATATGTCAAGTCTCTTTCATTGCCACTTTCAAAAAAATGTTTATTCAGCATTTACTGCTGCCAGGCATTTGTGCTACATATTAGGTGTTCAATAAGCAATGGCACTTTTCCCATATAGCTAATAGTCTAGCAGAAGAAACAGATACTAAACTAAAAAAAAAAAATATATATATATATATATATATATATATAAATATGTAATTACAAAATGAGATGAGGATTAAGAAAGAGAAGAACAGTGAGGGGATGATTTTAGACCCGGTCAGGGTGAGGAAGTGAGTGATCAGGGCATGTCTCTGACAAAAGGACAATTAATGTTAAGATTGAAATGTGTAAGTAGGAGGTACTATTCAACCAATCTGGTTTCAGATTCTTTAAAAAATATTTTCAGTCAGTTCTCTTTTCTTTTCTTATTCTATTGGCTTTTTGTGAAATTTGATGACATTATTAATGTTCCTTAATGGAAATAATAGTTCCCACTGCTTTTGTGACCACTCTTTCATAGTTGTCTTCATGCTTCTCTGACAACTCCTCTGCAGCCTCCTCTCCCCTTCCCTCCCCTCCTTCCTTCCCAGATGGAGTGTCAAGGTTTTGAAGTCTATAAACCCTCCCTGAATGATCTCTCTCTCTCTATGGATTCAATCCCTATGTCCTTGAGACTCCCAAATCTCTGTCCTCAGTCACTTCTCAGCTCCAAATTCATAAATTCAATTGTCTGATGGAGTCTCTCTTTCTGGATAAACCAGAGATGTCTCAAATTCAACAAATATAAAACTCAATTTATATTCCCACCTAAATCTATTTTTGCTGCTATTGCCTATCTTCATTATTGTAAAATCTACTCTATCTCTGCAGCTAAAAGGATGGAATCTTTCTCAGCCTTTTTTATGTCACTCACTCCTATTTACCAGTATACTCTATTCCTGTTGCACATCCACAGTTCAAGCCATACTCATAGCCTAAGTGGATTATTTTAAACATTTCCTAATTGTTCCCCTATCTTCAGTCCAGGCCAGTCCACCCTTTTCACTACCATCAGTTACCTTTTTAAAGCAAGTATTTGATCATTCTTGCATGGATCTCTAGTGCCCAGACTAAGAACTACAAATCTCTTACCAGGATATTAAGGTACTCTACAGTCTGATCTATCTTTTAAAGTCTAATTTTATGCCCACTGCTTTCCGCTTACTTGTGGAGGGAAAATAGCTTACCATTTTCCATACGTACCAGGCATGCTCTTTATTCTGTGTGCCTGTGTATGTGCCGTTTTATCTACCTGGAAATTACTTCCCTCTGTTTCTCTACCTCTTAAACACAAGCTCATATTCCAGTAGGCTGTTAAAGATGACATCTTTTGCAATATTAACCCATTTATCTTAGTCAAAATTTCTGTGTCCCCTAATACTTAGCTCATGCTTTTATTTTAGTAATTTTATTATTTATGCTTATTTGTGTGTCACTCTCCCTCCACTAGACTTTTCAAGATGGCAGGAACTAGATTTTACACTTGACACATACAGTGCTGAGTATATGGATGCTTGAATCATGTTTAATTATCTACACATTTATTATTAATCATCATCTTAATAATAGCGACAACTTATTGAATGTCGACTGGGTGCCAGGCAGTGAATTAGGAGCTATTCAAACACTATCTCATTTTCACACCACCACCAAGAGGTAGTTGATATTGCGCTAAGTTGCTTCAGTCATGTCTGACTCTGTGTGATCCCATGGACTGTATGTAGCCCGCCAGGCTCCTCTGTCCATGGGATTCTCCAGGCAAGAATACTGGAGTTGTTTGCCATGCTGTCCTCCAGGGGATCTACCCGACTCAGGGATCAAACCTGAGTCTCTTACATCTCCTGCATTGGCAGGGAGGTTCTTTATCACTAGCACCACCTGGGAAGCCCATAAAGTGTTAGTTGCTCAGTCGAGTCTGACTCTTTGCAACCCCATGGACTGTAGCCCACCAGGCTCCTTTGTCCATGGAATTCTCCAGGCAAGAATACTGGAATGGGTAGTTATTCCATTCTCTAGGGGATCTTCCCAACTCAGGGTTACAACCCAGGTCTCCCACATTGCAGGTAGATTCTTTAGTGGCTGAGCCACCAAGGAAGCACTTTTTTTTTTTTTTAATAAAATATCTCTTGTTTAAATAAAATATCTCTATTTTAAATAAAAGAACTAAGGCAATGGTGAAATGATTTGCCCACAAATGTCATTAACTGACTGAGTCAAATTTCAGTCCCATATTATTACAAGACTCATGTTCTTTCTCATTGTAGTTCTAGCCCCAATCATGCTAGTGTCATTTTAGCTAACAAGGGGGGGGGGCGGGGGGGAATCTATATTCCTCTCAGAATATCTAATGTACTATCAAAATCTTGCAGGATTATTTTGATATTGATTTCTCTTGCCTTGACTAGGCACTGCTCTTATAGCAATACATAAGCAGACATAAATACAATATTCAATATTCATTGATATATATGCAAACAACACTAAAATAATTGATTATTTTAAGGATGATTTTTTCTAAAATAGGATTACTTTAACATTTGGGATACTAAATCAAGCTTTTAGAAGGAAATGAACTTTATAAATGATTGTATACAACTGTACATCCCAAGTGCTGCTGTGAAAACTCCCTTGGTGAGCTCTTAGTTTTTCAAGTAGCTAGATAAAATGCCACAAATTGAGTTAATAAGCCTCCTTAATTTGTAATTTGGCATGGCATAACACATCATATACAATGAAGGAGGAAAATACCACATCCAGTTGACTGATAATTAGGGGATTTTTTTTTCTTCTTGCATTGAAATTATTTTTGTAAAGAGAAGGAGAAGAAGAAACAAAAAAAATTATAGGAAAAAATTTTAAAAGGAAAGAAAACAGGGAGAAAAAGCAAAGTTTCCCTTCCCACCAGTTCTATGATGCCCTTACCAGTGCACAAAGAAGGTCAACCGCTTCCAAAATCAGCTCCTGATGGCCGATGCGGCTGACTCCCAGATCCTCTAGCTCCTGATGTGTGATGCGCAGCAGCTGGTCCCCACTGATCTTCTCCCTCTCGAAATTCTTGATATACTGTTGCAAACAGTCATCAAGACCTGCAGAAGAAACATATTGAAGACCAGAATGAAAAACAACAACAAAAAAAACCCAGTGGAACCAAACAAATTTTTACAATAAAGCAAGCATTAACTCCTACCAAGTCACAAATTGAGTCCATTTCAGCTCTGGACTAGTTCAGTCATCCACCTTTTGTCAACCTATATATGGGCTTCACTGGGGGTGGCGGAGGGGGGAGGATAATCACTTCCTCCTATCCTTAGCTGTTAGGTTCCTATTTGAATTTTTCTCAGCAATTACTGGAAATCTTTACCTCTCTTCTTAGCATTCTCTTTGTGGCCTGTTTCACAAAATGTGTTAATGGGCATATTCCCCTACTTCCAAATTTATCTCTGCCCCCTCCTCCTTTCTTCTTTAACTCCATCGCAGAGGGAGAGGTATCATTGTTTCAATACAAGGCTATTCAATCTTCCTCTGCCACCTTAACACAACTTCAACAATTAAAAAATTAAATGTTGAAGTAACCCATTTCTTTTTTATTGACTTCTATGTTCAAACCTCTGTCACCTTAAAAAACAAAATAAAACAAAATTCTTTCCTTGATTTCCTTGATGCAGTGTTTCCCACTAGTCTGTTATTCCCTTCCAAACCCCTTACACATTTATTTCCTCACCTATAATGCACTCTTTAATCTACAATCATTTGCAATTTACAGATCCAAAAGCAGAAATCCACAATGAATATGGTTTTCAAGATTACTCAGGGCACTTCAATAAGTGATTGGCCAGGCTACAGATTGAGTGGCTTCAATAACCTATGAAACGACTTGATATAAATGTTGAACTGGACTAATAAGATTTTTAAGTAAGAAATACCAAGAAAGTGAGGTAATTCTCAATATCTAAAAGGTCTTGATTATATGTCAAGGCGGGAAATGAAAGGTAATAATGGGCTACAACTCAGCTGAAATTATGATGGAGCAGATATTATAAGAGAAAGCAGAGACAAGATTAGAAAAACTTTGCAAAGGGAAGCAAAGTTCCATAACAGAAATTACGTAGCCACTGAAAGAAGAACAGATAATCCTAAAAACTGCCTGGTTCCTGGTACGGTAGTCTAGTATACCAGGTCACACAGTCTTCACTAAATTTCAAACTTCCTTAAAGTAACTTGAGTTAACCTGCAGTCTCTCTATATTATCTACTCTTTCTTTCACCCTCTACTGGTGTGTGTACATTGCTCTTTCTTGGTTCTCTTTGCCTATTTGTTGTCAGTTCCCTTTCAGGATGCTTTGTTCAACTGTCCTAAAATATTGTTGCCCTACACTCCAGAGGGGAGAAGGCAATGGCACCCCACTCCAGTACTCTTGCCTGGAAAATCCCATGGACGGAGGAGCCTAGTAGGCTGCAGTCCACGGGGTTGCTAAGAGTCGGACACGACTGAGCGACTTCACTTTCACTTTTCATTTTCATGCACTGGAGAAGGAAATGGCAATCCACTCCAGTGTTCTTGCTTGGAGAATCCCAGGGACCGCGGGGCCTGGTGGGCTGCCGTCTATGGGGTCGCACAGAGTCAGACATGACTGAAGTGACTTAGCAGCAGCACGCTCCAAAGACCCCTTTCTACTTGCCTTACCTCTCACTCATTACATTCTAACTGAAGAAGCTCATCCACATCCATGTCTTCCACTTCCATCTGAGATCTTAAACATCCATTTCAGATTTCCCTCATGAATGCCAAACTTACATTATCTATATATTGTAACACGTCCACAACACAACTTCTCATTTTCCCCTCCAGAGGAGTCTCCTGTAATTACCGTCTCAGTGAAAGGTATCACCACCTATCCCAGTATAAAAACTAAATACTGTATTCTAATCACCGGAAAACTGACCAAACTACATCAATATATACGGTACTTTACAGATACCTAGACTATCTAATAAATCTAGACACATAATTTTGCTCTAGAACCCATGCAGTTAAATTTTGTTTTGACAACTCTCATATAGTTGTGAGATGATATAGCCATGTTAAATTCTTGATTTAATTCAGAGATAAGCTGGCCATCACTCTTAGTTTGTAAGTAAAAGCGTTATTTACTCTTTGCTCTGTTTTTTCCTCTTTTCAAATTTAATTTTATTCAACCAAAAAAATAAGAAAGTTTTCTTCAAAACCCTTTATGCCACTAAATAATTCTAAATTGCAACAAAAGTTAGGCAATATCTGATTTAACAAAGGGGAAATAATGTGAACAAGAATAACAAATAGTGGAGCATCCATGCCATGGAATACTACTTAGCAATTAAAAAGCCACAACTGACATACACAATAACTTGAATGGAGCTCAAAGAGTATTATGCTGAGTGAAAATGACTGATATGAAAGAGCTTACTGCAAGATTCCATTTATATTACATAATGAAAATGATGAAACTATTGCAGTAGAAAAGATATCAGTAGTTGCCAGATACTGAGTATATGAAGAGGCTATCACCATAAAGCAGCAAGAGGGAGATTTTGGAGGTGATTAAACTGTTTTGTGCTCCAACTGTGATATGGTAATGCAAATCTATACACATATTAAAACTTATACAATTGTAATGCCACCAATATCAATTTTATTCTGCAAATTGAAAAAAAATAAAAATTACAAATATTATAAATGAACTACAGGCAATACAATATTTGGAAAATATTAATTTTGGAATATAATTTAATTTATTACATGGAAAATACTAAAATTTTTACTGAAAAAAATTTCCTTCTCATATCATTTTATCATAGTGACTGATATAAAAGACCGACACCAGAGAATAATGTTTCCAGCATTCCTTTTAGCAACTATATACTAAGTACCTATGGACTAGAAAAGGTCAGTTGTCATTCCAATCGCAAAGAAAGGCAATGCCAAAGAATGCTCAAACTACCGCACAATTGCACTCATCTCACACGCTAGTAAAGTAATGCTCAAAATTCTCCAAGCCAGGCTTCAGCAGTATGTGAACCATGAACTTCCAGATGTTCAAGCTGGTTTTAGAAAAGGCAGAGGAACCAGAGATCAAATTGCCAACATCTGCCAGATCAATGAAAAAGCAAGAGAGTTCCAGAAAAACATCTATTTCTGCTTTACTGACTATGCCAAAGCCTTTGACTAGGTGGATCACAATAAACTGTAGAAAATGCTGAAAGAGATGGAAATACAAGACCACCTGACTGGCTTCTTGAGAAACCTATATGCAGGTCAGGAAGCAACAGTTACAACTGGACATGGAACAACAGATGGGTTCCAAATACGAAAAGGAGTACGTCAAGGCTGTATATTGTCACCCTGCTTATTCAACTTATATGCAGAGTACAGCATGAGAAACGCTGGACTGGAAGAAGCACAAGCTGGAATCAAGATTTCCGGGAGAAATATCAATAACCTCAGATATGCAGATGACACCACCCTTATGGCAGAAAGTGAAGACGAATTAAAAAGCCTCTTGATGAAAGTGAAAGAAGAGAGTGAAAAAGTTGGCTTGAAGCTCAACATTCAGAAAACTAAGATCATGGCATCTGGTCCCATCACTTCATGGGAAATAGATGGGGGAACAGTGGAAACAGTGTCAGACTATTTTTGGGGGCACCAAAATCACTGCAGATGGTGACTGCAGCCATGAAATTAAAAGACCCTTACTCCTTGGAAGGAAAGTTATGACCAACCTAGATAGCATATTCAAAAGCAGAGACATTACTTTGCCAACAAAGGTCCGTCTAGTCAAGGCTATGGTTTTTCCTGTGGTCATGTATGGATGTGAGAGTTGGACTGTGAAGAAAGCTGAGTGCCGAAGAATTGATGCTTTTGATCTGTGGTGTTGGAAAAGACTCTTGAGAGTCCCTTGGACTGCAAGGAGATCTAACCAATCCATCCTAAAGGAGATAAGTCATGGGTGTTCATTGGAAGGAATGATAATAAAGCTGAAACTCCAATACTTTGGCTACCTCATGTGAAGAGCTGACACATTGGAAAAGACCCTGATGCTGGGAGGGATTGGGGGCAGGAGGAGAAGGGGACGACAGAGGATGAGATGGCTGGGTGGCATCACTGACTCGATGGACGTGAGTTTGAGTGAACTCCGGGAGTTGGTGATGGACAGGGAGGCCTGGCATGCTGTGATTCATGGGGTCGCAAAGAGTCAGACACGACTGAGCGACTGAACTGAACTAACTTTGGGGCAGTGTGCATTCATGCATTTAACTACCTTTGAAAAGTCTCCTTCACCCTGCTAATTGGCAGAGCTGAGAGACTATAAACAGAATTCTAAGAAGCTGATATAATTTAGGATGTATAGAGTGATGCAGTAGAAAACCACTCAGGGACTGTGGTCTCTAGAAGACTTCTTAGACGGCCAAGATCCACCATAGGGACCACCAGCATTTCTACTTTTCTCCCCAAAGCCAAGTTCTTTCTCTAAAAATTTAATGTTGTCTTCAGTTCAGTTGCATCCGACTCTTTGCAACCCCATCCTCTGTAGCACATCAGGCTTCCCTATCCATTACCAACTTCGGGAGCTTGCTCAAACTCATGTCCACCGAGTCAATGATGCCATCCAACTATCTCATTCTCTGTTGTTCCCTTCTCCTTCTGCCTTCAAGCTTTCCCAGCATCAGGGTCTTTTCAAATAAGTTAGTTCTTCACATCAGGTTGCCAAAGTACTGGAGCTTCAGCATCAGTCCTTCCAATGAATACTCAGGACTGATTTCCTTTCAAATGGACTGGTTGGATCTCCTTGCAGTCCAAGGGACTCTCAAGAGTCTTCTCCAACACCACAGTTCAAAAGCATAAATTCTTTGGTGCTCAGTTTTCTTTATTGTCCAACTCTCACATCCATACATGACTACTGGAAAAAAAAAAACATAACCTTGACTAGAGGACCTTTGTTGGCAAAGTAATGTCTCTGCTTTTGAATATGCTATCTAGGTTGGTCATAACTTTCCTTCCAAGGAGTAAGCGTCTTTTAATTTCATGGCTGCAGTCACCATCTGCAGTGATTTTGGAGCCCAGAAAAATAAAAGTCTGACACTGTTTCCACTGTTCCCCCATCTATTTCCCATGAAGTGATGGGGCCAGATGCCATGATCTTAGTTTTCTGAATGTTGAGTTTTAAGCCAACTTTTTCACTCTCCTCTTTCACTTTCATCAAGAGGCTCTTTCGTTCTTCTTCACTTTCTGCCATAAGGGTGGTGTCATCTGCATATCCGAGGTTATTGATATTTCTCCCGGAAATCTTGATTCCCGCTTGTGCTTCATCCAGCCCAGCATTTCTCATGATGTACTCTGCATATAAGTTAAATAAGCAGGGTGACAATATGCAGCCTTGTTGTACTCCTTTATTGATTTGGAACCAGTCTGTTGTTTCATGTCCTGCTCTAACTGTTGCTTCTTGACCTGCATACAGGTTTCTCAGAAGGCAAGTCAGGTGGTCTAGTATTTCCATCTCTTTAAGAATTTTCTTTAAAAAATTTAAGTTTGTTGTGATCCACAGTTAAAGGCTATAGTGTAGTCAATGAAGCAGAAGTAGATGATTTTCTGTAAATTCTCTTGTTTTTTCTATGATCCAACAGATGATGGCAATTTGATCTCTGGTTACTCTGCCTTTTCTAAATCTAGCTTGAAATCTGTAAGTTCACAGTTTATGTACTGTTGAAGCCTAACTTGGAGAATTCTGAGCATTACTTTGCTACAGCCAAATTGCGCAAGTACAGCAAAGGAGGGATAGGAAAAAAAAAAGAGAGAGAGAGAAACGGGTGGTATCCTGAAGATGAAGCAAAAAAAAAAAAAAAAAAATTCAAGACTTTGTCCTAATTTCTTCTAGAAAATGTTAAGCTGGCAATACTTAAATTATTTCCAAGTAGAAAAGATGATTTTGATTAACAGTAATACCTTCAATTTATTTATTTAGTGCTGTGTGCCAAGCACTGTTTTAAGAACTTCACAAACATTTTCTCATTTAATCTGTAGGACACTCTTATGGATTACATATAATTATCTTGACTTTACAGATAAGAAAATGGACATTTAGAGATCATGCCCTGGATCCCATAGCTTAATAGTAAAGTCAAATCTAAAACCAAGTCCATCTGACATCAAATCTCTACCTTTAAAACCTATGCTAAATTAGAAGGAATTAGAATTCTTCCCAAAGTGATCATCTGTAACATACAAGAAAGACATTATACCAAAAATATTTTTTCTATTTTCCATTTGAAACTTTAAAGACATTGTCTTAAAATCCATTTAAATTTTACTTTATATCAAAAGGGGTTTAGTATGTCATCTACATGCACACAAGCACGCACAACTCAGCTGCTGCTGCTGCTAAGTCACTTCAGTCGTGTCTGACTCTGTGCGACCCCATAGACTGCAGCCCACCAGGCTCCCCCGTCCCTGGGATTCTCCAGGCAAGAACACTGGAGTGGGTTGCCATTTCCTTCTCCAGTGCATGAAAGTGAAAAGCATAAGTGAAGCCGCTCAGTCGTGTCTGACTCTTAGCGACCCCATGGACTGCAGCCTACCAGGCTCCTCCATCCATGGGATTTTCCAGGCAAGAGTACTGGAGTGGGGTGCTATTGCCTTCTCCCCACAACTCAGCAGGAGAACACAAATTTAAAAGTCGATGAGAAAAATACGGTTGAGAGAAAATATCATTAAATGGGATCCAGAAATAATGGTGGTTAAAAATATCATTAATGATATTAATTAAATAATATTAATTAAAATATCATTAAATGGGATCCAGAAATAATGGTAATACACAGTCATTAAATGGGATCCAGAAATAATGGTAATACACAAACTTCGTAACAATGAAAAATACTAGGCTTGCTAAAGTATGGGAGAAGATAGAACACTGCTTGTAAATTGCCTAGAAGATAATAAAGAAGAAAACTGGATCAGGTATACAGTTAAAAATACTCATTACAAAAGCAAACCAATTTCTAAGAGAAGTTCACCTATTCCTGATTTGTTGTTGTTCAGTTCCTAGGTTGTGTGCGACTCTTTGTGACCTCATGGACTGCAGCATGCAAGGCTTCCTGTCTTTCATTATCTCCCAGAGTTTGCTCAGATTCATGTCCATTGAGTTGGTGATGCCATCCAACCATCTCATCCTCTGCTGCCCCTTTTTCCTTTTGCCTTTGATCTTTCCCAGCAACAGGATCATTTCCAATGAGTTGGCTCTTTGCATCAGGTGGCCAAAGTACTAGAGTTTCAGCTATAGCATCAGTTCTTCCAATCATGTAGGACTGACTGGCTTGATCTGCTTATAATTCAAGGGACTCTGAAGAGTCTTCTCCAGCACCACAGTTCAAAAGTATCTAATACTGAAGCCAAAAAAAGATTTCCCATTGGAAGAAATTCTTGTGTGATGTAATGAATACCGCCTTCAATAAACCCCTTTAATAAACACAACTATAGGTTCTAATTGGAATCTCTTACAGAAATGTTGAAATACATTTTTTCCTAAAATTTTATTGTCTTGTTTGCCAAATAGTAACTGATTATCACAAAGACAAAAAATACTCATATTTACTGGCTTTAAAAATGTTACAATTTCTCAACAGAGGTTCTAATTCTAAGGAGAAATAGCTAGTAGAGTCTCACTTTTATAATAATAAAAATAAATGTGTGAGTTGGAGTTGAATCATCTTTGGAAAATCGGTAGTTTGTCAACAGGTGTTTAAAATGTTTTGAGGATACATACTGTATATTCATTCAATGACAATTGAAAATAAAAGACTCCTACTGTCATACTTCTAATCTTGAAAAGCACACTTACAGATTTTGACTTAAAAAAGTACAAGTCACAGGCAATAAAAGGAAAAAAAACAAATAAATCGGACTTCATCAAAATTAAGTAATTTTGTTCATTATAGCACACTAAACTATTAAAAGGCACTCATGGAATTGGAGAAAATATTTGCAAGTGAGAATTCTGGCAAGGGACAGAATAGATTAAGAACTCCAGAGTAAAGAACTCACCTGTAACTCAACAACAACAACAAAAGGTTGATTAATAAATGCCAAAAGCCTTAAATAGACATTTCTCCAAAGAATGATTGTATATAGATGTCCAATAAGCACATTAAAAGATGTTCAACATCACAAGTCACTAGGGAATACAAGCCAAAATTATAATGAAATACTACCTCATATCCATTCAGTTCAGTTCAGTCGCTCAGTCATGTCCGACTCTTTGCGACCCCATGAACTGCAGCACACCAGGCCTCCCTGTCCATCACCAACTCCCGGAGTTCACTCAAACTCAAGTCCATCAAGTCAGTGATGCCATCCAACCATCTCATCCTCTGTCGTCCCCTTCTCCTGCCCTCAATCCCTCCCAGCATCAGAGTCTTTTCCAATGAGTCAACTCTTCACATGAGGTGGCCAAAGTACTGGAGTTTCAGCTTTAGTATCATTCCTTCCAAAGAACACCCAGGACTGATCTCCCTTAGAATGGACTGGTTGGATCTCCTTGCAGTCCAGGGGACTCTCAAGAGTCTTCTCCAACACCACAGTTCAAAATCATCAATTCTTTGGTGCTCAGCTTTCTTCACAGTCCAACTCACATCCATACATGACCACTGGAAAAACCATAGCCTTGACTAGACGGACCTTTGTTGGCAAAGTACTGTCTCTGCTTTTGAATATGCTGTCTAGGTTGGTCATAACTTTCCTTCCAAGGAGTAAGGGTCTTTTAATTTCATGGCTGCAATCACCATCTGCAGTGATTTTGGAGCCCCCAAAAATAAAGTCTGACACTGTTTCCACTGTTTCCCCATCTATTTCCCATGAATTGATGGGACCAGATGCCATGATCTTAGTTTTCTGAATGTTGAGCTTTAAGCCAACTTTTTCACTCTGCTCTTTCACTTTCATCAAGAGGCTTTTTAGTTCCTCTTCACTTTCTGCCATAAGGTTGGTGTCACCTGCATATCTGAGATTATTGATATTTCTCCCAGCAATCTTGATTCCAGCTTGTGCTTCTTCCAGCCCAGCGTTTCTCATGATGTACTCTGCATATAAGTTGAATAATCAGGGTGACAATATACAGCCTTGACGTACTCCTTTTCCTATTTGCAATCAGGATAGCAATGATCCAACAAAACAAAATAAACAAGATACAAAACAACAAGTTTTGTCACGGATGTGGATAAAGACCATTAAATGAATATAAAATGGTACAACCACTATGGAAAAGAGAACAACAGTTACTCTAAAAAATGGAAAAAAACAACTACCATGTAATCCAGTAATTTCACTTCTCAACCCAAAAGAAGTGAAAGCAATGTCTCAAAAAGGTATCTGTCAATCACAAATTCCTGAAATATCTCTCCCCCTATCTTTCCCCTGGTAACCAAAAATTCATTCTTCAAGTCTGTGAGTCAGTTTCTGTTTCACAAATAAGTTCATTTGTTTAATTTTTTGTATATACTGCTATATTTAAAATGGATAACCAATAAGGATTTAATGTATATCACAGGGAACTCTGCTCAATATTATTTAACAGCCTAACTGGGAAAATAATTTGAAAAGAATAGATATTTGTATAAATGAATCACTTTGTTGTACACCTGAAATTAACAAAACATTGTTAATAAACTATACTCCAATATAAAAAGTTAAAAAAATCTGTATATCCATGTTCATAGCAGCATAATTTACAATAAACAAAAAGTGGAAACACCCAAGTGTCCATCAACAGATGAACAAACTTTGTTCATCTTTTTTAAGTCTTAAAAAAAAAGGAAAGAAATGCTGACACATGCTATAAAATGGATGACCCCTGAGCACAGAGTGAAATAGACCATTCACAAAAGGACAAATACTATATGACTGAAATTATATGAGGTACCTAGAATACCTAGAATTCATAGACATAAAGTAGAATGCTGGTTGCCAAGGGCTGAGAGAGGGAGTTAGTGTTTAATAGGTACAGAGTTTTGGTTTTACCAGATGAACTGTTTCATGGATAGATATTAGTGATGGTAGCTTAACAATGTGAATGGACATAACATCACTGACTTGTACATTTTAATATGTCTAAAATAGTAAATTTGATGTCATGTGTATTTATAATTTAAAAATTTTAATGATTAAAAATGGTAAATTTTACATTATGTATATATTAAAAAGTACAAGCTATCTAAAAAATTCAGTTCAGTTCAGTCGCTCAGTCATGTCTGACTCTTTGCGACCCCATGAACTGCAGCACACCAGGCCTCCCTGTCCATCACCAACTCCTGGAGTTCACCCAAACCCATGTCCATTGAGTCAGTGATGCCATCCAACCATCTCATCCTCTGTCATCCCCTTCTCCTTCCCGCCTTCAATCTTTCTCAGCATCAGGGTCTTTTCAAATGAGTCAGCTCTTCACATCAGGTGGCCAAAGTATTAACTTTAGCCTAAATTAACTACTTTCAAATTTTAAATATACTTAAGCATTTGGGGAAGTATATGTGTTTATGAAAGCCACGCCTGTAATTTACTATTTTATGTTTGATTACAAATGGTATGTTCCTGTGTAATTAAGTTTCTCTAACAGAAACACAACTCTTCTTTTGTTGACTTCAAAGAAACCATCAAAAGCAATGATTTACTACATTCAGGGAATCTCACATGAAACTCATCAAAATACCTCAAGCAAGCTAATACATCATAAAAAATAATTAGCCTAATCACAACATTATTTAATACAGCTATCTTTTGTTTTTAATATTTTAATGTCTAAACAGTATTGTTGAATGTGAAGACACGCCAAAAGTTTCAGCAATATGTGGATTTTGAATTTTATAAAAAATTGTACATTAGCTTTACCAAGGGAGGAAAGCAATTTTGTATCCAAACACCATCCATATAAATGTTGAAGGAACAGTAGCAGAAAGGATTAATCAGTCATCTTTGAGTGCTGGGAGAGATCTCCTTCTCTAGGGAGGAAGGGGGAGGGTAGGCAGTGGTTGCCCAATGTTGATGTGGGGACAACCTGGGTCATGCCACTGTAAAGGGCAAAACCTGTTGATCCAACTTTACTTCTGGAGAGTCATCTAATCTTGCTTTATCTCAGCCCCAGGCTTCCCTTAATATTCTTGATTTTCTTCAGATTTAAATCAGATTCCTAAATCAATAACTATTCCTTAGCACAGAACTGTATATGATTTTCCTCTGACCAACTAGCTTGCTGAGCTAGGAATATCTGCCTTTCTGGCTCAATATCAGGATCCCTCCCAAGTGCTTTTCCATTTCCTGATATCAACTTTCATTTATTCATTCAACAAGTATTTATCAAATGCCTAGTTATGATCTAGGTATTATTCTAGGGAATATGAATAAAAGGTAAGCAGAAATAGACATGGTCCCTTCCTTCACAGAGCCAACAGTTTAATGGGAAAGAAGACCATTACATAAAGAATCACACAAGCAACTCTGACATGTAAATCAAAGGAAAGGTATCTTTGAATGGTGCTTCAAAAGCCTGTAATAGGGGGATATGACCAAATTCAACAGTTCAAGGGTAGGTTTTCTGTGAGAAGTATGACAAGAGGAGTGTGAGCCAGTTACGTGAAGGGGGAGGGAAGAGCATTAGATTTCTGGAAACAGCAAAGATCCAAAGGGGGACAGAGGATGGAGAGTATGAAGCACTGAAAGAAAGGCCAGTATTACTGAAGGCTGCATTCAGATTTGTGCTCACAAAAGCTCCTGCTGGCTTCAAATGTGTAGCACAGTGACTTGTGGACCAGTTTACATTTTGCAAGAAAAGATCGTCTTTGGCAGGAACTCATCTTCCTGCTCAGTACCTTCACTTCTCAAGTTATTCCAGTCATGGGAGTTGAATAAGCTTTCCCAAACATGGCTTTTCTTGGGCTATTTCCTTCCTCCACGCTACCTTAACCACACCTTCCTCCCCCCGTACCACCACCTAGTCTCCTCCTGGTAACAAAAAGTAAGGGGAAAAAACCTAGAAGTACAACCTATCCTATGTTATTTATACCTGAACAACAAACCAAAAATCAATGGGAAAAAATGCGATAAAAGTAGAAACATCTTTTAAAATGGTGATTCAAAAAAAAAAAACAAAAAACACAACACTATAGTAATAGAAAGTAAAAAACTGTCTTAGAAGTTACAGCTGATCATTTTAATCTAAACTTGTGCAAATCATTAATTCTGAGTGAAATAACTTTCCCAAAAGAAAACCTCTAGCATTAAAGTTATAACTGTAGAAACAAAGGGTACCATCCACTAGTAAACCTAATCTCAATACATCTCGTATGATGCTTCTCTAATTACAAATCTTATACAGCATTCCAAATTCACTGTGTGCACCCTCTGCCTCTGGTACACACACACACACACACACACACACACACACACACACACACACTGACACACTTATTGCCACGATAAATGTCATAATAGACAATAACTAGTTCAAGAATTTGACAGGTTCAAGCCAAAAGAAATCTTTGGTGTTTAAAACATTTTGTTAAATTTACTTATTTTTAATTGCGGGTAATTGCTTTACAGATTCTGTTGTTTTTTGTCAAACATCAACATGGAATCAGCCATAGGTATAACATATCCCTCCCGTCTTGAACCTCACTCCCATTTCCCTCCCCTATCCCACCCCTCTAGGTTGATACAGAGACTGTTTTAAGTTCTCTGATTCATAGGGCAAATTCCCATTGGCTATCTGTTTTACATATGGTATGACTCCTAAAACAGGTTATAAAATATTATATTCAATTTAATTTTCAGTCCCTTCGACCTGGGTCACAGCTTGTCCTGGAGAAGGGGCTTGTGTGTAAATCAATGAAGATATGAGCCAACCATGCAGGCCCACCCAAAGACAGAAGGTTCATTAGTAGAGAGTTCCAACAAAACATGGTCCACTGGAGGAAGGACTACGCTAAGCCTTAGGCTGTGTAGATCACAACAAATGCTGGAAAATTCTTAAAGAGATGTGAATACCCGACTACCTTACCTGTCTCCAAAGAAAATGTATGTGCACCAAGAAACAACAGTTACAACCTTACATGGAACAAATGTCTGGTTCAAAATTGAGGTAAGGAGTACAACAAGGCTGTATACTATCACCCTATTTATTTAACTTATATGCGAGAACATCATTGGCAAAATGCTGGGTTGAATCATAAGCTGGGATCAAGATTGACAGAAGAAGTATCAACACCTCAAAAATACAGGTGATGTCACACTAATGGCAGAAAGTGAAGAGTATATAAAGAGCCTCTTGATGAGTTATGAAAGAGAACAGGTGAAAAAGCTGACTCAAAACTCACGAAAAACTAAGATCATGGCATCTGGTCCTATCACTCAAGACAAACAGACAGGGAAAGAAGTGTAGCAGTGACAGATTTTATTTCTTGGGCTCCACAATCACTGTGGATGGTGACTGCAGTCATGAAATTAAAAGACACTGTCCTCCTTGAAGGAAAGCTATGACAAACCTAAACAGCATGTAAAAAGCAGAGCGACATCACTTTGGCGGACAAAGGTCTGTCTAGTCAAAGCTATGTTTTTCCAGTAGTCATGTACAAAATGTGAAAGTTGGACCATAAAGAAAGCTGAGGGCTGAAGAATTGATGCTTTTGAATCTTGGTGCTAGAGAGACTCTTGAGGTCCCTTGGACAGCGAGGAAATCAAACCAGTCAATCCTAAAGTAAATCAACGAAGCTCCACCTGATGTGAAGAGTCGACTCACTGGAAAGGCCCTGTGCTAGAAAGATCGAAGGCAAGAGGGAAAGGGAGCGAGAGAATGAGATACTTAGATAGCATCACAGACTCAATGGACATGAATCTGAGCAAACTCTGGGAGATAGTGAAGGACAGGGAAGCCTGGCTTGATGCAGTCCATGGGGTTATGAAGAGTAGGACACCATTAGCACTGAACAAAGACAGGCTGTATTCTGCCCTGATTGGGCTGATTCCAAGCCTGTACTTTGCCCTGATTCACTGCCATTAGTCTGTACTTTGCTCTGTTGGCTGATTAACAGCCTGTACATGCCATGACTGGCTGAATTCTAGTCTGTACTGTGCTCTGATTGGTAACTCCGAACCTATATGTTGACCTGATTGGCTGACTCCTAGCCTATACATTGCCCTGATTGCGCCGTCTACTAGCCTGTACTTTAATTAAGGAAAGTAAGGAAAACCACTAGGCATTCACATATAGGTCTAAATCATTATACAGTGAAGGTACACATGGATTCAAGGGATTAGACCTGGTATAAAGAGTGCCTGAAGAACTATGGACAGAAATTTGTAACACTGTAGACGAGGCAGTGACCAAAACCATCCCAAAGAAATAGAAAGTGCAAGAAGGCAAAGTGGTGCCTGCAGGCTTTACAAATAGCTGAGGAAAGAATAAGCAAAAAGCAATGGAGAAAGGGAAAGATAGACCCAACCAAATGCAGAGTTCCAGAGAACAGCAAGGAGCAATAAGAAGGCTTTCTTAAATGAACAATGCCAAGTAGAGGAAAACAACAGAATGGGAAAGACAGGAGATCTCTTCAAGAAAATTGGCGGTATCAAAGGAACATTTCATGCAAGGATGGGCATGATAAAGGAGAGAAATAGTAATGACCTAAGAGAAGCAGAAGAGATTAAGAATGGTGGCAAGAATACACAGAACTGTACAAAAAAGGTCTTAAAGACCTGGATAACCATGATGGTGTGGTCATTCCCCTAGATGCAGACATTCCGGAGTGTGAATTCAAGTGGGCCTTAGGAAACATTACTACAAACAAAGCTCAAGTGGAGGTGATGGAATTCCAGATGAGCTATTTCAAATGCCAAAAGATGATGCTGCTAAAATGCTGCATTCAATATGCCAGCAAATTTGGAAAACTCAACAGTGGCCACAAGACTGGAAAAGGTCAGTTTTCATTCCAATCCCAAAGAAGGGCAGTGCCAAAGAATGTTCAAACTACCAGACATTTGCACTCATTTTGCATGCTATTAAGGTTATGCTCAAAATCCTTCAAGCTAGGCTTCAGCAGTACATGAACCGAAAACTTCCAGATGTACAAGAAAAGGCAGAGGAACCAGATATCAAATTGCTAAAATATGTTGGATCATAGAAAAATCTAGGGACTTCCAAAAACCATCTGCTTCATTGACCATGCTAAAGCCTTTGACTGTGTGGATCACAACAAACTGTGGAAAATTCTTAAAGAGATGGGAATACCAGACCACCTTGCCTGTTGCCTGAGAAACCTGTATGCAAGCCAAGAAGCAACAGTTACAACCTTACATGGAACAACTGACAGGTTCTAAATTGGGAAAGGAGTATGATAAGGTCATACACTGTCACCCTGTTTATTTAACTTATATGCAGAGTACATCATGTGAAATGCTGGGCTGGATGAATCATAAGTGGGGATTAAGATTGTTAGGAAAAATATCAACAACATCAGATATACATATGATTCCACTCTAATGGCATAAATTGAAGAGGAACTAAAAAGCCTTTTGATGAGGCTGAAAGAGAAGCAGCCCTGAAACTCAACATTCAAAAAACTAAGATGATGGCATCCAGTCCCATCACTTCATGGCAAATAGATGGGGAAAAGTGGAAGCAGTGATAGATTTTATTTTCTTGGGCTCCAAAATCACTGCAGATGGTGACTGCAGTCATGAAATTAAAAGACACTTCCTCCTTGGAAGGAAAGCTATGACAAACCTACAGTGTATAAAAAGCAGAGACATCACTTTGTCAACAAAGGTCCATATAATCAAAACTATTGTTTTTCCAATCGTCATGTATTGATATGAGAGTTGGAACCTAAAGAAGGCTGAGTGCCTTAGAATTGTGGTACTGGAAAAGACTCTTGAGAGTCCCTTAAACTACAAGGAGACCAAACCAGTCAATCCTAAAGGAAATCAACCCTGATTATTCATTGGAAGGACTGATGCTGAAGTTGACGCTCCAATACTTTGGCCACCTGATGCGAAGAGCCAACTCATTGGAAAAGGTCCTGATGCTGGGAAAGACTAAAAGCAAAAGGAGAAGAGGCTGGCAGAGGATGAGACGGTTAGATAGCATCACTGCCTCAAGGGACATGAATCTGAACAAACTCTGGAAGATAGTGAAGGACAGGGAAGTCACAAAGAGTCAGACACAACTTAGTGACTGAGCAACGACAAATTTTCAGTCAACATTTACCTTCCATTTAATGTTTGTATCATTTAGTTTTACTGAATATTGAAATTTTAAAAGCTATGAATTTTGACCTTTAACACAAAGCTAAAATGTATTCATAAGGATTTATTTCCAAGATTAAAAGAATCTAGTCATTTCTGGGTTGTCTGTTAAAAACATAAATTCTGATATTGAATTTTATATATGTGTTCCTTTATGTAGCAGAATCAATACATAATATCATACAATTTTACTAAAAGCTCGATATTTTTATTTGCCTATATGTAAATTTTACTTTACCTAGGACAACAGGCTATTTGGAGGGGCTGACTTTTTTCCCCTAAAATTCATAAGACCTTCTCAAGATAATTCTATAACTATAACGCAAAACAATGTCAGTTTTTCATTGCTTCTCAAACTTCATGTGCATATAAAAGATCTAGGGAGCTGATTAAACTCAAGATTCTGATTCAGTTGCTGTAGGGTGGGGGAGATTGTGTATTTTTAACAAGGTCCCAAATAACAATAGCCATTACTACAGCCAAGCTTGTCAGATGCAAAAAGAGAAGACTTTTTCAATAAGTGATGAGGTCATTATCAAATAGGACAATAAGGATGACTGGCAATACACATAAACAGACACAAGTGGGCTGCTGTGCTGTGCTGTGCTTAGTCACTCAGTCATGACTTTTTGCAACGTCATGGACTGTAGCCCACCAGGCTCCTTTGTCCATGGAATTATCCAGGCAAGAACACTGGAGTGAGTAGCCATTCCCTTCTCCAGGGGATCTTCCCAACCCAGGGTCTCCTGCAGTGCAGGCAGATTCTTTACCATCTGAGCCACCAGGGAAGCATTTATAGGCTTACCAGTCCTAATTAGGAAATATATTTATTATGATACTCACAGATCAACAAATATTCACCATAAACTTATAAACCACACAGTAACAAATTCTCATACTGTAACCTAGACAAATTATTTTAACCAAGTGGAAAGAAAAAAAGGTATTCAAAACTAATCGAAATTATGTTTATTCAAATAAATCCCTAACTGCATCTTTTAAGATTGGTATTTAGAAAACGTCCTAATTTTCCAAAATATGAAATCCAGGGAGAAACTCACCAGCTTAAATTATTCTCATCCTTCACAGTATTATCATCAATTATAAAAGAATGCAGTGCAAGTTTTGTTTTTTTTTTAATAAAGAAACAACAAACAATACAAACTTTTATTCCTTATTGGTATCCAATCCAAGTTTGTGTTTTGGGGTTTGGAGCAGAGAGGTTTATTGTAGGGCTAAGTAAGGAGAACAGGTGTTAAAAAACTGGAACTCCCAGATGGTTTTCAGGGGGAAGTTTTTTTTTTTGGATCAATCTTATTTGCAATTAGTATTAACCAGGTACAGCTGTTGTTGTTCAGTTGCCATGTCCTGTCCCACTCTTTGCGACCCCAGGGACTGCAGCGTGTCCAGCTTCCCTGTCCCTCAACACCTCAGGGACAAGTTTTTATAGGCAAAATTGGGGGTGAAGGCTGCAGGGTGTGTGACTTTCTTCTGATTATTTGGTGGTAACATAAAGGGTGGTGCTCCAGGAAAAGTCATGTGCTCAGTCTGGTTTCCATTCTCCACCCGGGGGTGGGGGGGTGGGGGGTGGGCTTTAGCTTCCGTAGAAGAACTCAAGAGATATATGGCTGTGTATATCCTTTGAGAAGGAACCAGGACCATCTTTCATTGCTGTGCTATAATTTCTTGAGGGCTCCCCTTTGTCTCTGCATTCCCTCACTTCACTGATTAGCAACTCTTTGAAACTACCCTTTGGAACTCAAGGAAAGTCTAGGGGGCTGAATGAAGCTCATTTCCTACAAATAAGAAAGGGAAGACACAAAGGATTTGTACTGGAGAGGGCCCCACAGGGTCCTGCTTGGTTTCATTATCATTAAGCATTTCTCAAAGAGCTCCAAGGATATGAGAATCTTCTAATATTTCTCATAATTCCTCTCTGCTTATTACAATTAAAATTCTCTCTCACTGTGATAACATTCTACTGCAATCACCATTGGTTAGGGAAGTGTGGTTCCTCCTTTTAACAAACTGGAAAAAAAAACAGTGTTAGTGAGCACTTTGTTCCTCCAGATGCCAAATTCCTAACTGGGGACCAGAATCAGAAATACTAATAAATTAGAAAGGAAGGAGAATAAAGTTCTCCAGAGATGCATATGAATGAGAGAAAAGAGGGGAAGGAGACAGGGAGGGAGAGAAGAGAACAGAGAGAGAAGGGAGAAGGGAGAAGGGAGATGGAGGGAGCATGTCAGGGACTTGGCTAAATATTGAGTAAAGGAAATAATTTGATAGACCTGCTTTTTTTTAATCTTACCCTCACTCCTTACCGCAGAGACAACATTGCTTCTTTAGTCACAAATTAACCTCCACCACATCTGTTTCTTAGCAGATGGCAAGTGCCTGCCAGGAATTTAAGAATTAACTTTTAGATGACATTTGCAAAGTTCCAAGTCATAATTTAATCCTAGATCCATATTGGGCAACCCAATAGTTAATGGAGCTTAATGTTCTCTGATTCCTTTGATTAAATTACTACTCAAACCCTAGTTTCATAGACAGCAATTTATAAGATAAAGATGCATGGACATCATTTCATTCAGTTCTCACGATTTAAAAATTGTCTAACATGAAATTTAACTTTAGATCACTATACACTGATGTCACACGAGACATAATTTTTTTTAAAAAATTACCTCCACAGGACACAAAGAATAAACAATCAGCTCTTCTAAGGAAAGGAGACTAAGGAAAAGGCGGGGCAGGATGGGGGGAATGTGAGGGCTGGGGGAGGTTAGAGCAAGGGCAAAGATTCAACATATTAATGACTTTATATTATGCAAAGCAAACTCAAAAACTTCTGAGTTTGCTCCAACAAGAGTGTATTCACTCACTCTCCTGAGAGACTTTGGTCACTGCCTAAAAGCAGCTGTGCAAACAATCCTTTTAGCAAGCTTTTATTTCAATTCAATCCCAAATCTCTCCATTGGTTAATTTCAGTAAAAGACCTAAGGGAAGCAAGATTTGCATATATATAAATATCTACTGACTGCAGCACAGGCCTATACTCCAGAAGCTGTAAATCAACCTGTGAAAGGAAAGTGCTTACAAGGATCATCTTGAGCAGCACACTAAGCTATTTCCTGAACTCTTTTGCAAATGCTATAAATATACAATAAAACTAACTGTGATAAGCATTACAAACCCTGGTGAAAGCTACAGAAATACTGGCAGACATGCGTCAAAACTGTTCCTTTCTCAAAGGCAATAATTCACTACTCATAACTTTTAACAGCCAACTGGAATTCAAGGTATTTTTCCAGAAATGGAAAAAGTCTTGAAGGAACCTATGGTGAATATGAATTTTTCATTTCAAGAAAGGAAATATGAATTATACTAAGATATGTAACAATGCAGGAAAAGCTATAATTACATCTTTTATTGTCAGCAACTTCCCAAGAAATGTATTCTTTGGCTATAGCATCACAGATTAAAGTCATTTAGGAAGAGTGTGATTCATGGAATAATGATAAAGGCAACTTTAAGTTCCTGTTAAAGTTTTGGACACTTCTGGTAATGAAAAAAAGCACTTTGATCCTGACGTCCAGTGCTGTTAAATATTAAATAATATTTAAAACAATAATATTTAATATTAATATTAAATAATATTAAACCAAAAAAAGGTAAAGAGTTCAAAATAAAACTGTGCATTCCTATCTGAAACTGAATCATGTCAAAAGCTGATTTCATTACTTTTCATAGCAACCCCAAACCTAAAATCCCAAAAAGGAAGAGAAAAAATTATTTCTGCTTGAACAGGAGGGGCATGCAGCTGGTGATTATCTTGTAAGGATACAACAAGAAAAAGAAATTAACAAATGACTTAAAAGACTACCATAGGAAAGAGAATACAGCTAATCTGAAGAAACTGGTCCTCTCTGCAAGGAAACATGGCCCACATGCTTTACTATGGCATTTTCTCTTCAATACATACAGTACATTCCAGCCCTGAGGTAAACTTTAATGAGTTCAATCTGGTGCAAGCTAATGAATACCTAAATTAGGGGCATTTCTTCTGAAATAAGATTTATTTATTTATCCTTCATTTAAATCTTCATATAATTTTTTAAGACTACAATATGAACTACAGGTTTACATGTGCTTCAAAATATCTTATGGCTCTTAGATTTATTTTAAAAATAATAAACTTGTACTAATGTTCCGCAATTAAAAGCTCTCATAGTCTGTCAAATAGGAAGAGGAGTGTTACTCTGTGACTATGACCTGGTAAAGCCACAAAAGTGAAAGTATTACCAAGAGGAGCAAAACCAATGAAACTTTTCAATTTAGACTTCTTACACATTTTGATCTTTAAGAAAAGAAAAGGAGGATTACACAGACAACACTTACCTTCTGTTTTTTAAAAATACACCTTATATTAGCAACAGATTAATATTCCTTGGATATGTGGAAGACCTCAAGACTGTACACTTGTATTTTAAATCACTACCTCTATAAACTAAAGAGACACATGACACTTAAGCTCCTACTCCCATTTCTTCTTGTCTTGACAGGAAGGAATGAAGATGAAGATCAGAAACAATGGAATACTCTTTGGTCCAACAGGGAGTGGTTCAATGGTTAGATGTCTTCACTTCTTCATTCACAGAGGCTTGCTTCAGACAGGCAGATTCTTTACCAACTGAGCTACCAGGCAAGCCCTTCATGCATTTCAGAGAAACACAACAAAGCTTTCAGGAAATGTATAAACAATGGGTGCAGATGCCCTAATGGTTCAATAATTAAAATGTTAATGACATCATCAGTACATAAAAATAAACTGAAATAGACTTAAAAGAGAATTTTTACATTCTCTAAAATTATATTTTTATTATAAAATATGAAAGCAAGTTACTTGATAAACTAAGTTACATAAGTAAAAATCTTCCTCAACATACATTTGCTTCCTAGAAGACAGGTAGCTAAATCCATAAGCCTCAGTTCAGTTCAGTTCAGTTGCTCAGTCATGTCCGACTCTTTGTGACCCCATGAATCGCACCATGCCAGGCCTCCCTGTCTATCACCAACTCCTGGAGTTCACTCAAAATCACCTCCATCGAATCGGTGATGCCATACAGCCATCTCATCCTCTGTCGTCCCCTTCTTCTCCTGCCCCCAATCCCTCCCAGCAGCAGAGTCTTTTCCAATGAGTCAACTCTTCGCATGAGGTGGCCAAACTACTGGAGTTTCAGCTTTAGCATCATTCCTTCCAAAGAACACCCAGGGCTGATCTCCTTCAGAATGGACTGGTTGGATCTCCTTGCAGTCCAAGGGACTCTCAAGAGTCTTCTCCAACACCACAGTTCAAAAACATCAATTCTTTGGCGCTCAGCTTTCTTCACAGTCCAACTCTCACATCCACACATGACCACAGGAAAAACCATAGCCTTGACTAGACGGAACTT